>NW_027187372.1:13474855-13553548 GCF_028583685.1 Petaurus breviceps papuanus
CCTGACTTGGAGATCCTCATTGGTGAATGGATTGCTGACAGGAGAGCAAAGGCCTTGGTTGTGCGCAAGGCTGATATTCAAGCATTTGCCCTTTCAATGGCACCAGAGTTTGAAATGGTCTCAGAAGGATTCAAAGCATCACAACACTGGTTGGACGGTTTCCTTCAACAGTATGAACTGCCCCTAAGAAGATCAACAACACTGTTTAAGCTGGAAGATGCTGAAGTTATTAAACGTGCACTTGCATTCAAGTCCTTTAGATAGGATCGACATTTCCAAGTACCCAACCTGCAATATGATTGCTATGGATGAAACTGCAGTGTTTATGGGACAAGGATCTCAAACAACAATTCATCACAGGGGTGCAACGTCAATCTACATTCCCACCACTGGCTATGAAAGTGCACAGGTCACCTGTGTTTTGGCAATTCATTTGGATGGAAAGAAAGCCACACCTCTAATCATCAGTTAGGGCAAGAAAGATAAGATTGAAGGTGTATCTGGCATTTACGTTCTTGAAACCAAAAAAGCCTGGTGTACACAAGCCATTATAAGAAAGTGGGTTGATTTAATGCTGCCACTTGTTATGTGAGGTAACCAAAGAGGTCTGATAGTCTGGGATTCAGCCAGCACTCACCGCACTAAAGAAATGAAGAACTTCCTTGCAGAGAGAAGAATAGATCAAATAATGATTCCTGCAGGAATGACTGCCTATCTCCAGACCCTTGATATTGCAATAAAAAAGCCATTCAAGGACCATTTGCGCATGGAAGTCAATGACTACATTGAAAATAGAATGGAAAGAAATCAGCGTGGAAACTTTTTGAAGCCCTGTCTGCAAGAAGTCGTGACTTGGGTGAAGAAGTCATGGGATAAAATTACTGACAGCTGTGTCGCCAAGGCACTACGAGCAGGTTACCTGGACAAGACATATTCATTTAAAGAGAGCTATATTGCTGGACATGACAGATTGGGTCCACTTCTTCTGAAGGAAATGGAGGCGCAAGACATCCAGGACGGAATTCAGGGTATGGACACTTATGACGATGATGTTGAAGAAGATGACATGATCATTATTGAATAAAGGTACATTTTTTTGTTCACATTTACCTGTTTATTAAAATTGCTGTCAATGTTCATTAAAATAAACCTTCCCATGAAAATAAGCCCTCTGATGTTTTTCTGTCCAAAAAAAAATAATAAGACAGTGTCTTATTATCAGGGAAACATGGTAGGTTTCATGCCTTCTGGCTCTGAGCCAATCAGGGGCCTAGTCTTTGTAATATATTCTGGAAGGCTGGTATTTTGCTTTGGGGATTCGCTTATGAGAAGGACTTTTTGATTCCTTGGGTGGGACTCTAAGTAGCCTTTTGTTAAGAGTCCACCTTCCCCTGCCCCCCCCCCCCCCAACTACTCTGAGGTTTGTGTGCTTCCAAGCTGGTGGTGTATGTAGGTGGCTCTATTACTTTGTTCAGACAGTAGGATCCCTGTCTACTTAATCTCTGTACTAATCCCTCTGCTTGTATTTTCTGCTTATCTGTAATTAAAGTAAGATTGTTGACCCCTTTAAAATTTGTCTTTCCTTTAGCAAAGCAGATAAAAGAATCTGTGCTCACAGGCCATCCTGGGTGAGCTGGATGCTTGCTTGATATTGCAGAAGGGAAGAGATCTACAGGGGCTGTATCTTATTGAATATGAAATATTTATTTCCAAAAGAATGAAGATAAGATTATATAAGATTTTTATATTGTATTCTGTAAATTCATTCTCAATAATTCCTAGGCATAATTCTATAGTCCAAAAAGGTAGCCAAAACATATTAATTTCTTTTCCATTATTTCTTATCCTAAAAAAATAAAACCACAGACGTCTGCTGAAATGCATTGATATTTATTTGGAATATTTTAAAATATTGTACATAGTAGATTTAAAACATGTTCTAACTAAAAGATGAGAGAAAACCTAAAGGTATCTCCCCAAAGTATCTTAATCATAACTTGAGCTATTTTTCCTTAAAATATTCATTTTTAAGGGTCTTTCTGGAGACACCTCAACCTTCTGTTTAGACATAAAACTCATTGTTTCATGTTGTGCACTAAACCTGGAATAAGTTGACATTTTCCCATCTAACTGCTGACCTTGACAAAGCAGGACTCATGGGCAACAGTTTTATTCTATTTTATATTTTGTTTTATGGAACATCCAAATGAAAACTTTCTCCATGTCACCAATGAAGAATCACCCCTATTAAAAATGGCAAGAACCAGCAAATCCACACTGACTTTTGTAACATTTTATCAAATAAAGTTCCTTAAATTAAAAAAAAAATCTCCACAGACAGAAAGTTAGGAGGAAGATTATAATGTTGATGAATTTGTGTTTCAGAACAATGGAAAGCAGAACAAATCTCTTCCCTCTCAAATGTTCTTCAAGGCAGTCTAATTAATATACCCACCACCAGATGTTCCCTTGACTTTTGTCAAGAGTTGACAAAAGGGAATGCTTATACTAAGTGTTGGGCAGTTTTGTCAAGTATACTGATTAAAGGAGTTATGCCAAATTTAGCATGAATGGAACTTAGGAAACTAAAGGATTTTTAACCTTTAAATTTTAGTGCTATGTATAGAGTCCCTGGTGAACACCAGATAAAGTACTTTGATATTATAAAGTACTTCAATATTATTTTCTTTAAATTTTAATATTTATTTTAATATTATTTTTTTTAGATTTTGAGTTCTAAATTGTCTCCTTCTTGCCTTCCCTCTCTTCCTCCCTCCCTCCCAACTTTCTACTATCCATTGTGAAAGCAAGAAAAGTGATATCAATTATACATGCAAAATCATGTAAAAAAATTTTAATAAGTCATGTTGCAGAAAAAAGGAAAGAAAAATAAAGAAAAAAGTATTCTTCAATCTGCATTTAGACTTCATCATTTCATTCTCTGGTGGGGAATAGAATTTTTCATCAAGTCCTTTAGAATTGCATTGGATCATTGCATTGCTGCAAATAGCCTTACAATTTATCAACATACAACATTGTTGTAACTGTGACTGTATTCTCCTGGTTGTGCTAACTTCACTTTGTATCAGTTCATTTAAGTCTTCCCAGGTTTTTCTGAAACTATCCTGCTTGTTATTTCTTGTAGCACACAATCCTACATTATAACTTGCTTAGCCATTGCCCCCATAATGGTAATCCCCTCAGTTTCCAATCCTTTCCCAAAACAAAAAGACCTGCTATAAATAGTTTTGTACATATAGGAGCTTTCTTTTTTTCCTTCTGATCTTTTTGAGATACAGATATTATAGTGGTTTTGTTGGGTCAATATAGCTCTTTGGGCATAGTTCCAAATTAGTTCAGTACACAACTCCATCAACAGTGGTGTCCCAATTTTCCCATATTCCCTCCAATATTTGTCATTTTCCTTTTCTGTAATATTAGCCACTTGTAGTATGAAGTGGTACCTCAGACTTATTTTGACTTTTATATAGCTTTGATTTTTTTATCTGAAAACTGTTCATATACTTTGACCAATTATCAATTGAAGAATAAATCATATTCTTAAAAGTTTGACTCAGTTCTTTATATATTTGAGAAATGCCTTTCCTATAAAAAACAAAAACAAAACCTTCCCCCCGCCCCCGTTTTCTGCTTTTCTTTTTAACTTGACTGTAATGGTCTTATTTGTACAAAACTTTTTCAATTTCTTATAATCAAAATTATTCATTTTACTTCCTGTAATGTTCTCTATCTCTTATATGGTCATAAATTCTTCCCTCATCTGTAGCTCCAACAGGTCATATATTCCACTCTTGCCTAATTTGCTTATGAAATTATATTTAATGTCTAAATTATATGACCATTTTGACCATTTCTTGGTATATATTGTGAAATGTTCATCTAGACCTAGTTTCTGCAAACTACTTTCCAGTATTCTCATGAATTTTTTGTCAAATATTTTGCTAAACTTTGTAAAATTATTTATCAAATTCCTTCTAGTGTTTTTAATAAGAGCAAATGCTTTACTTTGTCAAAAAGCTTTTTCTACATCTATTGAAATAAATGTATGGCTTTTGTTTGCATTATTGATATTGCCAATTTCCTGATACTTTTCTTAATATATAACCAGCTCTACATTCCTTATATAAATCTCATCTTGTCATAATGATCTTTGTGATATTTTGCTATAATCTCTTTGATAGTATCTTGTTTATTTTTTTGCATCAATATCAGTAGGAAAATTCATCTATAGTTTCCTTTTTCTGCTTTTGTTCTTCCTTACTTTACACATTAGTACCATATTTGTGGCATAAAAAGAATTTGGCAAGACTCCTTGGCTTTTTTGTTTTTCCAAATAATTTATAGAGTATTTGAATTAATTGTTTCTTAAATGTTTGGAAAAAGTAACTTGTGAATCCATCTGGTCCTAATATTATTTTCTTAAGAAGGACATTTATAAATTGTTCAATTTTTTTTCTAAGATAAAGTTATTTAAGTATTCGATTTCCTTTTCTGTTAATTTGAGCTGTTAATATTTTTGTTAATATTCAGCTATTTCACTTAGGTTGTCAGCTTTATTGGTATATAATCGGGAATGCTGCTGTCTTAATGCCTATCTAGATTCCTTTCTAGTGGTTGGTAGCCTGAGATGGCTTTCCAGAAGTCTAAACTTTACTCTCTATCATTGCTTTCCCTCATCATAATGAGAGTCAGAAACAACCATAAGATCTTCTACTTAGACTATCCAATGTTACATTAAATCACAATACTTTCATAAAGTGAACTCTCAGAAAATGGATAAAACTTTGAAAGATATTTTATTTGCTTATTTAAAGCCATGATTTTTTAGAGTTATAACTACTGTATGCTGGCATATATCTCCATAATATATTCAATCTAGACAAATTATCTGGCAGCCAGACAAGTAAAAAGCTGAGCAATTTATTCATCCAGTGAATTATCTGGTAAAAATAGCCATCACAAATCTACAATTGTTCATTAAGTGATTGCATTAATAAATAATATTTCATAACTTAATAAATAGGGCTTATTTTTCTTTGCTTTGACTGCTTTGGATCATTGTCAATTCAATTCAAGCAAGCACATCTCTGAAGCCTCAGCTATATGCAAAACAAACAAAAGTTCACCCAAAGAAATCAGGGTTCTATTTAAATAAAAAATTGAATAAACATTCAAAAATATTAAACAAATTGCACAATAACTAGATAAAAAGGGGAAGATCCATACAATGAGAGTGATATATAATGGAGGTATACATTTAAATGTTGTTATTTTATACATGAAATAGAAAAAAAAGATATAGAAAAAGGCCTGCAGCATGTTAAGTAAATTGCCCATTCACAATTTTTGGAAAGGGAAAGGAGAAGAATCATGTACCATGAATGAGATAGAAGAAGTTGAGATTTTTACGTGTGAAGGGTATACCTATGGGACCATATAGCCACAAGGTAGAAAGTAAATAATGATGTAGGGTTTAGTTGTTACTAGTAAATTTGTTAGTGTTTCTGTACATAAATAGAAAACAGATCCCTGTGAGAGTGGGTGAAGCATTCCATTTAAAATTGAGAATTAAAATATCAGAGTATAAAGGACTTCATTATATTTTGTAATTAAATGCTCTTATATTTCTTATGTGTAGAATGCAAGTGAACTCTGAATATAAAAGGTTTATCTTACACAAATACCATTATTTTCAACAAATGACAGGTATCATTGACCCCTTTGATATTTTAGAAGTAGATATTGAACTGGGTGAGGCAATATACTAATTCTGACTAGTAGAATATTAAGCTACTGAAGGTGAGGGACTGTATCGTAAAACAAAACAAAACAAAAAAATCTCTAAGGGTTATCCTAACCCAGTGTGAGGCCACCTGTCAAGTCAGAGCAACGCATTCAGATCAAAAGGTGACATGGAATTCTCTCACTCTGGACCTTCAGAGTCTGCTAGCTACCTAATGGGGGAATTGAAACAGCAGCAATTTGTTGTAGGTCCATTCAATAATTATATAATATACCAGCAAAAATACGTGGGGAAATCCACTTATCTCCTGAAAGGATGTATAAAGCAAAGACTCCCAGAACATTATATAACAATACCAGAGCTTCCAAGAACTGAGTAGAAACTTTATAATATAAAAAAAACAACCCACAAGAAGTGAAAGGAAACATAAAAAGATAAATATCAGCAAGCAATTTAAAGGGACTAAATAAGGATGAAATGTTTAGTCTTTCTGGGGAACGTCATTAAGGATAACATATAGATGTCTCCTTGAAATATTACATGTTCTGTATCCAAAACCAAGAACCAGCATTTAGACAGATAGATACATACATACATATATATATATGCACATATACACAGATATATGTATGTATATATACACATAAATATTAGGTATGAATTAGGGTCCTTTCCAATAATAGAAGCAAAGCAAGATGTGCATTATCAAGATAGTCTTAAACAGGCTGGCTTTGGAAATAAGATAGAAAAAGAATGAACATAGGCAAAGATGAAACAAAATGTATGTTTTGGGCAAATGTTATTGTAGTGTGCATAATATACCCTAGAGAGTTAATTATAGTTTATTGATTGAAACTAAAACTTGATCAAAGTGTAAGAACATAATATTTCATCATATATTGTCACATATTATCAGCAAATACATCAGTATTTCTGCAGATTGCCAATAATTTTCAACAGGAAAAGATAAAAATTGAAATTCATTACATTTAACTAAAGACATATAAAACATTTAGGAGTCTACCTACCAAGACACAGACAAGTCCCCACTATTTTACAAAATTCCCCATGACACTCAAGCTACTATTCATCATCCTGCTTTCCTTTCACTGCAACATTTCTACAAAAGTACCTTATGTTTGCTTTCAATTTTTTTTATTAGTCACTTCTTTCTCAACCCTTTGTGATCAGTATTTTTCAAAGTTACGCCCCTCATAACTTATAGATCTCATAGACTTTGATCAGATCTCATCCTCTTTGACCTGATAGTCACCATTTACTTTTGGTGCAGCAACTAGCATAGTGACTAATACATGGCAGGAGCACTCTCTCTCTCTCTCTCTCTCTCTCTCTCTCTCTCTCTCTCTCTCTCTCTCTATATATATATATATATATATATATATATATATATATAATTTGAGCCAATTGCATGCAATAGCATGTTTGATCCATTTGTAGAGCACGTAGAATTATATCTCTGCCCCAAAAACTTAGCACAGTATTTGACATATAGTAGCAACTTAATAAATATTTGTTGAATTGAATTGAAGAACCTGAGTAGCTTGCTTTCAAGTGAATCATGATAATACGTTAAGAAAGTACATGGACAGACTGTAGAAAATGCATAGGTATTCTGTAACTGTAATATTCTAGTTGTCTAGAGATGGGAAGTTGAGTCATTTAAGAGGCCTGTCAACTTCATCTACCTCCCTTTTTGCTTGCTCTTTTGGCTTCATTTGGTGACTCTTCAGCTCCCAGTGTCTGGTGAGAAACCATGATAACCTTTTGAAAATGTCTGGAGAGTTGGCACAGGAATCTGAGAGTCAGATTGGGTTGAGTTTCACAACTAAAGCAGAACTACCCTTTCCCCTAAGGAGCAAGAGTTGATCTTTGAGATGCCAGTCCAGAATTAGCTGAGACAAAGTCTTATTTAATATTCTTGCAGCATTTAAACATCAACTTTGGAGAACCAGTGTTAGAAGGAACTGAGAGATATTTAGAGCCTATTGTCTTACACACTAAAGTGCTATAGGGGAGAATAAGACCTTGATGTGTTAGAAGAAAAATGTTTATACACATCTCAAATACTTTGATTGCCAGTATTAAAACTTCTGGGACACCCTATATTTGTTCTTGCTATATCTTTGAAGGAATTATCTCTTTGTAAAAACTAATTAATGTTAAACACTTAAATGGAACAGAGGTCACTAGTCACAGCCCCTGACAATTGGTGGGAACAAAGATACTATAGACTCAAGTTGATGGTAATTAGAAGAGATGCACCCATATGATAACCCTCAGAATATCTTTCACTCTGAACATATGATCTAGCAATCTTGACCCTGAGAAAGGCAGAAGATATGCATAATGCATATGGAAAGATACATAAAATAATGTTTTCTGGGACTCTATTATTAACAGTGATCTATTACTTAATTGGAACAAAAAGTTTTATATTCAAGTATACATTTAAAAAAATTCTTCCTTTTAAAAAAGTTCAGAGAAAAAAGTAAATATTTGGTTAAATTTCTAATTTTGATGATTTTTCTTCTCCCATTTTAACATTTAATAAATCAGTACAGTTCTAATTACCAAAAGTATATTTATGGAAAACTAGCATCTCATTAATATAAAACTCTCTCATTAATTACATTATATATGTACCAAAAAGAAGTAAAAGTATTATTTTCCTTTAACTTTTTTTTCTTATTTTCATCTTTTCAGTTCAGCTTATGCTATGAATCATTTTGTGGGACTTTTTGTTCCATAACTCCTAAATGTTTCTGGATACTTATTGTTGCTACTCTGATTTTTATAAAATGGTATCATTTTCCATTCTCATTTACAATTGGGTGAAAATGCAATTCTACATTTCTGATACTTCTTTATATGTCATAATTCAATGCATTGCCCTGCAATTTTAAAACAGTTTATTGAAAGACACCATCTCCTAGCCAGATTTCCTAGATATGCTATTTACAACAAGGAGATTTTGGAAAAAAAATATGGAAGGTGTCATAATTCATCATCAAAAAGTGATAACTCATTCCCTGTCCTATGAAGAGTGGTGCTAGCAATATCATGATCTTGTACAGACATTTTAAAGCTTGTAATCCATTTGCCAGTTTTATGAGAAAAATTAATTATTATTTTCAGCACAAAGAAATTGTACCATAATGTGCCTATAATGTCAAAGTGACTGAAGAGACTATAGAAATGGGCTGAGGACAGAATGGAACTTAAGTGAATTATTGAGTTGGAATTTAAATATAGCTATTTAACTCAATTCATACAGAAAAAAAGATGATATCATGAATGAAATTATTATGGAATTTTAGAACTAACAGGTATATTTGAATTATCTAGTCCAAATCATTTATTTTATAAATGTAAAAATTGAGGTCCTGAGAAGGGAAGTTACATGTTTAGGGTCATATTAGGTCACTTTGGTGCAGTAAATAGAGCACAGGGCCTGGAGTCAGGAAGACCTGAGTTCAAATCTGGTGTTAGTTACTACTTTTGTGACCTTTGATGTCACTTAATCCTAATTTCCTCATATCCTCATCTGTAAAATGAGCTAGAGAAAGGAATGACAAACCCCTCTATAATCTTTGTCCAGAAAACCCTAAATGGTCAGACATGACTGAAATGACATAATTCCCAGTCCAATCTTCTTTTCATGAAAGTAAGAAAATAGAAATATATAAATGGTTACTTTAAAAATACAACAAAAATTTAAATCACTGTCTACATAATCACCATCCTTACAAAACAAACAAAATCTTTATTAAATCTTAGCATGCCTGCCAGCTATTGTTCTATATTTCTTTACTTTTTAGTTAAATTCCATGAAAAAAAATCTAACCATAATGCCTCCATTTCCTTTTCTCTCACTCTCATTCAACAAACTATTCTCTGCAAAGTTGCCAACAATCTATTAGTTGACAAATCTACTTCTCCTTTCTCACTTAGATGCTATCATAATTGAAGCTACCTTTTACCTGGAATGTTATAATAATCTAATGAGTGGCCTCTGCCAAAATGTATACAAATTGGTAGAAAACAATTTGTATCCCTCCAATAGACTTCTATCTCTCCCATAGCACAATTTCTGGCATGTAACTGGTGCTTTAAAATGTTTATTGACTGACTCTAGAATGTAAGATCCTTGACTATTTCTATTATTGTAGTACCTAGGACATTATAGATGGTAAATTATTTGTTATTGAATTGGTCAACATTTATGATTACATATTATAATTAGGAGTTAATACACACCTTACCTTGAAAGTGTCTTTTTGTCCTTGAGTCTAATGACATAAAACTTCTTGTTCTTTTTGGTGATAAAATGAATCAGCAGTAGCTGTCTTTTGTGGAAGAAAAACTTGGTAGAAATTGAGTTGTCCCAGAAGGACCTGACATTCTAACACTGATTTGACAGTATGCCCATCATAGCAATTGTATAGGCTTTACCTTGGACAGGTTAAACATAAGCAACAATTTTTATTACCTTAATAGTGTTAATCAAAGTACCAATTTAATATTTATCTCTATTTGTTTAGAAATGTGATCAATTGAAACAATAAATGACTGCCAAGGTTTTTTTTTATAAGTTCAACCTATCATTCCCTATGACCATGCTATCATGAAAATGTAGTATCTAAAGTGTATCCCAGAAAACTTTACCCCATGAAACCCTGGAAAACCAGAGAGGCAACATATATTGTGAATTGAAAAATCTTTCACTTAGAATGCCCCTTAATTAGTTATGAGTACATTTAAATGATAGAATAATTGAAGATCAGCTGCTCATTGGCTTAGTGGCAAGGTGAAAAAAATTATGAAACTTCCCCCCCCCAAAAAAAAAGTACCATAAGAGGTTCATTATAGTCACAGGATAAAGGTGTTTCTTAAGTAACTTTGATTAGGGCATTCATAGTCTTAGAATGCCTCACTTTAACATTGGGATTTAGGTTCAATTCAGCTGATCAGAGACAGAGAGCTGACCTCAGAGTCATAAAGACCTAGGTTCAAGTCCTGTGTCTGTCACAAACAGGATTCTGGGCATGTCATTTTTTGCTTCAGGCAACTATCTAAGACTGTAAGTTGCAGAAAGGTGCTATATGGGTAAAAGGAATATTCTTATTCATGAGTTTCTTTTACCAGTGAAATTATAGTTCCAGTCCCTATCCCCATAATTGATATAGCCTACCAAGTACATATAATTAGTTAGATATCACCTTGTTTGATTAGCTTTGGAGAAGCCTGAGAAAAGAGGGCAACTAGAGGTTAAGGAGCTTAAGGTTAAGTCATTTCCTAAGAATCCAAGAAATTTAAACATGTCATTTTTCAAACATATCGCCATTCATTTACATATGTGGTAAGCAGAAGAAACTCAAGTCACCATTTTTTTTGCTTTTTGGAGGGCAATTGGGGTTAAGTGACCTGTCCAAGGTCACAAGGCTAGTTTTTGTGTTAAGTGTCTGAGGCCATATTTGAACTCAGGACCTCCTGACTCCAGGGCTGGTGGTCTACTCAATGTACCATCTAGCCACCCCATACAAGTCACCATTTCTTTAATCACTGCAGTCTCCTGAAATCCTAGATTCTTAGGAAATGACAAGAATATTATGAATCAGCCTTCATTCACAGATGAAAGGTACTCTCAAATATCAAAGTATGAATGGGTCCCTGATTTGGGTGGCAGGTGCTAAATAAGCAAATGAAAATATATGGGCAGAAGCAAAGTTCCATGTATTCTTTATTTACAGAAGTGATGGAGTATGGTGAGTTACTGACTTTATATAGATATATTTCTTTGATTGACCATATGGGATCTGAAATCCTCTGTTTTATGTTTTGGCTATAGAAAGCAAGGCAGTTTTTAATTTGCACAGTCATTTAAGGATAACCATTCCCTGTGTCTAATTTAAGCTACAGCTTTTAGGTCCTAGGCTGTGATACAAGGGAGACAACAGAGACAAGATGCATAATCTCTTCATGTATTTAAGTTTCAAATTAATTAGGCAATGATTGCATTTAATTGGATACTAATTCCCCATTATATTCTTCAAGTTCCACCAAAAAGAACTCTGATAAATGTATTGACAATTTTCTAAATTCTTTGAGCATGACATAGTGGATGAAGTAATAGATTAGAGTCAAGTCCTGTCTCTTAGACATGCTAGCTCTATGGCCATGCACAAATCACCTAAACTCAGTTCCTCAAGAAAATTTCCAAGACTGTCAGTTATGAAAATTATCAATATGCTTAGTGAAAGTAATTTCCACACTAGATGTCCTATGCAGTCATGTCACCAAATATCCAAACTACTATTCTTCCTCCCTAAAATGAATTAGATGATGATTACTAGTCATAGAAGTCTTAAGCACTTCCCCTTTATAATGATATACAGAAATTTATCTGTGGACATTATCACATCAAACACTGAGAATGTATTTCCAATTAGTATCAAATGGATGATGAAATTATAAATATATAATATTCCTAACCACTTGGGCCATAGGTCTCATGAGAAAATACTGTAGCAAGTATTATTACAATTGGTGTTTGTTGACTTCCATTTCAAATTGAAGACATTTCTAGATACAGTTGAAAATATTGGAATATACAGAATCCTCTCTAGATGTCCTCTTTAATAAAATCCTGTGTTTAATGCTTATATGACAATGAAGATCAGCTAAGGTCATGTAGTGACAATTCTGGGGTTTCCTACTGATGGAATTTGAATACCATACTTACATAAGGGGGCTCTTCTTGCAGAATTTACATTGAATATCACCAAATCTGTGATCAGAGAATTATATTAACCCTCTACAATCTAATCAGGGATTGTTATGTATGACTTGCTCCACAGATGTTATGGAGTCTGCTTGTCCTATGTTCTGCTGAACTTTAGTCATCTCTTCCCCCCTCCCCCCAAAAAAGTTTAACTGAATTTTCTTGATAGTATTGAAATTTTTACTGGCCTTCTTTAATCTTTGTGACATGTAGTGATATGATCTCATTGCCAAGGACATTAATCACATTTTAAGAACTGTCTGTAGGCATGCACTCTTTAACTGCTAAGCTCCAATAGAACCTTTAAGACATTTTTACAAGCACTGAAGAGCCTGACAAATATGTTCAACTTCCTTTCCTCTATCTGATCAATTTATAGCCACACCTTACTTCTTTTGTCTTTCTTTAGTAACCTTTAATTCTTTCCTCACCATTTAGTTTTCATTATCCCAAAATTTATCTAGACAGATAACTACTTTTCTTTTATTTGTTCATGTCTATCAGCATAAATATGGGGAGTATTTGGGAAAAAAGCTCCTCCAGTGAACTAGAGTTAAATGAGAGAAGTCAAGCAGGTTGTATTGCCTTCTGGGATTTGAAAAGGTATTTGGATGACCCTGAACTTCTCCATGAAATTAAAGTTCATTATGTTTCATGTCAATATCTTATTGGTGTTGTTGCAGGACTGTGAATCAATAAATAATACAATATTTCAAGAAAATAAAGGAATTATTGCTCTGGCCATAATGGAGAGGTAGAGGAAAGGAGGGAATAAACATTTATTAATAGTTGACTATTTGCCTGGCTAAGGATTATGCTAAGCATTCTACAAAGATCTAAATCAATCAATAAGAGGTGCCAGGTGGGTGTGAGTAGACTGAAACATACATCAAATAGAGAATTTTGAAGAACTGGAGTAGAGAATGTCATCAGAAAAATGTCTTAGTGCAAAAGAACATGAGTTGATCATGTGGGGAGAGTGAGGGATATCAGGAGAAAAGTCCAGGTATTCCATTCATATGCATAAACAAAAAAAGGACCCCCAGCAAAATTGGATAGATCTTGTGGTAAACTTATTGGATAACAATGATAAGAGTCTCACAACGTGGACATACTGGGTGAGTTGCAATCTTCATAAGAGGAAATGGACAAATTTAAGGGATAACTGACTCATTAGAGTATGTTCTCCTTCAGTTAAACAGAAGATTTCATCCATGCCACTATAATAAAAGTGGACTGACTAGGGTTTTCTTCTGACTTGTTTGCTAGGCTTAGCGAAAAAATTTTCCCAGGAAAAAAAAAAGGAATACCAATGTGAACTCTTCCCTTTAGCTTTTTATTTAAAGAATTTGGATTAAGAGAGAAAGACATGATATCTCATTAATTCATGTTTTACACAGGGCAAGTTTGCATCTGGACCAATTTATAGATTGATTGTAACCTGCCTCTTCTTTTCTTTCTCAATTATGAAAACTAGAAGCCTTTTTTGAAAACCAAAGTCTAAGAGCTTAGGGCTCCCTGCCCATGCCTTTCTGCCAACACACTCAGAACATAACCAGTCCCTTTAATGAATAATTTAATAAGTTCTTATTTATGAAGAATTTTACTCTATTCCCTCTATAATGCAGTTTCAGTTCCTTGATTATCTCCTGGTGTCAACCATGTTAATCCTTAGAGTGTAAGTCCTTTACTACTGAGGAGATGCATTTATAAGTAAAACTGTATTCCAAAAAAAACCATGTTCATGTCCTTTCATTGAAAGCATTCCATTTCTTTCAGGGAAACAGCTATTGATTCAATACAAATAAATATTTCACAATAGTTTAAATTGTTTTCAAATAGATTTCTAAGAATGATATTGCCCCCTAACACTATAGGTATGCAGAGGCTTGATGGCTATCGTCACTTAATAGTACGTAATAAGAGGAATTTATATGGCAAGTAGAAGTTAGATTATATGATACCTAAATCCTTATCAATGCTCAGGTTTTATGCTTATATGATCCTTTGTTTATATTTATCTAAAACATTTTTTTCAGACTAAAGTTAACTCTTCTATGTTAGATGGTACAAAACTCCAGGTGATTAACCAAGCTCTTTGTACAAGTACTAAAGATTCAAAGTTCTGTCTGGAGTGCAATATTACCATCAACTACAGGCATTCCCCTTGCCAAATCTACACTGAAGTTGATGAACTCCCTTATCTAAGTGAGATGTCACACTCTTAAACTTCAAAAGTAGAATGACAATACTGCCTGTCTCCCACCTGAGATCTGAAGCATATGGCTCTAACTTTAACCAACAATTTAGAGTAGCTGCACTCAAGGCACTTGCAAGAAAATTCAATCATGAATTGACTATAATCCCAAAGCTGCCAAATACCCACTTAAGACATCTGATACTTGAGAGAGACAGTCTAATGGCTATATTAACTATCCATTCTTTTAGATTCTCCAAACTCTCTCCATGTACTCAGTTAGATTATCAGAAAGCAAAGTGCCTGGAAAATATTATCTCAGCTACTCACAGAAATGCCTTTGCCAAATTATGACTTAATGTTAACCACTCAGCCTTTATGGGGTAGGTAGAAGTGTCCATCTGAAGAGTGATTCTATTTCCTGGGGGCTGGGGGGAGCTTTGTTATTTTACCCAATTCACACCTTAAAAGGCACCACATGATAAAATCTTCTTGAGTTTAATTCTAGTAAAATATTTGTCTCTGCAGACTTTTGACAATAGAATCTGTTATTCAATAAGTATCTTTTAAAGTTTTGACTGCCAGAAAACTTAGAGCCAAATTCATGAGCATGTCTCAGGTATTTAGGAAATTGTTCACTAAAAGCTACACCTTCAAGAAAGCAGTTTAAGTTTATCAATCATACCTTTAAGGGAATCAGAGTGATTAAGACCTCCATGGGTGCTAATTGAAACATTTCCCTTCCTTCTCATATGGTATAATTTTTTATGTGTTCTCTTGTAATTCTTTTTGGGGGAATCTAAAAAACACCTGGGAATTCTTTCTCTGATCTTTAAATATTTCATATCTATCAGTATAATACTAATCTTTTGGCTTGTCATCATTCTCATATTGCCAGCATCTCTCTCTTTTTTTTTTCCGGTTATCTTTCAATCACTCCAATTATCTGCCATTTTCTATCTAAATCTATCTCTGTATCTATTGATAATAATTTAATATCATTTTTGGACCTCAATAGGGGCTAAAGCCTGGACTGATCAATCATACTGCTTTACTTTGCTCTAAAAATGCCCTTTCCTGTGTCTGTAACTTGAAATACCAGGTAAAGTTGACACTGCAATTCCAATAGTGGAATTCTCTTATCTTTCCTAGAGGTCTGTGCTGTGTGAGGGAGACTCAAGAATCCCCGGATCATAATTTGCGACTGACATTACTTTGTTAATTGTCTCCTCTGATTGTGTTTATGACTTATTCAACTAAGAAACTTCCTTAACAAAAACATAAATCTAAAGGGCACAGAAATCCTGGGATTGTCCTAAAAATATAAAAAAACGTTGTCAGTCTTGTATCAGGCAGTTAGAACTTAGGTTTTGGCTCCTTGTACATAAAAGCTTACTAACTTCATCTAGTCTTAAGGGAATAAACAGTATGACTTTACATATCTCCTAGCCTGTTTGCCTCCTTTAGCCAAACTTTCAGGTTGACACTATCTTTCAACTGTCTATCATCTATCAGTTGATCTGTCTCTTTATCTAGATACAAATACGCATATATCAGGAATAGTGTCTTTTATGACACTTGAATATATAATACTAATTATTAAAAAGTCACACATCTTGTTTAGTAGGATCCTTTAATCCTTATTTACATTTATCAATCTCCCTCCTGATGTGGTGCTTGGGTGCCTGTGCTTGAACCCCACCTTGGAAAATCACATTTCTCCCTAGCCTCAAATCTCCCTCACCTCAGAGCATTATCTCTGCTTGCTTTTTCCCTTGCCAGTACTCTGCCTAGCAACCATTCATGATCAAGCCCCACCCAAATGTTTAACTCCCCTTGGTACAATAACAAGCTGCACCTATGAATTCTTTACTAGATTATCTATAAATAACTCCCTAGCTCATTACATACATCCTGAATCTCTCATTATGTATGCCTTAGGTTTGGGACATATGTATACTCCCAACATCCATCTTGTCAAACATGACATTGATGGGTGGCAGCTTGGTCAGCCCTAGCTGACTTAGTGATGTTTAAAGCCTAAAACCACATCTCCATGCAGCTCCCCCTTGGCTATTTCCCAGTGAATTCTGGGTAATAGGTCTATGTAGTAGATATTAAAAGGTCATGTTTCTTTAAGAACTGACCACTCCTTAACCACTCCCTAATCCCTCCCTGACACCTAATTATCATGTTTGGCACAGGTTATACTATAGAATGTTCTATATAAACTTTAACTGTATCCCTCTAAGGTTGCAGGTTCCCTGAGAACTCTTGCCCACTGTGTAGCGTAATAATAAATCTTTGCCACCTTTACTCAGAGAATGCTTGAGTCCATGAATTAATTCCAGACTGCTGTCCAGGGACTCTGGTTATTGGGATTCCCAGACTCCCTGAACTCCTTGACCCCTGCAGCACTCCCACTATCCTTTGTGCCATCTGCCATTTTGATTCTTCAACAACCATGGTGTTCCAATGTTTCCCCTTGCTACATACTCCATTGGAACTGCAGGGTTCCAAATGATGCAGAGTACCTGTATTTATTTATTGGTCTACATAAATCCAGCCAGCAACTAAAAGGAATGGACTTGTAGCAAAGAATATAACTAAAGCCCTCCTTTTTCTCATGTGTATGTATCGATAGATAATTCAATGGCTTGTCATCATAACTGAATAAGTTATCACATGCATCCTCCTTTAGCTGGTGTAACATGAACAAGAGAGAATGAAAGCAGGGAGAAAAATCTTTCTTTTTCCCCTCTCTTCTGCTGATAGATGGGGATTTTGAATTTTTGTGAAAACATTGTGAATGACTCAAGACTTTGTAGAAACAAATTTGCTCAAGACAAGTTTCTAGGGCAGATACTAATTAGGTCCGTTATAACACTGTATCCGATTCTTCACCAAATTACTCATTTATTGTCTTCATTCATCCCAACCTTCATACAATATGGTTAAATATATCTTAGGAGACATTGCGTTTTCTACAACATATCCTCCCTTTTAAAATTACAATTTCTTCTTAATTCTGAAAAGTCTCACTTTGGTCCCAATAATTTTCCCATTAGTGAGAGACATCACTGATTCTAAGTAATTTTCTGTATTTTTAAAAAACCAGTTTAGCACAATGGTTCAGATTACTATGCACTTAGGTGAGCACCTAAACATAATTTGCACATCTATGTAGAGCTAAATTTATATCAACAAGTTTTTTTTTTTTCATTAAATGTCTACTAAGTACCAGGCCCCCAGCTAGGCAATAGAGAAGCAAATACAAAAAGGAAAAGAGTTCATGCACTCAAAAGGTTAACCTGCATTGGAGGAAAAACAGTCTCTAAATAGATAAGTAAATATGAAGTATAGGCCAAAAACTTACAATGTATGGGCATGGGGGTGGTATTAGAGCAGGGGGCACCACAGAAGTTATTCCTGACTCCTAGGTTGTTTGATATACGAATAACCTAGCCTATTGGCATGCTTCTAACGTGGGATAAGAATGGGGAAAATTGTCAGAAGTTTATTTCCAGGTGCTTTTCATGATCATCTCACTATCATCAGTCAGCACCTGCTGCCACCTATCAGAAGATAATATTTTAAAGGAGAAAGCGCTCAAAATTGATTTATTTTATTTTGTTTCATAGAGGAGACTGAGGTGTCTGTGAGGAACAGGGCTCTTATCACCTTGCTGTATACCTGCCCAGACAGACCTCAGAGAAAACCACCTGTTATCTCCTCCACTTGAAATTCCCTAGGAGAGAAGCCAGATAAAGAAGGACAAAGAAGGATGTAAATGAGCTTGGAGGGTATTTTGTTCGGTTTCCTTTTGTTTTTTGTTTTTGTTTTTTTTTTCCTGGAGGGCTTCTCAAAGACATCTGTTGCCTGAGGTTACAGTCTGTAGTAGGTGCAATTAGGACCTTGGCTAAGGTCTGCTAATTACTGATTGTTCAAACCTGCTAGACTAGAAAATAAGGTGAGGAAGTGTCTGAGAAGAGACCTTTGGCAGCCTTTAAAATCAGAGGCATCTGAGTCCCGAGCTGCAATGAATAGCCTTGGCTTTTTAGTACTGTGGTTTATTGCTATATGAGTGAGTCTCTAGGAAATGCTCCAGGTAAAGGAAGCATGGAGAGTAAAGGAAGATTCCTGTAAAACTGAGATATTTGGCTGTATTTCTGTTTCTGTCACAGGTAAGTAACTGTGAGCTCCTTGACAACAGGGATCATTTTTTTCTTTTTTTTTTTTTGTGTGTGTCCCCAGTGCTTAGCATGGCACCTATCACATAGTAGGTGAGTAATAAATGCTTGTTGACTGATTGACTTAGAAGAGTAGGTCAAAGAGCTGAGGGGAAATGTCTCCCTTCTCTCTAACTCATTCAAGATATTAAGTACCCCCTGGGTGAATGGTTATAAGAGGAAAACAAAAAATAAAAATTCTGAAGAAGAAAGAGAAGAATAAAAAGCCAAGGCATAGGAGCTAACAAGAGTTAAAGAAAAATGTGATATAAAAGGGAAGGAAAAGGATCTCTAGGTAGCTGTAACTATGAAATAGTACAACATTGCCAGAGATGATAGATCTGAAATTTATCAGGGCTCAGACACAAACTTATTGCCATCCAAACCTCTATTAGTACTTCTCATCACTAGGTTGCCTGTCCCCTTGGTCACTAGGACCAAAGAGCCCTTTCTCCCTGTTTTCCTTTCAGTAGTAGACTTGGCCTCAAACTTTTCTAAGAAAATAAAATATGACTAATGGTGAGGAGTTCCTTCTTTTCTCCAGATCAACTCCTCAAATGCCTTTAACATTTTTTAAGGGAATAGCAAGTTGGTGCATAGTAGATTTGTAGTTTCATGTGCAATGATCTTTTTTATTGTACTATGTTATGGAAATGCCTGTTTTAATTCATACACTAAAAATAAAATTTTAAAAATTACCATAGAAACATTATTTCCCTTTATTCTCTTGCTCCAATCTGACGAAGAGTTCATTCCTCTCCCCTCCTCCCCCCCCCCCCCCCCTTGTCTATACCTATTACCTCACAGCATTCTCCTAAGGATCAAAACCAGATTTATAAAGTGCTTAGCACAGTGCCTGACATACAGTAAATGTTTAATAACTTCTTTTTTCTCCTATCCCTCCCTTTACCTTAATTAAAGTATGTTCGTTGTATGCAACAACAACAAAAAATGCTGGATTAAAAATAATTGTTCCTCCAATCTGTCTTTTTTGGGGCACGGGGTTGGAGTGAGAGATTTTCAAGGAGAGAATTCATGCATTCACATAGAATGTTAAAAGTAAATATGTATCTTCTTCTATAAAACTTTTGTTTGGTTATGGCTTTCTCCTTTACATGAGTACTTTGTAACATTTATTTTGGAAACTCATCTGATAATGATCTCTCTCCTTCCCAATCCATCTAAGGAGGATGGCGCTAAATCCTTCCTATTCCAAACCCTTGTATCTATTATCTTAATTTGAGTGAATAGAGCACTCAGGTTGAAAAAGAACAGAGATCAAATATTACTTCAGATATGACCCAGCTGTGAACCTGGGTACTTCACACCTACTTTGTAACTCAGTTTTCAAAGGTAGCTTCTAGCTCTAAATCTATGATCTCATCATTTTACATGTTCCTTTCCCTTCTAGGATGCTCTAGGATATGACATGCTCATGCTTTGTGCTTACATGATCCTTTTGCTCTTGGTGGCCCTTACATAAGTTGCAGTTCCTAGAGTGCATAAGCTTTATTCTCATGAATAACTGGTTCAGTTGTTTGTGTTAATAAAGAGCTCCTCTCACTCCCCTTATCCAAACTCTTTTTTTTTTTTTTTAAGAAAGATCCCACTCTCATAAACTTGATCTCTGTGATAATAATTCACGAAGGAGGAAATGGTCCTGTTCTGGAGGCCCAATCCTATTTATTCTTATCCTTTCTCCCTCAAAAACAAAAACAAACCTAAACTAAAACTAAACCAAATCTTTAAACATCTCCTTTGCATTTATCAATTTTCTCTTGTATCACATTTATTGGTATGTTCTCCCTAGAGTCTTTGTAATCACACACAGGCACACACAAATAGACATATACTCCTGCATATATATGTGTATGTTTCCCCAACATGTCAATCTGTTACACATAGTAGATAGTCATTTCAACAACTGTGAGGTCATTAGTTTTAATATTACCTCCATTTTACAACTGAAGAAACTGAGGTTCAGCAAGGTTAAAGGATTTGTCCAAGTTTACATGGTAAAATAGGTATCAGAGCCAACCCTAGAGCCCTGCTCTTCTGACTTTAAGTTCAACATTCTTTCCACCTACCATAAGTGAAATTGGATTATTAAATGTTATTTCTGGAAACCTACTAAAGCTTTCACAGAATATCATGATGGCACACTTTATTTAGCAGTGTTTAAAGTTTTCTGAGTATGAGCAATTCTGAATGAAAATAAGACTTAAATTTTCAAATGAAAAAGAATGTCTCTGATGCTATTTACAAAACCACATTTTAGGTTTATATTAATCATATTGTTTTTAGTGAAGGCATGAACAGATTTGGGCTCAGGTTCTCTCTCTCTCTCTCTCTCTCTCTCTCTCTCTCTGTCTCTCTCTCTCTCTCTCTGTGTGTGTGTGTGTGTGTGTGTGTGTGTGTGTGTGTGTGTGTGTGTGTTTGTGTTTCCTGTGCCAATGCAGCACTAAACCCATTAGTATGAACTCATATGGTGCAGTCACATTAAGACTGTCGTCTGTGCTACAGAAAACAGGAACCATAAAGTTTACAAATGAAATTTGGAGAGAAGACAATGGAATAAATTTACAGAAGATAGAAGGGGATGGAATCAATCCAAGTTAAATGCATTCTTAATCTGCCTTATATTTTACATACAATTTTGAGCAATGGTTTTACTTAAATGGGTCTAATGAAACAAAATGAACTCAGGATTCAGGATATAGCTATACTCAGGACAATATTAAGTAGGAAGTAATTGTCCTTTGTTAATCAATGACAATATGTACTTCTTGAATATTCTATGATAAATATTTTAATATTTTTCTTGTTTTTTTATGGAATGAAATTTAGTGCTTAGGTATTATGTTAATCTGACAAGATGATTTAATGGTAAAAGAAACTGAGGACAGTAAATGTCAAAATAAGAGGAACTGTATCATCAGCCTGAAGTCTTTTAAAGACATGGGACAAAGCTACTGGACTTTGCCAGGTTTCCCTTATTCATGTTGTATTTCCAAGAATTATGATCCACTAATGATGTATGAAAGGTTTGCCCCACTATTCCCTAATATTACCTACTCCTTTCATATCAAAATTACTTTGTTCTCACATGTTTGTGTACTTGTAACTCCTGTCCTGCATCCTTGAATTTTTAATAACATGTTTTTAAGAGCTTGACACATTCAAGATCTTTGTAGAACTAATAGCATATATATATACACATATATGTGTCTATTTTCTATATTTCTATGTACATATATAATATGTGCATGTGTATGTAATATATGCATGCATGTTATAAATGGCTTCACTTATGTGCTTATATTTCCTAAAGTATCCCCAACATTTTTAAGAACACATTTTCCATTCTTGACACATTCAGGATCCTGGTAGAAGTAATGATATATATATATATATATATATATATATATATATATATGTATATATATGGGGTGTGTGTGTAATGCATGTATATAGAATAAACACACCAGTATACATGTATATGTGTATTTGAAATGCATATATATGTTATGAGTGATCAGTTCTACTAATATCATGTGTTCTTAAGGGTGATGATTGAAAAATAATTTCCTTTTTCACCTCTAGTACCTATTATGTGAAGTCTATGACCATGGATTCTTTGAGACACTGTGGATACCCTCCTGTCTTGCAATGATAGCAACGGGGTGGGGAGGAGGGGGGAGAAGGGGGGAGGGGGAGAGGAGAGGGGGAGGGGGGGCAGGGAGAAGAGACCCAAATCAAACACTATGTGTTAAATCATTGCCCCGGACCTCTAAGCTTCAATAATTATCTTTTGCCATAGCATTTTTAATATCACATTCTACTTGTAACAGGAGTAGGGGGAGGTTATGGTCTATATAGGTAAAGGATAACTTATTTAAACGTCTAGAGGTGGAGGATAGAGTGCCAAATTTTGGGAGGAATGAGTAAGCCAATTTGGCTGAATAGAATGTATGGAAGGGAATAACTTTAAATACAGCTGGGACATTTTATAGGAGATTGACTATGGATGACTTTAAATGAATGAATGTTCAGTTTATCCTAAAGGAAACAGGGAGCCAGGAAAGGTTTATTTGTTTTGTTTGTTTGCTTGTTTTAAAGTGGGGTCATGGTCAAGCTTAGGCTTTAAGAATATTTATGGAATTATGTAGAAGATATGACATAAAATAGGGAATCCACCTAGAGAAAAAGATTAGGATGCTCTCCAGGTAAGAGGTGATGAAAACCTGAATTAGAATGATGGCTATGTGAGCAAAAAATAAGGAGATGGAAATGGGAAAGCCTGCGGAGATAGAATTATAAAGCTATAATAACTAATTGTTAATAATAAAAAGTGAGAGAGGGGGAAAAAAATCAAGATTTTTTTCCCAATATCTGAAGTTGATTAGTGGGGCAATTATGCCCTTTTTAAATAGAAGTGGTACTTCGTGAAGGAAGGAATAGCTTAGAGTGAAAGATGCTTAATTTGGTTTTTTAACACTATTGAGTTTAAGATACTGACAGGACATTTGGTGAAACTGTATCAAAGACAGTTGAAAGTGAAGGACTGGCATTTTGTTAAGAGATTAGACCTGCAAATGTAGATTTGGGAAAATGTGTGTGGAGATAATTTAACCCATGGTAATTGATCATATCTATGAATTTGAGAGTGTATCAGGAGAGGAACAAAGGGCCCTAGGCCCAACTTTGACCATACTTAGGACATAGAAAGCAGATAATGATTGAGCAAAGAAGACAAAAAAAAAAAACAGTCAGACAGGTAATGGGAAATTACGGAGAGAGTAGAGGAAGGAAGGAAAGAAGAAAGGAAAGAAAAAGTAAAGCCCTTGCAATGTGCTAAATAAGCATCTAGGTAAGGCAGTGTAGAATGCTGGGCTTGGAGTCGTGAAAACCTGGGTTCAAATCCCAACCTCAGACCCTAGCTGTGTCTGAGAATTCACTTAGTCTGTGTCTGAGTCAGTTGTCTCAGCTATAGGGGCGGCTAGATGGTGCAGTGATTAGAGCACCGGCCCTGTAGTCAGGAGGACCTAAGTTCAAAATCCAGCCTCAGACACTTAGCACTTAGTAGCCGTGTGACCTTGGGCAAGTCACAACCCCAAATGCCCCTCCAAAAAGCAAAAAAAAAAATTAAAAAAAGGTTTTTTCAGCTATAAAATTGCACCTATCTCCGAGGGTTGTTGTGCTTATCAAATTAAAGCACTTAGAATAGTAGAACAACTATATAGATGGTGCAGTAGAGAGAGTCCTGGGCCTGAAGGCAGGAAGATCTATCCTCCTGAATTCAAATCTGGCCTCAGACATTTACTGGCTCTGTAACCCTGGGCAAATCGGTTAATCCTGT
This sequence comes from Petaurus breviceps papuanus, assembly GCF_028583685.1. Classification (NCBI taxonomy): domain Eukaryota; kingdom Metazoa; phylum Chordata; class Mammalia; order Diprotodontia; family Petauridae; genus Petaurus; species Petaurus breviceps. Next base: position 13,499,207 of record NW_027187372.1, read on the forward strand.
TTGCCTCAGTTTCTCATCCGTAAAATGAGCTGGAGAAGGAAATGACAAACCACTCCATTATCTTTGCCAAGAAAATCCCAAATGGGGTCACAAAGAATCACACATGACTGAAATGACTAAACAACAAAACTTAACACAGTTACTGGCACATAGTAGGCACTATATAAATGATAACTATGATGATGACAATGATGGTATCTCATGACCATATAAAACTCTGATACAATAGGAAAGGCAGTGGTGAGAAGCAGTAATTCACACTCATTATTGTAAATACATCTGAAGTCATTAATTAAAAAATGCCATTCTACCAGCAAGTCCAACACCATGGAACATGTTTGATCATTTTGTTTTGTTTCCTAGTAAGCCATGAAGTGGTTCAACGATGATCATCCTTTGTTGAAGAAAAATGCAGAAGTGAAACATTCTTTACTTTGAAAGAATGTTTGTTTTTGGAGTGAGAATGTTATGTCCTAAATTTGTTTTTGAGTCTTTTAACACCTAGCACGTCGCCTGGCACATAGTAGGTACTTAAAAAAATATTTTACCAAACAATTGCCTATTCATGTGTGACAGAATGTATTCCAGCAACATCACTGTTACACTATAAGAGAAAAAAATTAAAATTCTTTTTCTGTCTCATAAATACATCATACTAGTATTATGGCAGAAATAGATGATTTGGATTCACAAATAAACAGTGCTTCATGTGACCTGGTCCATTCCATTTTAATATATGTAAAGAAATTTCAGATTAGCAGATAGAATTAGTTATAGGGCTAGTATGATTATATATCTCCTGACCCTGATCAATTGCTTTATGTGTTTTTACCACGAAGTTGTTGTTTTTCCAGTATCTTTTCCTCTATTTATTCCTTGCCTGACATCCTCAGAATTTGGTGACCTACTTAGCATGTGAGAAAGCTGAGTGCCTGTGAAGAAATTTAAAAAAAATATACAGGGATTAAATAAATATTCAACTGAATCCTTTTTCTGTTAAAATATCCCTCAATAAAGAATGATTACTTTCAGGAAAGTAATATTGATAAGGTTGAGCAAAAAAAAAATGTTTTTCGAGAGACCTTTTCCTCAGTAAGAAGATCAAAGAATTGAATTGGTTATGAGTACTATTTGCATGCCTTAGCAACACTGAATTTCAGTTTTTCCCAAGCTCATCCTACCATTCAACATTAATACAAGTAAAAGTGGTATATAGCCTAGGATCTAAAACCAGTGATAGAGAGGAATGAGGGATTATGCTAGTGTAGGCATATCTCTATAAGCTAGAAATTACTTGGATATAGATTAATGTTAAATTTAATAAAATTATTTCAGAAAGCACCTAAATCATAAAATACATTATTAGTGTTAGTATTTTTCTTCATCATTCCATATATGCAGATTGCAGTACATTTCTACCTTCTCATTCTTTATAAAATTTTCCATAGCCTCCCATAAATTCTCCATAAATAATTTGCCCATTGAGTTATTCCATCAACATGTCGGGATGTATACTTTGGAAAGGTACTTCACATAGACAATGAGTTCCTCTAAGAACTGAATAGGAGGGAATATGATGGATTACATATAGCAAACTGCAATGCTTTGCAATGATCTCAGGCTGCTCCTTGGAAAAACACATAAACATATTTTACTGCCAGTTTTCTCCCAGCAATGCTATATATTGCTGTGGAGTATAGAATGCCACCCTGTCCAAAGAATCATAATTGCAGGTGACCCAAAGAGCAAATTAAGATTTGTGGAGAATATAAATAGGCAGCAGCATGCTTGTATCATTATAAAATCTTACATTTTGTTTTGTTAAATGGTCCTTTTAAGTGATTTAATCATGAAATCCACCTGAGACAATTACAGAGTATCATAAGCAATACCCCTGAGATAGTAGCTTTAAGATATATAAACACATTTCTTTAGACTATTCAAATTGACCTTATTGGGTTATTAATTCCTGTATATATGTGTATAAGTATGTTTATATGTGTGTTTGTGTATGAAATGTAAATCTCTGAGTAATAATAGATGAAGCTTACATTTTTACATTAGAATCCAATGAAATCATTGGTCCTTTATGTTTTATCTTAAAAAAAAAAAAGAATAAGTGAAGCAGAAGTTTACATGTGCCTTCCCCGATTCAGAAGCATAATATTTTATAATTAAGTAGAAGAAAAGATGATTTTGCTTATTTAAAAAATGTACATTTACTTATAGAAGTTTGATCTATTTCACATTCAGGAAAAAAAACTTCCATCAGTAACATTCATAAATATTATATAATATATAGCATCATTATTATATAAATATTATGACTATAATGTGTTTCCCTTGTTTTTTCATGCCATTCTTCCTTTCAATATATCCTAAAATTTTATACAGTTTAATTTTTAGCAAGCAGGAATCACCATGTAATGTAAATTTTCAGTGTTCATGCTTAAAATGTATATATGACTGTGTGCACCCAAACCTTTTAGTTATCCTTGATTTTTAACTCTGACTCACCCTACATATGTGAACAATGCTCAGTTCTCTTCAATTTGACTTCTACAAAGAGGTTGGGGCCACAGTGGCAGAGCAGATGCAGGAACTTACCTGAGCTCTCCCAAATTCCCCTACAAACAACTTTAAATTGAATTCTATCATGGCAGAGCCAACAAAAGGTCAGAATGAAGCAATTTTCCAATTAAAGAAACTTAGGATGTCAGTGGGAAAGGTCTGTCAGAATGTGGTGATGGTAATCCTCCAAGCTGTGCAATGCCAGCAAGCAGACCTTAGAGATGGCTGCAGAAGCAGCTGCTGCTTTGGGTGAAATAAGCCCACAGACAATAAGGGAGTCAGACAATAAGGAAGAAAGAGATTACAAGGGTCTCTTTGCTGGCACTGGGTGCAGAGCCATGTTGCATTGTCCATATGCAGTTCTGCGTTGTGGTTCCAGAGCAAATAGAAACATTAACACTTGGGGCAGCAAGTGCCCACAGATGAGGGCCAAGAGGAGTGATAGCACTTGTTACTGAATGGAAGTAGGGGTCCTGGGCATAGGTCCAGGGTAGGAAAGGGTGCTTGTGGTAATCACAAATAAATTAAAAATATTTTTTAAGTAGAATGTATGAAATAACCTCATCAGAAAAAAAAAAACACGTGCCCTTGAAAGTCAAGGAGAGATGATTTAAGAATTATTGGACTACCTAAAAGCCACGATCAAGAAAAGAACCTAGAAATAACATTTCTCATAAGAAATTATCAAGGAACACTTCCATGACATACTTAATTGAAAGAATCTACCAATCACCTTCTGAAAGAAATTCCAGAATTCCTGAGAAAATTCCCAGGAATATTATAGCCAATTTCTAGAGTTCTCTGGTCAAAAGGGAAATACTACAGGTAGTCAGAAAGAAACAAAGTATCACCGAGCTATAGTCAGGATAACACAAAATTTTAGGGGCATGGGTAGGTTGAGGAAAAGAAGGCAAGGGAGCAGGTATTAGTAAAGTATAGGAGTGAGGAGGGATAGAATAAATAGGGTGAGAAGGATAGTGAGGAAAAATAGGAAGGAGGAACATATACAATTAATTGTAGTTTAGATTGTGAATGGATGAATTTACCTATAAAATGGAAGTGGATACCGGGTTAAAAATTTGAATTCAATAATGTGTTGCTTTCAGGAAACACAATAAAAATGAGAGAAACACACGATAAAATAATGGGCAGAAGTAGAATTTATTATGTAAAAAAGAGGGATAGTAATCATGACATCAGACAAAGTTAAAGCTAAAATAGTTTTAATCAAAGGAGAAAAATAGGGAAACTACATTATGTCAGCAACATCATTCATTATAGTTTTATACCATTTAAAATAACCAAACAGCATAAAGTACCTGAGATTGTATTTGCCAAAACAGACATAGGAACTATATGAACATAAACATAGGATACTTTTTTATACAAATAAAATCAGATCTAAATAATTTAAGTAATATTTATTGTTCATGGGTAAATAAAGCCAATATAATAAAAATGACGAATTTTATCTAACTAATCTATTTAATGCCATCCCAATTAAAATGTTATAAGATATCTGAGTTAGAAAAAAAGTTCATTTGGAGGAACAAAAAGTCAGGAATTTAGAAGAAACCGCTCTTAACAGTAAGCACCCTAGCATACCCAGGATGACTGCTAGCACAGGATCTTTGATCTGATTTTCTAAAGTAAAGCAATTCAAAAGGTGTTAACAGTATTACTTTAACCAAACATAGATATCATTCAGTAAGTTCAGGGGGAGTCAGCACTCTGAACTTCAGAAAATACAGACAGAAATTACAAGCAGACAAAAAATACAGACAGGGAAAATAACACAATTCAACAGACAAACAGACAGGGCTTCTAGCTATCTGACCATTGCATAATACAGTTTTAGTCACTAGACAGAGAAGCACCAACATCTGGGTTTTCAAAGCTGGGGGGGCTCAATGGCTGTTGAGTTTCATCTGGCCAAATCACAAAACTCTTATTATAAGTGAGTCCCAAAGCAAAAATCTCAGTGTCAGAGAACAGTCATGATCTTCGTGACCCACTGCCTAATTACAAAGTAACAAAAGATATGTGCCTTCCTGAAAAACAAGCCTCCCCTAAGCAAGCTTTTCTTGTTGGGCTCCAAGTGAGGCCCATTAAGGGGCAGGAAAGACCTTCTAATTCTCTAGGCAGGGAACATCTTCAAATTCCCTTACTATTACAGCCACAGAAAAAAGATGTAAAGGAAGCAGATTTAGTAGTATCAGACCTTAAACTACATTAAAATATGACCGCATCATTGAGGTATAAAATTGATAATTTTGACTATTTTAAATTAAAATTTTCTTTTATAAATAAAATCTATGCATGCAAGAATTGAAGGAATGGAGAAAGTTGGGAGGGGTACCTTTCATAGACAAATCTCTCAGATAGGATGTGATTAGATTGGAATATTTGCTTTTGTGTAGGAAATGTGTTGTTTAATTTAGAAAAACATGGAAAGACTTGGACTTAAGAAGGAAGATGCTATCCACCTTCAGAGAAATAGATGAGAAATGGAAATAAGCTTCTTATAGTCATACTTGTATTATTGTATAGGTGTACATATGTGTATATTTATAGATATCTATGTATATCTCTCTATATATATCTATATAATATCTATCTATCTATCTATATATATCCACACTTAATTTTAGCCTTCTTTGGGGTGGGATGGGAGGTTGGAGGAAGGAAAATACAGTAAAAGAGTACACAGCAGAGAACAAAAGAAAACCTCCAAGGAAGCAAAGAAAAGCTAGACTTTCTTGAAATGGAGATTTATTGTTTATGTTTAATATTCCCATGTTCTGCTATGTACCTGGCAGTATTTTGTCTCATTTTTGTATTTAAGTTATTTTGTCTTTATTAATTTGTTTACTTTTAGTTTACAAGATTCATTACCACAATTCCTTGAGTTTCAAAATTTCTCTCCTCCCTCCTCCCCCATGGCAGCATACAATCAAGTATAGTATCTGAGAATACATTCACATTAGGCATTAGTCAGGTTATAAAGAAGGATTGTATCAGATGGAATGAAGAATGGGAAAGAGGAAACCAAACCAAACAAGAGAAAGAAAAAGGGCAGGTAGTTTGCTTCAATCTGGGTTCAAACTCAGTTCTTTCTCTGGATGTAAACATCTCTCTCCATCATGAGTCTTTTGGGGTTGACTTATGACTCTGGAATGCTGAGAAGAGTCCAGTTTATCAAAGTTGGTTGTCACACATATGGTGTGTCTGTAATTGTGTACAAATTCCTCCTGGCTCTACTCTTTTCACTCAGCATCAGTTCGAATAGGCCTCTCCAGGTAAATATGAAGTCCATCTGCTCCTCATTTCTTATTGCAAAATAGTATTCCATATTACGCATATACCACAACTCCCCCAATTGATGGACACCCCCTTAATTTCCAATTCTTTGCTACCACAAAAAGAGTTGCTATATTTTTGTACATATGGGTCTTTTCCCCACTTTCTTCCTCACTGCTACCTCAGCGTTGTTTTGATTTGTATTTCTCTAATCAATAGTGATTTAGAGCATTTTTTCATATGCTTATAAATATCTTTAATTTCTTCCTCTGTAAACTGCCTATTCATATACTTTGACCATTTCTCAATTGGGGAATGATTTGTATTCTTATAGATTTGACTCAATTATCTGTATATTTTAGAAATGAGTCCTTTATCAGTGACATAGGTTGTAAAAATTATTTCCCAATTTTCCACTTCTCTCCAAATCCTGCTTACATTGTCTTTGTACATTAGCTTTTCAATTTAATGTAATCAAAATTATCCATATTGCGTTTTATAATGCCCTCTACTTCTTGTTTGGTCATAAAGTCTTCCCCTCTCCACAAATCTGACAGGTAAACTATTCCTTGCTTTCCCAGATTGCTTAGAGAATCAGCCTTTTTACCTAGATCATACACACATTTAGACTTGATTTGGTATATGGTGCTAGATATTGGTCTATGCCCAATTTCTGCCATACTATTCCACTTTTTCCAGCATTTTTTTTTGTCAAATAGTGAGTTCTTATCCCCAAAACTGGAGTCTTTGGGTTTATCAAACAATAGGTTACTATAGTCATCGACTGCTGAATAACATGTGCCTAATCTGTTCCATTGATCCACTACTCTATTCCTCAGCCAGTACCAAGTAGTTTTGATGACTGCTGATTTATAATACAGATTGAAATCTGGTATAGCTAATCCACCATCCCTAGCATTTCTTTTCATTAATTCCCTTGATATTCGGGACCTTTTGTTGTTCCAAATGAATCTTATTACTATTTTTTCTAGCTCTATAAGATAGTTTTTGGGTAAACTGATTGGTATGGCACTAAATATATAATTTAATTTAGGTAAAATTGTCATTTTTATTATATTAGCTCGACCCAGCCCCAAGCAATTGATGGCTTTCCAGTTAGTTAGATCTGACTTTATTTGTGTGAAAAGTATTTTGTAGTTGTGTTCATATAGGTCTTGGGTTTGTTTTGACAGGTAGATGCCCAAATATTTTATAATGTCTACAGTAACTTTAAATGGGATTTCTCTTTCTATCTCTTGCTGTTGAATTTCTTTAGAAATATACAGGAATGCCAAGGATGTATGTGGGTTTATTTTATATCCTGCAACTCTGCCAAATTTATTTATTGTCTCAAGTAGTTTTTCACTTGATTCACTAGGATTCTCTAAGTATATCATATCATCTGCAAAATGTGAGAAATTTGTCTCTTCTTTACCTAATAATTTCTTTTTTTTTCCTCTAATTGCTATTGCTAACATTTCTAGTACCAGATTGAATAAGAGGGGTGATAGTGTGCATCCTTGTTTCACCCCTGATCTTATTGGAAATGATTCTAGCTTCTTCCCATTACATATAATACTTGCTGCTGGCTTTAAATAGATGCTACCTATTATATTAAGGAAGGCTCCATTTATTCCTATACTTTCTAGTGTTTTTAATAGGAATGGATGTTGTATTTTATCAAAACCCTTTTCTGTATCTATTGAGATAATCGTGTGAATTTTGCTAGTTTTATTGTTGATATGATCAAGTATACTGATGGTTTTCCTAATATTAAACCATCCTTGCATTCCTGGAATAAATCCTACCTGATCAAAGTGTAGTATTCTTGAGATTGCTGTAGTCTTTTTGCTAATATTTTATTTAAATTTTTTGCATCTATACTCATGAGGGAGATTGGTCTATAATTTTATTTCTCTGTTTTATCGCTTCCTGATTTAGGCATCAGTACCATATTTGTGCCACAAAATGAATTTGGTAGAACTTCTTCACTAATTTTCCTGAATAGTTTGTAGAGTATTGGAATCAATTGTTCTTTAAATGTTTGGTAGCATTCACTAGTGAATTCATCTGGCCCTGGAGATTTTTTCCTAGGGAGTTCACTGATGACTTGTTCAATTTCTTTTTCTGAGATAGGGTTATTTAAATAATTTACTTCCTCTTCAGTTAATTTGGGCAACCTATATTTTTGTAAATATTCATCCATTTCACTAAGATTTTCAAATTTATGTGCATACAACTGGGCAAAATAATTCCTAATTATTGTTCTAATTTCCTTTTCATTGGTGGTAGGTTCACCCTTTTCATTTTTGATACTCATAATTTGGTTTTCTTCTTTCTTTTTTATGATCATATTGACTAAGGATCTATCAATTTTGTTGTTTTTTCATAAAGCCAGCTCTTAGATTTATTTATTGATTCAATAGTTTTCTTAATTTCAATTTTATTAAACTCTCCTTTGGTTTTCAGTATTTCTAATTTAATATTTAATTGGGGTTTTAAATTTTTTTTTGTTTCTAGCTTTTTCAATTGCATGCCCAATTCATTGACCTCTCTTTTCTCTAATTTTTTCATGTATACACTCAGGGATATAAAACTTCAAATTTTGGTATGTTGTCTCATTATTGTCATTCTCTTGAATGAAGTTACTGATTGTTTCTATGATTACTTGTTTGACCCACTCATTCTTTAGGATTAAATTGTTTGGTGTCCAATTAGATTTTAGTCTGTCTTTCCATGGCCCTTTCTTTATTTCAAATGATTTTTATTGCATCATGATCTGAGAATAATGCATTTATTATTTCTGTCTTTCTGCACTGAATTGTGAGGTTTTTATGTCCTAGTACATGGTCAATTTTTGTGTATGTGCCATGTACCACTGAGAAGAAGGTATATTCCTTTTTATCCCCATTCAGTTTTCTCCAGAGATCTATCATACCTACCCTCTCTAAAATTCTATTCACCTCCTTAACTTCTTTCTTGTTTATTTTGAGGTTGGATTTATCAAGTTCAGAGAGGGAGAGTTTTAAGGTCTCCCACTAGTATAGTTTTGCTATATATTTCTTCCTCTAATCCCCTTACCTTCTCCTCTAGGAATCTGGATGCTATAACACTTGGTGCATATATGTTAAGTAATGATATTGCTTCATTCTTGATGGTGCCTTTCAGCAGGATATAGTTTCCTTCCTTATCTCCTTTAATTAGATCAATTTTTGCTTTTGCTTTATCCGAGATAAGGATTGCTACCCCTGCTTTTTTTTTTTACTTTAGCTGACATATGATATATTTTGCTCTAGCCTTTTACCTTTAGCCTGTGTGTATCCCTCATATAAGATGTGTTTCTTGTAAACAGGAAATTGTAGGATTATGATTTTTAATCCATTGTGCTATCCACCTCAATTTTATAGGAGAGTTCATTCCATTCACATTCACAGTTATGATTATTATCTGTTTCTTTCCCTCCATCCTATTCCCTCCCCTGTTCATGCTTATATTTTTTCTCCCCTTCTCCCTTCCCCCCTTAATAGTTTTTCTTTTGACCACTGCCTCCCTCAGTATTCCCTTATCAGCCCCCCTCTCTTTTCCTCCCCTTCCCCTTACTTCTTCCCTCCCTACTAACCCCCCCCTTCATAGCCCTTTCCTCCTACTACTGTCTGTTGGTTATTTTTATACTTAATGAAGTATGTTATTTCTTCTTCTCACTAAGAGTGACAGGAACAAATCTCATGCGAAGCTCCTCTCCCTCCCCTCTTTCCCTCTAATATGATGTTTTGCATCTCTTCTCCTTAGAGTCCTATGCTTAACTGGTTGTTATTCCTTCCTTGCACCAGAACTAATGAGGGAAAAGCTCATATAATACTAATCGCCCTTCCTTCTTTTCCTCTTCTGCATTGCTTTTATGCCTCTTTGTGTGGCATAATTTACCCTTTTCCACTTCATTTACTCCTCTTCCTCCACTGCAGTCCCTTTGTTTCCCTTAATAAGATTTTTTTTAAATTGTAATTTTGTGTAATTTATACTCATACCCTCTACTTGTCTATAAACAGTTTACTCTTATTAAATAACAGGGTGTGTGTGTGTGTGTGTGTGTGTGTGTGTGTGTGTGTGTGTGTTTTCCTTGTTTACCTTTCTATGTCACTCTTGCATCTCGTAATTGGAAGTTGAATTTTCCATTGAGCTCTGGCTTTTTCATCAGGAAGGTTTGGACATCTGTTATATCATTGAATGACCATCTCTTTGCCTAGAAGAATATGCTCTTTTGCCTTCTGGAAAATTGTATTCCACTGCCTCCAATCTTTCAGTGTAGAGGCTGCCAAATCCTATGCAATCCTCACTGTGGTTCCTTTATATTTGAATTGTTTCTTTCTGGCCACTTGAAGTACTTTCTCTTTTACCTCATAGTTCTTGAGTTTGGCCACAACATTTCTAGGACTTTTCAGTTTGGGATCTCTTTCAGCAGGTGTCTGGTGGATTCTCTCGATTTCTATGTTACCCTCAGTTTCTAGTATCTCAGGGCAGTTTTCCTTAATGAGTTCTTGAAGAATGTTGTCCATGCTTATTTTTTCATCATGATTTTCTGGTAGGCCTATGATTCTCAGATAAGCTCTCCTGGATCTGTTTTCCAGGTCAGTTATTTTTCCATTGAGATATTTTACATCTTTTTCTAATTTTTCATTCTTGTTGTGTTGTTTCACTAATTCTTGGCTCCTTGTAGAGTTGGTTTCAATTTGGTTGATTCTAGTTTTTAGCAACTCATTTTCCTTGGTTAGTTTTTGGAGCTCCTTTTCCATATCATACACTTTTCTTTTTAAGGAGCTGTTTTCTTTATTATAATGTTTTTCTAATTCTGCAATTTTGATTTTAAAAGAATTATTCATTTTGTCTCCTATCTCTCTCATTTGATTTTCTTTTATTTTTTAAGCAATCAGGGTTAAGTAACTTGTTCAAGGTTACACGGCCAGTTACTTCTGGGTGTGGTGCTAAGTAGCTGAGCCTGGATTTGATCCCCAGGTCTTCCTGACACTGGAGCTGGTGCTCTTACTCACTGAGCCCCCTGGCCACTCCTCTCTCATTTAATTTTCAAAGTTCTTTTTGAGCTCATCTAGGAGAGTTTTCTGTGCTTGGGACCCATTCCTTGTTGATGTTTCAGCTGTGGGTGTGGTGGTGTCCCCATTGTCTCCCTCTGAGTTTGGTTCCTCCCTCTGAGGATAGTTGGACTCCAGAGTCTTTGTAGTCTGCTTTCTACGCATTTTGAGGCAGAGCCCTAGCCATGCCCTTCCTCTAGGCTTCCCAAGCCTTTACTGTTGAGGGTTTTGCCCTGGAGCAATAGTTACTATGTTGTCAGGGGTGGAGGGGTTGGAGCAGGTGAGGTTCCCTCTGACATCCTAGTCCTTGTAGGTCCTGATAGGGGCATTTGGTTCTTACCTTGCTCTTTCCAGTCCCAGTGCTTCGGTGATAGGCCTGGTAGTGTCCCTTGTGATTGCTGGGATGACTTGCCCCCCTTGTTGATCAGGCCTCCTCCCCAGCCTGCTTCTGCACTCCTCACCTTCCCGGCCTGCCTCTGCCTGTATTTAAGTTTAAAATAAAAAAAAATGTTTAATTTTTTAAAAGCTGTTCATATTGTTGCCCTCATGGTGAAAGGCATTGGGCAAAATAATACAAATATATAATCTTTTAACATATTATTAAATATTCATTGTGATATATGAAAACATAATTACTTAACTTAAAAATTCTCAAGAACTGTGATTAAATGTCTCTTAAATGTTTATAAAATAATGAGTTAAAAAGAATATTGATTTGAATAAGATAAGTTAAAAACAGTTTAAAATTTGCAAACAGTTTTAATTAATGTATTAGCAGTTAACTAAAAGTGAGGGGTTTACTCTTTTACTCTTAGCCCTGTACAGTAAAATTTCTTTTTAAAATTCTATGTTGAATTTTAAAAATAAAAGAAAGCAAAGGGCAACAGTAGCTAATCAATATGCTCTCTTATTTCAAGTTAATTTGTGAAAGCACTGTCTTCTTTCATTGTTCTCAACACCAGCATCTTCAATTAATTAAAAAACTTAATTTGTAGAGCCAAGAAGGTGGAAAAAGACAGGAACTCACTGGAGCTCTCTCAAATTCCCCTCCCAACAACTTAAATGACATCTCAAAATGAATTCTGGAGTGGCAAAAACACACAGAGCACAGGAAAGGAGAGCAGTGACCCCACCTATCCTTTGATCACATGACTTTGGAAGGTCTGAAAATTTACAGGTACTCAGAATTGGCTCTAAAAATAGCAGAATGAAAAATCTGGAGCTTTGATCAGTAAATCATCATAACTCTCCTATATTTACCACCAAATAACCATAAAAAAGCACCTCCAAACAAATCCTGGAATAGCAGAATGAGCAAAAAGATGGGAGAAAACAATCTTTGACCCAAGAAACTTGGAAGATTGGCAAGAAAGGTCTATCTCACTCAGGGAGAGGAAGCATCCCAGCAAACTAAGTTCCACCTCAACAACCAGTGGTAAATTCTGAGCCCCAGTGCTGTTGAGCAGGCAAATGCCAATATCAGGACCTCCCACATACACCAGTATAGCTGGGGAAGGAATAGATTCCAGCTTGGGAAACCACCACATGCTTCATCATAGCCCCAGGAAAAGAGGCAACCTCCAGTAACCAGATTCCCTTGTGTTTCAGTTTAGCCCTGGGCAAATGGGTAAAAGGCAGCCACCAGTGCTGCATCCCTGCCACAGTGCTTCAGCATAACCTTGGGAAAACAGGCAGCCACCAGCAGGCAGACCTCCACATGCTTCATTGTTGTAATGTAATGCCAAGGAAAGGCAACTTCCCAAGGTTCAAAATACCAGCATAGGTGCTCTCCATTTTACTCAGTGACAAACCAAGAACAAAGAAGATCAAAACATGACATCATTCAAAATACAGCATTTACTAAGGGTGATTAAATAATCTCCAAGTACTACCCCACCCCAAGACCTTACATTCATTCAATTAATTACAAAGTCCCTGTTCTAAATACTACTCCACCCCTAGGCTGTACCTTCATTTAGTCCACCACAAAGCCCCTCTTCTCAAATGGAGATTAGTTTCCAAACATAAGTAAAGTACATTCATTTGCTCAACCATAGAACACAAAAAGGTCAAAAGTTCCCCACCCCTGGATCACAATTGAATCTACCCCAGAGTTACATCAAGTTTAAGCACAGCACTTAATACCCAAATGGAGGTCTTTTCTTCATCTTGACAGGAGGCAAGTTCTCAGCAATCTTAGTTCCTGGGGAGACAAGGCTTAGCAAGGCCACAAGATACATTTTCAGTGTCTTCATTAATTCATCCTCTGTCTGCAGAACAGTCCTAGAACCCCTGAAAACATTAGCAAAACCCTCTCCCAGGATTTCTGTAAACATACAACAAGAAAATCCTTCTTCGGGGCTTCTGAACCAACAGAAAGGTTCCCAGACCCCTGCAACAACAGCACTGTCCTTCACCAGTGGACAGTATTCACTCTCTGTCTGCAGGGCAGTCTCAGGAGCTCTTAACCAGCAGCCAGGTTCCAGGACTTCTTCAACAACAGGACTGTCTTTCAACAGTGAACAAATCTGGCAAAACAACATCAAAACAGACAGACAAAGTACCAGCAAAACAGCCATGTCTCCTCAGTCCTTGGCAGCTCCGGGGGGCGGTCTCAAAAGTCCAGGGCAACTCAAAGTGGCCCTCAGCAATGCTCTTAGTCTCTCTCTGCCTCCACAAGTGCTGCTTCCAAAAAAGTTCTTCTGCCTCTCTCTTGTGTCTCCAAATCTATGTCACCAGCTCCTCCCAGTTCGTGTCTCTCTTTTAAAGTCAACAAGTCCATCCCACAGGTGGGATTAACAAGCTCTGGGTTTTAACACAATCAATTTGAAAACCAAGCCAATACAGGGGGATCTTTATATTCCATTACTATCACAATTGTACACCCAGGGAAATGCAAAAATATCCCACTAGCCTCAGCACATGCCAGGTACAACCACTAGAACCCCACCTGAGCACCAGGTAAGCTGCCAGATCTCTGTGGCCTCTAGCAGCACCAGCCATCCCTCCATCACTCCCCCTCAGCACATCACAAGACACAAAGGTCACCCATCAGCATTGGGTAACATCAGTGTAACACCAGGTAAACAGCCAAGACCTACAGTTTCTGGCAGAAGAAGTCTGAAACACTACCCCTTAAACCACAGGAACAGATCTCAAATTTAAAAGAATAGAAAAAGACCCCCCAAAATGAGCAAAACACAAGAAAAAATCTCACCATAGAAAGCTATTATGGTGATAGGGAAGACCAAGCCACAAACTCAGACAACAATTTCAAAACACCTATGAGCAAAACCCCAAAGAAAAATTGGAAATGATCTAAAGCTCAGAAAGAACTCATGGAAGAGCTCAAGTGGAGCTCAAAAATCATATGAGAGAGGTAGAGGAAAATAAAGGATTTTCTTTAAAAAATTTTTATTTACTTTTAATTTACAACATTCAGTTCTACAATCCCTTGAGTTCCAAATTTTCCCTCCCTCCTATTCCTTCCCCCCTCTCCCCCTATGGTGGCATGCAATATGATATAGCCTCTACAAATACCTTCACACTAAACATTAGTAAAGTTGTAAAGAAGAATTATAACCAATGTAATGAACAATGAGAAAGAAAGAACAAAACAAAAAAGAGAGAGAGCAAGTCGTTTACTTCAATTCAGACTCTGTAGTTCTTTTTCTGCATGTAGATATCCCTTTCCATCATGAGTCCCTTGGAGCTGTCTTATAACCTTGCATTGCTGAGAGGAGTCTAATCTATCAAAGTTAGTCATCATAGATACAATGTGTCTGTAATTGTGTACAAAGTTCTCCTGGTTCTGCTCTCCTGACTCAGCATCAGTTTATATAAGTCTCTCCATGTTATTATGAAGTCTGCTTACTTCTAATTTCTTATGGCATAATTGTCTTCCATTACATTCATATACCATAATTTGTTCAGTCATTCCCCAATTGAAGGGCATCCCCTCAATTTCCAGTTCTTTGCCACCAGAAAAAGAGCTGCTATAAGTATTTTTGTACATACGGGTCCTTCCCACTTGTGATCTCTTTGGGATACAGCCCTAGAAACAGTATTGCTGGTTCCAAGAGTATGCAATTTTATAGCCCTTTGGGCATAGTTCCAAATTGCTCTCCACCAACGATGTGTTAGTGTTCCAGTTTTCCCACATCTTCTCCAGCATTTATCATTTACCTTTTTTTTTTGTCATCTTAGCCAAACTGATTGGTGATATATGGTGCCTCAGAGTTGTTTTAATTTGCATTTCTCTAATCATTAGTGATTTAGAGCATTTTTTCATATGCTCATAAATATCTTTAATTTCTTCCTCTGAAAACAGCCTGTTCATGTCCTTTGACCATTTATCAATTGGGGAATGACTTGTATTCTTATAAATTTGAGTCAGTTCTCTGTATATTTTAGAAATGAGGTCTTTATCAGAGGCACTGGTTGTAAAAAGTCTTTCCAAGTTTTCTGTGTCCCTCCTAATCTTGGTTATATTGGCTTTATTTGTACAAAAAACTTTTCAGTTTAATGTAATAAAAGTTACCCATTTTTCATTACATAATGCTCTATCTCTTGTTTGGTCATAAATTCTTCCATTTTCCATAAGTCTGACAGGTAAACTATTCCTAGCTCTCCCAGATTGCTTACAGTATCAGCCTTTATATGTAGATCATGCACCCACTTAGAGTTTATTTTGGTATACAGTGTAAGATATTGGTCTGTGCCCAGTTTCTGCCATACTATTTTCATTTTCCCAGCAGTTTTTTTCAGACAGTGAGTTCTTATCCCAGAATATGGAGTCCTTGAGTTTATTGTAGGAGTGAGCACCTTAGCATACCCAGGATGGCAGCTAACACAGGTTCTTTGATCTGCTTTTCTAAAGGAAAGCAACTGAAAAAGGGTTAACAGTCTTACTTTAATCAAACATATATCATTTACCTAGGGGTAAAATGGGGGAGAAGTCAGCACCCTGAACTCTAGAGAATACAAACAGAAGTTACAAGCAGACAAAAATGCAGACAGAGAAAACAACACAATTCAGCAGACCAACAGACAGAGCTTCTAGCTGTCTGGCCATCACATACATATAGTTAGTCACTATAGAGAGAAGCACCACCATCTGGGTTTTCAAAGCTGGAGGGTTCAACAACTGCCCAGTCTCATCTGACCATATCCCACAACTCTTCCCATGAGTGAGCCCCAAAGGAAAACCACATCTCAGAGGTATAGATAGCCCTCTCCAGGGTCAGAAAACATTACAACCCATGTGACCCACTTGAGTACAAAGTAACAAAAGTTGTGCCTTCCTGAAAAACAATTCTCCCACCACAGACTCCATGTCACCACATTCAGCCTATTAGGAGGCAAAATTTATTTTCTTCAGGAAAGGCCCCCAAATTCACCTAAGTCTATTAATGGGCAGGGAAGATCTTCAAATTCCTATTTACATTACATTTATCAAACAGTAGATTACTATAGTCATTGACTACTGTGTCCTGTGTATGTAATCTATTGCAGTGGTCCACTACTGTATTCCTCAGCTAGTCCTAAGTAGTTTTGATGACTGTTGCTTCATAATACAGTTTTAAATCTGGTATGGCTAGTCCACCTTCTCTAGCATTTCTTTTCATTAATTCTCTTGATATTCTGGATGTTTTCTTACTATTTTTTCTAGCTCTATAAAATATTTTTTGGTAGATTGATTGATTTGGCACAAATATATAAATTAATTTAGGTAAAATTGTGATTTTTATTATGTTAGGTTGACCTAAACACAAACAACTGATGTTTTTCCAGTTATTTAGATCTGACCTTATTTGTGTTGATAAGTATTTTATAACTGTGTTTATATGGTTCCTGGGTTTGTTTTGGCAGGTAGATTCCCAAATATTTTATAATGTCTATGGTGACTTTAAATGGAATTTCTCTTTCTATTTTTTGCTTTTGGGCTGTGTGAGAAATATATAGGAATGCTGAGGATTTATGTGGGTTTATTTTATATCCTGCAACTTTGCTAAAGTTATTTATTATCTCAAGTAGTTTTTTTTCCTTGATTCTCTAGGATTATAAAATACAGGATTTTCAAATATAAGACTCAAGAGAAGCATAAAAAGTAAAACAGGAAAGACAAAACATAAGGATTTCAATAAGGCTAAACCATTTACCTTCCTACTTGGGAAGATGGTACTTATAATTCTTAAAAACTTTATCACTATTAGTTCACTTAGAAGGAGCATATATAGGCAGAGTGTATAGGTATGGATTGACCATGACAGGGTGATATATAAAAAAGAAAAAAATAACAAAATAATTAAGCAGTGAAAAAGAAGAATGCACTGGAAGAATGGGGAAGGAAGAGGTAGAATGGGGGTAAATTATATCATATGAAAGGGTTATAAAAGAGCTATTAGAAAGGAGGGCAATATGGGAGAATTAATGGGCTACATTTAGACCTTAATCTCATTGTAATTGGCTCAAAGAGGGAATAACATTCACACTCACCTAGGTATAGAAATCTATTATAACTTATAAGGAATTAGGTGGGGAAAGGGGAAAGAGAAAGATGGGAACTAATGCAATAAAGGACAGATTTAGTGTGGTAGTGATTTGAAGCAAAACATTTGTGAGGAGGAGAAGACTAAAAGAGGAGAGAGAAAAAGAAGGAAGAGAAGAGTAGAATAAAAAAGGGAACATAGGATGGAGGAAAATACATGGTAATCATAACCATGAATGAGAATGGGAGGAATTTATCCATAAAATGGAAGTGAATGGAAGAGTGGATTAAACCAGAATACTTCAATATATTTTCTACAATAAAACAATAACATTTGAAGCAGATTGACACACACAGAGTAAGGTAAGGGACTGAACCAGAATCTATTCTGCTTCAACTGAAGTTAAAAAAAAAAAGCAGGGGTAGCAGTCATGATCTCAGACAAATCAAATGAAAAATAGATTTAAAAGGAAAGAAACTATATCTTGCCAGAAGGCATGATAGATGACAAAGTAATATAAGTTCTAAACATATATGGACAAATGGTATAGCATCCAAATCTTTAAAAAAGGTAAATGAGTTTTAGGAGGAAATGGGGGTAAAACTAGACCAGTGGAGGACCTCAATTTTCCTTTCTCAGAACTAGATGAAACATATTAAAAAAAATAAAGAAGACAGAAGGAGGTGAATATAATTTTAGAAACATTGGATATGGTAAACCTCCAGAGAAAATTAAATGAGAATAAAAAGGAATATACCCTTTTTAAGAAGTAAACAAAAATTGATCATGTATTAATACATAAAATCCTGACAAATGCAGAAAAACAGAAATATTAAGTAATTTTTTTAAGATAATAAGGCAATAAACAAGCATTCAGTAAAGGACAGTGGAAAGATAGATTAAAAATTAATTGAAAAAAAATATTCTAATTCCAAAGAATGAATGGGTCAAAGAACAAATCACAGAAACAATAATTTCCTCCACAATGAGACAACAGACTAAGATTTATGGGATGCCACAAAAGCAGTACTTAGGGGAATATTTATATCTCTAAGTGCTTATATTAGTAAAGTAAAGAAAGAGCAGCTCTATGAATTAGATATGCAAACCAAAAAATTGAAAAAAGGCAAACTTAATATCTTCAATTTATCATCAAATTAGAAATTCTGAAAATCAAAGGAGAGATAAAATTGTAAGTAACAAAAATAAAACTAGAAGTTAGTTTTATGAAGAAAATAATAAAATAATTACAGCATTGGTTAATTTTATTTTTTTTAAAGAAAGAGAAAACCAAATTACCATTATGAAAAATGAAAAGAGTGAATTCACCAACAATGAAGAGAAAATTAAAGCAATTATTAAAAACTATTTTCCCAATTATATACCAACAAATCTGATAGTCTAAGGAAAATGGATAAATATTTACAAAAAAAATACTAACTTCCCAGATTAACAGAATAGGAAATAGATCACATAAATAACTCCATCTTAGAAAAAGATTAAAAAAAGTAAATAACAAACTTCCTAAAAAACAATACTCAGGGCCCGATGGATTCACAGATGAATTCTACCAAATATTTAATTAATAATTAATTCCTCTATGATATAAACTATTTTGAAAAAATGGGTAAAGAATGAGTCGTACTAAATTCCTTCTATGACACAAATATTATGCTGATGCTTAAACCAAGAAGAGCTATAAAAAGAGAAAGAAAACTATAGGCCCATTTCCCTAATGAATACAAAGTTCCCTAATGCAAAATAAATAAATAAATAAATACATAAATATGAGCAAGGAAATTACAGAATATATCACAAGGATCACATGCTATGACCATTGAAGTGGGTTTTATACCCAGAATGCAGAACTGGTTCAATATCAGGAAAGAGATCAGCATAATTGACTATATCAACAACAAGCCAATAGAAATAATATCATAATACCAATAGATGTAGAAAAATATTTTGACAAAATCCAACATCCATTCCATTTAAAAATGCTAGAGGACAGAAATAAATGGAGCTTTCCTTATAATAAGGTGTACTTATCTAAAAGCAAGAGCAAGCATTATCTGTAATCGGAATAAACTTGAAATCTTCAAAATAAAATCTGGAATGAAGCAAGGATGTCCATTATTATCACATTTATTCAATACTGTACTAGAGACGCTAGCTATAACAGTGAAAGAAGAAAAAGAAATTAAAGGAATCAGAGTAAGCATTGAGGAAACAAAACTATCACTTAGCAAGTATCATGGTATACTTAAAAAATCCCAGAAAGTCAAATAAAAAAAACAGTTGATACCATTAACAACTTTAACAAAGTTACAGTATATAAAATGATCCAATATAATTCATCAACATTTCTATATATTGCCAGCAAAAATCCAACAGCAAAAGATAGAAAGAGAAATTCCATTTAAAATAACTAGACAATACAAAATACTTTGGAGGTTCCCTGCCAAGACAAAGCTTGGAACTATATGAATAAAATTACAAAACACTTTTCACACAAATGAAGTCAGATCCAAGCAACTGGAAAGATATTAATTACTCATTCAGAGGCTAAGCCAGTATAACAAAAATGGCAATTCTACCTAGATTAATTTACTTAATCGGTGCCATATTAATCAAACTAAAAAATCTTATAAAACTGAAAAAAAAACAATAAATCATCTGAAAGAACAAATTTCAAGAATATCAAAAGAATTAATGAAAAATGCAGGAGGGTAGCATAGCTATCCCAAATCTCAAGTTGTGGAAATCATCAAAATAATTTGGTACTGGCTAAGAAATAAGAATGCTAGATACGTGGAATAGATAATAGCTGCTAACTTCATATATATATATATATATATATATATATATATATATATATATATATATATATATATATATACACATACATATATATATATATTTATTTCCTCTGTAAATGGTTGTTAGAGTTGAGATACATTGCTTGTTGCTAAAGAATGGAGGGTTGGGGGAGGAGTGGTAGGAAGTATTGGCAGCTCTTAGGTATAGATTTTAATAATAGAACTCAGGGGCTACAAGTAAAGAGACTATTCAGTAAGCCCCTTAGAGATTACCATGTTCTGCTGTGAATGCCTACATTTTATTCCTTTATTAAACTTGTTGTTTTGGGCTATGAAGATGATCACTTTGCCTTTTACACATTATAACTACCTGAGGAGATTGTAATGCCTTTTGAGGAGTGGCAAAAATATCCTGGTCATGTAACCCAAATATTTATCCTTTTTGGATCCTAAAATTGATATATAATATTTTAGCTAACTTTTCCATGTTTGTGTTGTCTGTGAATTTATTATAGATGCCATTTTTGCCTTCATCTAAGAATTGAGAAAAATTTTAAATAGAAGTTCAAAGATAAATGCCCCAGGCATACCATCAGAGAACTCTCTTTTTTTTTTTTTTTCAAAGCAATCGGGGTTAAGTAACTTGCTCAAGGTTACATGGCCAGTTATTTCTGGGTGTGGTGCTGAGTGTCTGAGCCTGGGATTCGATCTCCAGGTCGTCCCAACACTGGAGCCAGTGCTCTTACTTGCTGAGCCACCTGGCTGCCCCTAAGCAATTGGGGTTAAGTAACTTGCTCAAGGTTACACGGCCAGGTGTTTCTGGGTGGATGCTAAGTTTCTGAGCCCGGGATTCGATCTCCAGGTCTTTCTCAACACTGGAGCTGGTGCTCTTACTCGCTGTGCTACCTGGCCGCCCCTATCAGAGAACTCTTAACTGCCCTCGTGTCTAGCCTACATTTCTTTACCTACTATGTAAGGAGCACATGGGAGATTTTGTCAAATGATTTCTTCAAATCTAGGGAAACTATGTCTATAGAATTTCTCTGATGTTCCAGTATGGTTACCATGGCCCAGTAAAGAAAATGTTCAATCTAGCCTGAGATGTTCCTAATATGAAGCCAAGTTCACTCTTTGTGATCCCTGTTATATGACAAAGAATTGCAGTAAGTATTTAGTAAGAGCTCATTGTCATAGGGAAATTAAATTATACCATAGTGTAATTATTTAGAATTTTATCATTTAATGTAGATTATTTCTTGTTTGATAATTATATTTCTAGTGATCTGTATTTAAAGGCATTTGTAACTGAACCAGAAATAGAAAATCTCTCATAGATTAGCAAATTGAAACCACTTTGTATACTCATATTCAAAGAAAGTAGAATTATAGTCATATGCACACATCCTGAGTGCACTCTGGGATGCAATTGTTGATCAGAGTAAAAGCAGGAATTTAGCTAATTAAATTTTTGAATAGACAATGTTGTTTTTTTATTTCCCCTACAGTATAGTGAAACTAATGCTTGAGCACTTTTGTCAGTTTCAGTCACACTATGAACCTGCTGTTCTGTTGAGGCACCATTTTAGGTGTAATCAATATCCTGTCTGGGGGACTAAAATAATTAAATTTCATATTTCCTTGGTGCCTTGTGGTTTTTTTTTTTGAGTGATTCTGGGACAGTTGCAGTATCTTTGAGCCTTGAAATTGCACTGTGTATGTATTGTCTTATAAAAATATAACCTTCATATATATTTATATCTGTATTGCCTTATCTCCTTTCTAGACTTTAAATGTCACAATTTCTTGTATGGTGACTTACATTGGTTAACTCACCAGTAAAATGTGTATGGAGTGAACTAAGAAAGTTTTTAATAGTCTTTCAAGTCTAATAATCTGTGGACTTTGCTTCACAGCACAATCTTCCTTACATTTTATTTGTTTTTGTATATGTTTTCTCTCTCTTTTTGCTCTTTTAAAATTATTTTTAACATTCTTTTAAAAAAAAATTTGAGTTCTGAATTCTCTCCCTTTCTGCCCTCCCCCCACTTACTGAGATGGAAAGAAATGTGATATCAATTATACATGTGAAATCATGCAAAACATATTTCCATATGAGCCATGTCACAAAAAAGCAAGTGGAAAAATAGAAAGTGAAAAAATTACTCTTTTATCTGCATTCAGACTTCATCTGATCTTTCTCAGGAGATGTATAGCATTTTTCATCATGATTCTTTCAGAATTGTCTTGGATCATTGTATTGCTGAGAATAGCTAAATCATTCACAGTTGTCCATTGTACAATATTGCTTTTACTATGTGTGATATACCCCCAGTTCTACTTACTCCATTTTGCATGAGTTCATTTAAGTTCTCCCAGCTTTTCCTGAAAGCACCCTGCTCATCATTTCTTAATAGAGCTATCATATACCACTATTTGTTCAACCATTAACCAATTGATGATTCCATATCTCTCTTAATAAACTGTGAAATCCTGTAGAGCTCTTGCTGTACTTTACTCATATTTTTCTCATAGTATTTAGCACAATACCTAGCATAAAGTAATTGCTCAAAAATAATAATGAAAAAATAGGTTGAAATGGAATTTTTAGACTTTTTTTGACACAATGAGGAATGGAGAAAAAAATGTCTACTCCTCTTTTTTACTAGTAATATGACCAAGAACTCTATATTTTAGGTGTTTTTCATTTTGTTTTTATATCAACTTAATTTGTGACTATATCCACCCCCTCCCTTATTTAGTGATTCAAACATTTTAGTAGGAGAGAGACAGAGAGGCTTTATAGCAAGACTAACCAACATCAACCAAGTCGTACAAGATATACAGTATTCCACATGGTCTTTTATGTCTACAAAGAAGGGAAGGGTTTTCCTACCCCAGCACTATGATTATATTTGACTATTCTATTTATATTATTTTAGTAATTCTGTGTACATTATTTTCCTAATTGTACTTATTTCATTCAATAATAGTTTGTATATCTTCCAAAGCTTCTCTGAATTCTTCATATACAATGTTTCCTAATGTGTCATACAATGCCATTGCATTTCTTTACCACAGTTTGTATTACCATTCCTCAGATGATGAACCTATACAGTAAAACCTCAATTTATGATTAACCTGGTTTACATACGTTTTGCTGGATGAGGAAGAATTTTTTTTTTGCACAATTCATCTTGTAGGATGAACAAAAATTCGCAGTATGAACATAATGTTTGGATTTGAATGACTCACAAAAGGATAATGCTCAACTAGGGCATTTTTTTTTTGCTTTCATATATCAAACAAAGGCAACTCAGGTTGGTTTATTGCTTAATCGGCCTCATTGGGAGCTGACCCTTCATGAATGCAGCATCATTCGCTCATAACAGTATCATTACAAGTGTGTTCATGTATGTTTGAGTACTTATGGTACTACTTTGCATAAAAGTGTATGATAATGACTGTGATATACAATAACACTTGTAACAAAGGCCCCATGAAGAAGAAGATTGAAAAGGATATTGCAAAGAAAAAGGGAACCATTACATTGGAAATGAAATAAAAGAAATCATTGAGAAGCATGGTCGTGATGTGCATGTGACTGAACAAGGAACCCGTCATTGATGAAATCATGTCTTTGGGCTAGATTGAGACAGGATGTGAATGGAGGTGGATGCTGAAGATATTCAAGAGCTCGTGGAGGAATGTAGCAGGAGCTGATGATGGACCACCTGATGGACCTGCATGAGGAGCAACAGCTAGAGGCTGTGGAGGAGGTTGAGAGGTCAGAGGAATCCCTTACATCAAGTGAGATTAGGGCAGTTTCTCAGATGTGAGGAAAAATACAAAATTTTGTTGAAAAACATCACCCAAATAAGGCTGTAGCAATCAGAGCCATAAATATTTTTAATGATAATGCAATGTCACATTTCCATAACATTCTAAAAAAAATGTCAAAAACAAGTGTTGTTAGATTCCTAGTCAGAAGCAAACATAAAGAAAAAAAAATCAGTTAAAATATGAAAGTGATTCTAAAATATTAAACATAAGTGATGACAGTAGTATTAGTCTTACTTGTAGTGAAAGTAGCATAAGAGACAACTCTCCCAATGTTGGAATGTTCTGATGGAAGGAAATTCCCCTTCCAAGCAATAACCCTTCCTCCTTCTCCTCCTTGTCTCCGGTAAAGTGTAGATTAATTTGGTTTGTTTTCAGTTTTTGTTGTGTACTAATCATTGTTATTGTATCGTGCATTAGAGGCAAAAAAACTTACTTAAATTAAAAATAATTATTTTATATGAATATTTTTGGGGATGTGGTACCAACCATCTGACTTTACATTGTTTCCTATGAGAATATTTGCTTTGCAATATGAACAAATCACCTGAGGACAGAATCGCGAAATGAATTAAATTTGTATATTGGGGTTCTATTGTATTCTGTATCTATTTCTTTGTTACCAAAAAATCTTGCAATTAGCATTGTGGATCTCTTTGCTAATGAGTGCATATATTTCAGTCACTTTAAATTCCTATTTTATCCCAAAATGCTTTCCAGAATAGTTAAAACAATTTGTGACTCCTCCAAAATTGTGTTAGTGTATGCCTGCTTTGTGACAATCCCTATTCCTACCTTTTATCTTCTTTGTAAATTTCTTGGGTTGTAGGTAAAACCTCATGATTATTTTGATTTGCATTTTTCTTAGGATGATGGACTTGGAGTAATCTTTTGCAATTCTTTGTTAGTAAAATTTTATTCTTATGGATTTTCCATTAGGCTAGTGTATACAATTCCACTTGCCATCTGTGTAACCACAGATAAGTGATTAAACCTTCCTGGGACTAAGTTTCTTTATCTATAAAAGTAGGAAAATTATGCTTATACCTTGCAGTTCTAAGAACATGCTTGTAGAATTTAAAATTATTCATAAATAATATAAATATGATTTATTTTTGTTATTAGCAGTCATAGTATTAGTAGCACAAGTACATAAAACTAGTAAAATCATCTGTTTACAAGATTCTCCTAAACTATATAAAAACAATTAAAAGACGTAATTAAAGATGATAGGTCCAAAGTGATTAAGAACATTATGATTAAGTTGAATCTTAGTCAGATATGCATAGGCACAAATAGAAGTTTTACCTTAGATACACATAATGCTCTTTTGTTCTTTGCCTTTGTTGAACAACAAGCTCCTTTGTTATTGTTGATAAAACTCATTAGTCTTTTCAAATATGAAATCACATTTAATTTTGATGATTTTTCATTTTGCCAAAAATCTCTGATATCATGCACCATATAAAAAGGTATGTATAAGTGTGAAACTGTTTTCCAGAAAAGAAGAAAAAATGAAGAAAGGAAGAAAAGGAGGAAAGGAGGAAAGAAAAAAGGAAGGAGGAAGGGAGACAAGGAAGGAAGGAGTGAAGAAGGAAAAAAGGAAGGAGGAAGGAAGGAAAAGTAAACATTAGCTTGATTATTGTTATCTTCCTTGATCTTAATTAACCCTGTAAGATAGCATTGTGGGTACTAACACACAAATCCTACAATTCTACAATGTCAACTTTGATTGGCTGTGTATAAATATGAAAAAAAAAATTCAGACTCTTACAGTGAATATTGACGCCTTAATTAAAAAGCATTTTATATTGGAGACAGAGGGAGGAAAATCTCCTGTCTATTCAGAAATATGTAAACAAAACAACCACAATAATTTGTTTCCTACCCTTTTCTTCTCTGCATCATTTCATTTGATGCAGACATGACAGAAAGTGATACTTATCAGAGAATTAGAGTTGGAGGTTTTCTTAGAGTTCAAGCTCCTCATCTTAAGGATCTTTTTTATAGACTTAATTTCATTTTCTTTCAAAGAAAAAGACGGGGGGGGGGAGGCATTTAACTTTTTATAATGCTACTTTCAAGTCCTATTAATAAAACTGAACATCTCATTTAATTTACAGTGTTATAGTTGGAAGAGTCTTATAAGATTATCTTGTCCAAATCCCTTATTTTATTGATAAGAAAAGCGATAGGTTAAATTACTGACCATATACCTATAGCCATTTAGTGGAAAAACTCTGAGTAGGATTCCAGTCTACCCTCATCTGCTCAATTATTCTTTATAAAATATTGTGCTCTCTCTCATCTTGCTCTCATGTCCATTCATGTCCAAATATATGTAAAAATAAAATGTAAAAACCCAAACCATATTATTCATATTTTGGGATCCACTACAGCCCCCTCTCTATTTTCACAGATCTTTGAGTTCCAGAACAGTGTTTTTGATGAGATAGTAATGAAAATGAGTCCAATTATAAGCTTTATCACATATATAATTTTATTAGCATAGGACTGATTTTTTTCTAATTTTAAAAAATATTTTGTGTAGATAAGAATCATAGTATAGTCTCTACCTCTTACTAAATATCTCACTTCTTTTTTTCCCATTCACATTGGTTATTGTTAATGTCTTTTATTCCATGCCCCATGCATTCATCATAGTTGGCAAAATTATTCCAAATGATTATAACCAAAATTTATCTTTTCATTGCCATTTAGATCATTTGCATTTGAGATACTTCTAAAACCATAGGATTCCATGATTCTTAATAATATTGTGTTAGCAAATAGGGTATTTAAAAATACATATTGTATTTTATTTTTTTTAAGCAATCAGGGTTAAGTAACTTGCTCAAGGTTACACGGCCAGTTATTTTGTGTGGGTGTTAAGTATCTGAGGCCAGAACCAATCCCAGGTCTCCCTATGCTGGGGCCAGTGCTCTTACTCACTGTACCACCTGGCCACCCCAAAATACATATTGTATTAAAAAGATAGGTTACAAAGATGATTTAAATCAAACAGCAAATATTTACTTAATACTTATACTGGAAAACCAAATTACTAGGATCAAAAATGAAAAGAGTAAATTTATTGCCAATGAAGAGGAAATTGAAGCAGTTATTAGGAGTTATTCTACACAATTATATGCCAGTAAGACTGACAATCTAAGTAAATTGATGAATTTTTACTGAAATATAAACTGCCCAGATTAACAGTAGAAGAGATAAAATACTAAAATAACCCTCTCAGAAAAATAAATTGAAAAAAGTCATCCATCTATGAGCTCCCTGAGAAAAAAGCCCCAGGATCAAACTGATTAACAAGTGAATCAATCAAACATTTAAGGATAATTAATACTAAATACTCTATAAACAACTGAAAAATAGGTAAGGAAAAGAATCATACCAAATTACTGCTATAAGACAAATATGGTACTAATACCTACATCAGGAAAAGCTCAAACAGAGAAAGAAAACCATAGACCAATTTCCCTAATGCATATTTGTGTAAAATTTTTAATAAAATACTAGCAAGTAGATTGAAGCAATATATCATAAAACCCATCCAAGTGTGGGGAACCTGCAGCCTCCAGACCACATGTGGCCTTCTAGGTCCTTGGGTGTGGCCTATTGACTGAATTCAAGTTTTACAAACAAATTCTTTTATTAAGGGGATTTGTTCTTTGAAGTTTGGATTCATTCAAAAGGCCATAGCTGAAAACCTAGAAGGCTACATGTGGCCTCAAGGCCACAGGTTCCCCACTCCACCATGCACTATCACAATATGGATTTATACTAGGAATGCAAAACTGGTTCAATATAAGGAATGCTATCAGCATAATTGACTATATCAATAAAAAAACAGCAAAAATCATATTATATCAATATACAGTGAAAAACTATCGACAAAATAAAAATTTGCTCCCGTTTAAAATACCAGAAAGTATAGTAATCAGTGGAACCTTCATTTTAATATTTTTCCCCCATTACAAGTAAAAACAATTTTCATCATTCATTTTAAAAATTAAACTTACCCCTTCTGTCTCCTTTACTTTACTTCTACCCACCACCTTGTCCTCCTATTACTTAACTTACCCCTACTCCAAGGATCCCTCCCTTATCCTCCCATTCCCATTAATCTAAACACCCTTCTGTATCCTGCCTTTAGCCTATTCCCTCACTTTCCCCTCTAGAGATCTCTTCCTTAACCTCTCCCTCCTCTCTAGTCCCTTTTTATTCTTTCTGAATTTAGATGTTTATACTTTCCTAGATATATATGTACTGTTCTCTCTTGAACCCATTCACAAAAAAGAACAGCCCTTTTCCACTATCTAAGCCCTGTGTTGGTCCTTCCTCTTGCACCTCATTTGTATAAGATAATTACTCTTTTTAGCTGTTCCTAAACGGTTTTACTTTTTAAAGTCATATCATTCTCGGTTCTACCCCAATCTTTCTTACAAACTACCCAATTATTAATAACAATCTTAGACATATTTGACCTTTTACATACATGAAAGTTAAACAATCTGTCCTTAGTGAGTCCCTTGTAATTAGTCTTTGGTATGTATCTTATATTTCTCTTGGATCGTGTATGTCAAATCTTCTGTTAATTTCAGTGGGGTTTTTTTTTAAGCAAAGTCCTGAAAATCTGACAGTTCATTAAATGCCCTTTTTCCATTTAGGATTATGATTAGCTTTGCTGGGCATGATATTTCTGGCCAGCACTTGAGTTCTTTTGCTCTTGGATTTGTAGTATTCTAAGACCTGTGATCTTTTAGGGTCTCTGCTGCTAGGTCTCATGTGATTCTAACTATGGCGCTGCCATATTCAAATCGCCTTTTTTTCTTGTTACTTGTAATATTTTATCCTTAAGCTAGGGGTTTCAGAATTTGACTGTTCCTCTGGATTTACCTCATAGGATCTCTTTCAGTCAGTGATTGATGGATTTTTTATATGTATACTTTCCCCTCTTGTTCTAATACTTCAAGACAATTTTCTTCAATTATTTCTTGTATTAGTGTGAAAATTTTTTTTATCATAGTTTTCAGGTAGTCTGATTATTCTTGTGTTTTCTCTTGTTGATCTGTTCTCCAGATCAGTTGTTTTTCTTATAAGATGCCACACTTTCTCTTTTATTTCCATCTTTGTATTTTGTTACATTATTTTTTGATCTTATAACTTCACTGACTTCCCCTTGTCCAATCACAATTTTCTTGTTTTTCTTGAATTGTTCTTGTTTGTTTTTCTTCAGTCTCTATCATTTGATTTTCAAAGCCTTTTTAAAAGTTCTTCTATGAATTCTTTTGGGGGCAGGTGACCATTTGATGTTACTCTTCAATTTAGAAAGGGATTTCTTTGCCTCAGTATCCTCCTTTGAAGATTGACTCTGGTCTTTTCTGTTTCCAAATAACTCCCTATGGTTGGATTCTTTCTCTTTTGCCTGTGCATTTATATAGAAGTGGTGGTAGTAGTAACTTAATTTTTGTAATCAGCTCTTGTCCTGGGGTATGGGAGATGGTGTCTCTGGCCTAAGATCTTCAGTTCTCCTCTCTGACCTAGTAGTGAAACGAAGACATCCAGCCTTTTGAAAGTGCTCATAGCCAGCAACATCCCCACCCCAGTGCTTCTGCACTTACTGGGCATGTACTGGTTCCTTTTTGCCCCTGTTGGGTCTCCACAGCACAGCTTGTTCTGGCATTCCTTGTCAGCAGAGGTTCCCTCAATCTTCCCTGGCTCAGATGCCCCACTCCTTTCACTATCCTGGGGAGAAAAGTTCCTGTGATGGGAGTGGGGGAGACTCTGAGGGGCAGAGGCAGCCTCCCAACCCAGATAATCCCAGGTCTTACCACCTGTTGTTTCAGTGGACCTAGGACATAGCCTGGAGGTATTTATTCTTCACAGGGACAAAATCTTGCCTTGGGAATTTTCTTCAGCTCTTCTATTGCCCCAAGAGGACCCCAGTTTGCCCTTACTCTTACTTATTTTTATAGATCTATATTTGCCATGAGGCACTATTTTATTTCTTTTGTGAGGAAATATCTTAGAGCTTGGAAATTTCTGACCTATTCTGCCATCTTTCCAGAATCTTCCCTCTCAATTCTAATTTTTAATGAATTATTTTCTTCAGTGAGATTTTGTACCTCCTTTTCCATTTGGTCAATTCTAGTTTTTGAGTTCTTTTTCTTCAGTAAATTTTTGTACCTCTTTCTCCATTTGGCCAATTTTACTTTTTAAGTAGTTCTTCTCTTCAATGAATTTGTGTATATCTTTTCCCATTTGACTTTTCAAGGTATTCTTTTCCTCCTTGGCTTTTTGTACCACTCTTACTATTTTTCTACTCTATTTTTAATGTGTTATTTCTATTTTTCAATGTGTCCCTTTTACCCAGCTATTGACTCTTTTTTCATGATACTCTTTCCTCTCTCTCATTTCTCTATCCATGTTTTCTGCTACCTCTCTTACTTGATTTTTAAAATCTTTTTTAGTTCTTCCATGGTGTGAGATCAGTTCATATTTTTCTTGGCCTCTTTAGATTTAGGAGTTTTGATTTTCCTGTCTTCTTCTGAGTGTTTGTTTTGATCTTCCTTGTCACCATAGTAACTTTCTATGGTATTTTTTTTCTATTGTTTGCTCATTTCCCCAGACTATTTCTTGAATTTTAACTCTTTGCTAAAGTGAGGGTCTTCTTCCAGGATGGAGGGCATGTTGTTCTAAGCTTCAAGGGTTTTGTGCAGCTGTTTTCACAGATTCTTCTAGGTACCTGTAAGTTTTCAGTTTTTCTATGATGATATGATCTAAGGAGGGGTGTGTTTACTACTGTCCTGGCCTGTGCTCTGGTCTGTGAGTGACCATGAGCCCTCTTTTATGTACTAAAACTGTTATGATCATCCCTGCTCCATCACAGCAGCAAGCTGTGATGGACCAGTGCTCCTTCTCTCCCTGGGACTGTCACCCAGGACTGTGACTTGAATCTTGAGTATGGACAAAGCAACAGAGTCCTGCCCCCAGAGCCAGCAAAAAGACTGTTGTAATCACCTTCTGATCAGTTCTTCACTCTCTTACCATCTATAGACCGAAAGCTCGAGAAGTCACCAATTCAGTCACTTCCAAGGCCTGCTCCTGGTTTGCTAAGGCCTTGGTCTATGCTTGTAAAGCCCGCACTTTACTGCATGCCACTCACTCCTGGTGTAACAGACCTTTCCTGCCAAACTTTTAAGTTGTCTTGGACTGGAAAATTATTTCACGCTGTCCTTTTGTGGGTTTTACCACTCCAGGATTTGTTTTAGGGCATTATTTAAAGGTCTTTGGAGGGATTTGGGGTAGAGCTCAGATAAGTAACTGCCTCTTATCTACCTAAAACCAAGAGTAAGCATCTGTAATGGGGATAAACTTGAAGTCTTCACAATAAGATCAGGGATAAAGCAAGGATATGCTTTATCACCACTATTGTTCAACAGTAAAATAGAGATGCTAGCTATAACAATAACAAGAAAAAAAGAAACAAAATGAATGAAAATAGGCAATGAGGATACAAAACTATTACTTTTTGCAGATGATGTAATGGTATAGTTAGAGAATGCTAGACAAGCAACTAAAAACTAGTTGAAACAATTAACAATATCAGCAAAGTTGCAAGATATAAAAAAACATATAAAACATCAGCATTTCTATATAATAAAACCCAGCAATAAGACATAGAGAAATTCTGTTTAAAATAATTGTGTATAATATATAATACTTAGGAGTCTATCTACCAAGACAAACTCAGGGATTGTATGATTGCAATTAAAAAAAACCACTTATTGCTGTCATAAAGACAGATCTAAACATTTGGTTTGTGTTTTCTTTTGCAACATGGCTAATATGGAAATATGTTTTACATGATTGCATACACACATGTGTGTATGTGTGTCTATAAATTATGTCAAATTGCTTGCCTTCTCAAAGAGGGAGAAGGGAGTGAGGGAGAAAATTTAAAACTTAAAAAAATTGCTAATTTTTACATGAAATTGGAAAACATTTAATGAAATAAATAAAAACATATTAAAATGTTTATACTATTTCAAGTGTTTAGCATATAAAGACTATTTCCTATATTGTGAAATACTGGATTGTGTAATGTGAAAGTTTCTTCAAGAATCCTATACTCTACAATGAGAGACATGTACATACATGTACAATGAAAGATAAGTACATACAAACTATTAGCAGGATAAACACTATTTAGTATTGGAAAAGAGTGAACTTGTAGTATCAGGAAAGACTTCGTGGACACGGTAGTACTTTGAGCTAACTCATGGAGGAAATCTGGGATTTCAAAATACAGAACTAAAGAATATGTGTGGGTAGCTAGGTTGCACAGTAAATAGAGCACTGGCCCTGGAGTCAGGAGGACCTGAGTTCAAATCTGACCTCAGACACTTAACATTTACTAGCCATGTGACCTTGGGCAAGTCACTTAACCCCAATTGCCCTCAAGAATATGTGCATTCCAGAATGGAGAACAAGTTCTGAAAAGTATATATAAAAGAGTAAAAATTGTGTGTGTAAAACCATGAATAGGCTTTTATAATTATACTGGAGAGTTCATAGAGGGCAATCATCTGTCAAATGAACTAGAAGGAATGATACTGTAAATAGCTTTAATTGCCAAACTGAAGAGCTTATATTTCACATCAGATATAATAAGGGAACCACAGGATTTTAGTGAATAAAGGGGTTGCCATGATCAGGGCTTTGCTTTAGGAAATTTACTTTGGCAGTGTTGTGAGCTTTGGATTGAAATGGGGAGAGATGAGGCAAGAAGACCAATTGGAAGGCTGTTGCATGAGGCCTGAACTGGGGTGGTGGTGGCTGTGTGACTAGAGAGGAAATAACATATATAAAGAATATAATAGTGCTAGAAACAAACAAATTTGAAAATTGACAGGTTATGTGGGGTAAGACAATGACAAGAATGATATAAAGGATAAGAATCTAGGTTATTAGAAAGATGATGGTGACCTGGTCAGTAACAGGAAATTACAGAAGAAGGTTGGGTTCGGGGAGCAGGAAAGATAAGTAATTTTATTTTGGACATGCTTAGTGTGAAATGCTTATAGCACATCTTGTTTAAAATGTTCAATATGGAGTTAGTCAAGTAGGACTAGAGCTTTTGAGACAGAATGGGTCTGAGTTACATAGATCTGGGAGTCATTTGCCTAGAGATGGTGAGTGTAACAGATGGTAACTGGTGAGGTTGTATTGTAGACAATATCCAGAGAAAGTGTAGAGTTTAACAAGGAGGCCTCATCTACAGTCTTGGAGGCATGGCACAGGTGAAAAATTTCAAGAAAAGAAATTGTTAGAAAAATCCAGAGAGAAGAGTGTATCTATGAGAAGAGGATAATTAACAGTGTCAAATACTATATACTGGTTAAGAAGGATGAACATTGTGGGGGTTGGGGGAGAAATTTGAAAAAAAAGTTATATTTTGCTATGAAAATATCATTGGTAACTTTTGAGAAAGCATTTTCAGTTCAGTAAGGGAATAGGAAGACTTACTGGAAAATGAGGAAGAGAGAGACAGATTGAGAAATGAGGC
Source organism: Petaurus breviceps papuanus (assembly GCF_028583685.1). Taxonomy (NCBI): domain Eukaryota; kingdom Metazoa; phylum Chordata; class Mammalia; order Diprotodontia; family Petauridae; genus Petaurus; species Petaurus breviceps. Next base: position 13,532,895 of record NW_027187372.1, read on the forward strand.
TCATAAAAGGCCTACTTTTTAGGAAAAGTCAGAGAGTTACTGGCTGATTTATTTGTTTTAGTGTATCACTACTTTAATATAGTACATGTTTTATGTTCTGTACAATTTTCTTGAAATTTTAATAAGAAGTTTTCTTGATAACACTCTTGAAGTCACTAAAGGCTTCCTGGGCCCACTTTCATCACCACCCAGCAATTCAGGGTGCGAACAAGAAAGATTATTTACCCTAAAAGAACCAGGAGGCAGTTTTATTTTCATGGTTATAACACATGGTTATAATACAGAAAATCAATATATTACCTGCAAAATAAGTTTGATTTTGTAACCACAATTTTTAAAAATTATTTCTAAGCAATTGGGTTTTATCATTTGGGCAATTCTAATTAGAAACTAAAATAGTAATACCTCACTTAGTTGCTTCATTCCCCTTTAATGGTAAGGGGTAATTTGAATATATATTAGCTATTCCAAATACTCACCTTTGGTAAACTAGCTTTATTATCAAGTGCGCTTTTTAAGTGAATTTGTTATCATTTGTCAACAGTTTTATTCATTTTTATTAAATTTTTAATTTATGGAATAAAAATATTTACATAAAGTACAATAAAAAAGATGATTGCACATGAAATTGCAAATTTTCTATGTACAACTTCCTATTCCTTTCAAATATACATTATCATATATATTTTTTCTTCCCTCCCCCAGCCCCTGCCTTAAATGAATAAAGAATATAATTTTGTGTTTGTCTCAATAATTTAGATAATTTTAGTTTGCCCTTGTCTTAATATTCAGGGATATTTATTGAAGACATAAGTAAGGTTTTGCTTCTCTGCAATCATTAAATCACTATAGCTATATTTGGATGAATAGACAGAAGGAAGGAATGAAGAAAAATAAGGAAGTGAGGAAAGGAGAGAGGGAGGACGAATTTATTAAGCATCTATAATGTGCCAGCCTGGCACATTAGGCAGCTAGGTTACAGAGTGGATAAAGCATCAGCCTTGGAGTCATGAGGACCTGAGTTCAAATGTGCCCTCAGACACTAACTGTGTGATACTAGGTAAATCACTTAATCCTGATTGCCTCAATTTCCTCATCTGTAGAATGAATTGAAGAAGGAAATGACAAACCATTCTAGTATCTTTGCCAAGAAAACCCCCATGGTGTCACAGAGATTCAGACAGGATTGAAACAACTCAGCAACAAAAAAATGTTGCAGAAGCTGTGCTAAGCTCTTTACAAATACTTCATTTGATCCTCACAACAACCCTAAAAAGTAGGTGCTGTTATTAAATCCCCATTTTTCAGTTGAGGAAACTGAGGCAGAAAGAAGCTAAATGAGTTGTCTGAGGTCACAAAGCTAGTAAGCATCTAAGGATTAATTTTAAATCAGGTTTTCTTGACACCAAATTGAGCATCTTATCCACTGTGCTTCCTGTCATTCAAATAATCTTACCAATATGGTTTTCTGTATGTTCTAAATCACTATTGATTAGAGAAATGAAAATTAAAACAAGTCTGAGGTACCAACTCACATCTATCAGACTAATATGACAAAAAATTAAAATGATATATGTTGGAGAGGATATAGGAAAACTGGAACACTAATGCACTGTTGGTAGAGTTGTGAACCCATATAGTCCTCCTGGGGAGCAATTTGGAACTATGCCCAAAGGTCTATAAAACTGCATACCCTTTTAGGCAACAATATCATTTCGAAGTCTATATCCCCAAGAAAAAAAAGCGTGTGGGGGAGAGGAGGGAAGGCTATTTGTACAAAAAATATTTATAGCAGCTCTTTTATAGTGGTAAAGAATTGGAAATAGAGGGGATGCTCATCAGCTGGAGAATAGCTGAATAAGCTGTGGTACGATTGTGATGGAATACAATTGTCCTATAGGAAATGACAAGCAGGATGACTTCAGGAAAAAAAAAAACCTGCAAAAACTTATATGAGCTGATGTAGAGTTAAGTGATCACAAACAGGAGAATATTGTACACAGCAGCAATATTATTCTGTAAAAAACCACAAACAACTTAGCTTTCCTCAGTAATACAATGATCCAAAACTATCCCAAAGGACTCATGATGAATCATGCTATCTTCCTTCAGAGAAAGAACCAATATTGTCTAAATACAGACTGAAACATGCCCTTTTTTCGCTTTCCTTCCTTTCATTCATTCTTTTTTATTTGTTCCAGTATTCCTGCACAAAATGACTAATGTGAAAGTAGTTTATAATTGTGCATGTATAACCAATTTTGAATTACTTACCATCTCGGTGAAGGGACAAGATAGAGAGAAATGGAGGAAAATAATTTAGAATTCAAAACTTTAAAAAATGCTAAAAATTGTTTTAACATGTGATTGGGGGAAATGAGCTATTATTATAAATGCATTTTTCTTCTGATGTGTGAAAGTAGATATAAAAGAGGAATTCAGACAAAGCCAAAAAACCCCAACCCTTTCCAAAAGATTTTAACTTAAAAAAAAATCTGTGAAAGTACTTAATCTTTCTGTGATTAGGTATTCCATCGGCAGAACATGGTTTAATTTAAATGAACTAGAAATTGATGTTGTAGCTAATCGTTTGTATCAAATTATAGCCACCATAAAGCAATCATACCTTAAGAAGGCAGTTTCATTTTTCCAGTGATAAACTGCACGATGAAGTTATCAAGTACTTCTGTGGAAAAGATGTTCAATGTTGTAATTTCATTATCTCAAACAGCTAAAGTATGAGCAGCAGGCATCTATCTACTTTAGAAAGAAATAAATTGGGAACTACTCTTTGGTCTCCACAGCATATATAATCTGTTTTAGTCCAATCATATTTTTAATTGTTTGTACTTTTTGTGCCAAATCTGATATAGTGATACACTAAAACAAATCAGTTAACATTTATCAAGCGCCTACTATGTTTCAGGCACTGTATACAAAAAGAGAAAAGACAGCCAATGCCCTCAGGAAACTCACAATGTAATGGGGTAGACAACAAATAAACATGATATAATAAGGATAAGTAGAAAATAATTAAAGGAGAGAAGATACCAGAATTAAGAGGGCTTAAGAAAGGCTTGTTGTAGAAGATGGGGCTTTAGTTGGGATTTTAAGGAAGAAGGGAAATCAAAATCAAAATGTAATATGTATTTTTGTATATATGCTAGTTCCACACCAAAGTTCCCTACTGAGTATCATAATGGAATGAAGGTGATACAGGCATAAGGGCCTTTTGGGACTGACAATGGCATATAGTTCTTTCACTTGGTGTCATGTGGAGGGGCTTGTTGACAACTTGAATTTCTTCTTTTAGCTTGATCGAACATTTGGGCCACAACTGTGCTAACTGTACCTTTTTGCTAAAATTGCAAATGATATGATAGCATGAGTGATTAAAGTCATATGGTGAGAAACTGGATATGGTGATAGTCAGATATGTGGTGCCTCTTATTCCAAGACAGCGACCTATGTGAGGTCCTGATAGAACAACCTGTGTAAATTTGGGCTTAGTTCATTATCCAGTTATACCTCCTATCTCAGATATGTATCCTGATAGATACATTTTTTCTAGACTGTTGACCCAAATGCCTCTTTAAGTCTGGGCAGTAGATATCATTCATTTTGTATGTCCTGGGGAAGGTACGAGCTGAGATACTCTGAGTGAATCCATGTCTCTTCCAGAAGACTATGAAATATTCTTGGGATTGGTATAATTAGCAAAATATCATCTGTAAACATGAGGAGTAGTACCCTAATGCACAGAGAATATCTTTTCATCTAGCAATGAATCAGGCCATATTTCCTATATCAAAAGGGATAAAACTCTGGGGCCAGCAAACGGAGTATAACCCAAACCTGATTAAAATGTAATTGAGAAATGTTTAACAAAATAAATAAAAATATAAAACAACCTAGATAATGTTAACTTTGTGGTTTTCTAAGTCAGTTTGAAGAGATCCATTTTTATTTGAGTTTGAAGCCACTATCCTTTATCACAGTGGAGAGTATGTTTGCAAATATATAGTCAGTCATTTAATAAAAGCATTTATTAATGTGTTACTATGTACTTGTTAGTCATGTTGTTTCTGTTTCCGTCTGTCTTTCTCTTTCTAACTTTGACTAATGTTTATTAAAATTATTGAATTATTGAAAATTTTGCCCTTGTTGGTGGATTTTAAGAAATCTTGAATGATTTTATCATATGGATTGAACAGACCATGCTGTAAAATTACCTATCCCAAATGCTTTTTCATAAATAATGAGCAATAAGTACAATGGGATAAATTTTTTTAATTTTTTGTCTTTATTAATTTGTTTGTTTACTATTAGTTTATAAGACTCAGTTCCACAATCCCTTGAGTTTCAAATTTTCTCTACCTCCCTTTCTTCCCCCCACCCCCATGGTGGCATGCAATCAAGTATAGAATTTGCAAATACTTCCACATTAGACATTAGTCAGATTATAAAGAAGGATTGTAATGGATGGAATGAACAATGAGAAAGAGGAAACAAAACCAAACAAGAAAAAGAAAGAGAGCAGGTAATTTGCTTCACTCTGCATTCAAACTCTGTTCTTTCTAGTTCTTTCTCTGAATGTAGACATCTCTCTCCATCATGAGTCTTTTGGAGTTGTCTTATAACCCTGCATCACTGAGAAGAGTCCAGTCTAGCAAAGCTGGTAATCACTCATAAGTCGTGTCTGCAATTATGTACAACTTTCTCCTGGTTCTGCTCTTCTCATGCAGCATCAGTTTGTAAAAGCCTCTCCAGGTATATATGAAGTCTATCTGCTCATTTCTTATAGCACAATAATATTGCATTACATTCATATACTACAACTTGTTTAGCCATTCCCCAATTGATGGGCATCCCCTTAATTTCCAATTATTTGCCACCACAAAAAGAGCTGCTATAAATATTTTTGTACATATGGGTCTTCCTCCCACTTCTATGATCTCTTTGGGATATAACCGTAGAAATGGTATTGCTGAGTCAAAGGGTATCAAATTATTTATAGCCCTTTGGGCATAGTTCCAGATTTCTCTCCAGAATGGTTGAATCAGTTCACAACTCCACCAGCAATGCATTAGTGTTCCAATTTTTCCACATCCTCTCCAGCATGTGTCATTTTCCTGTTTTGTCATTTTAGCCAATCTGACAGGTGAGATGTGGTACCTCAGAATTGTTCTGATTTGCATTTCTCCAAATCAATAGTGATTTAGAGAGGGGTGGCCAGGTGGCTCAGCGAGTAAGAGTACCGGCTCCAGTGTTGGGATGACCTGGAGATCTAATCCCAGGCTCAGACACTCAGCACCACACCCAGAAATGACTGGCCGTATAACCTTGAGCAAGTTACTTAACCCCGATTGCTTAAAAAAAAATAGTGATTTAGAGCATTTTTTCATATGCTTGTAGATTTCTTTAATTTCTTCCTCTGAAAACTGCCTGTTCATATCATTTGGCCATTTATCTATTGGGGAATGAATTGTATTCTTATAAATTTGACTCAATTATTTGTATTTTTTTATCAGAGGCAATGGGTGTAAAAATTCTTTCCCAATTTTTCAGTTCCCTATTAATCTTAGTAACATTGGCTTGTTTGCACAGAAATTTTTCAATTTAATGTAATCAAAATTATCCATTTTGCTTTTTATAATGCTCTCTATTTCTTGTTTGGTCATGAAGTCTTCCCCTCTCCATAAATCTGACAGATAAACTATTCCTTGCTTTTATTATATTGCTTGCAGTATCAGCCTTTATACCTATAGCATGCACCCATTTAGACTTGATTTTGGTATATCGTGTTAGATAATGGTCTATGCCCAGTTTCTGCCATACCATATTCCAGTTTTCCCAGCAGTTTTTTTTTCAAATAGTGAGTTCTTATCCCCAAAACCAGGGTCTTTGGGTTTATCAAACAGTAGATTACTATAGTCATTGGATGCTGAGTCTTGAGTATCCATTCTATTCCATTAATCCACTGCTCTTTTCCTCAGCCAGTACCAAGTAGTTTTGATGACTGCTGCTTTATAATACAGATTAAAATCTGGTATGACTAGGCCACTTTTCCTAGCATTTTTTTTTCATTAATTCACTTGATATTCTGAACCTTTTGTTCTACCAAATTAATTTTGTTACTACTTATTCTAGTTCTATAAAGTAATTATTGTGTAGATTGTTTGGTATGGAACTAAATAGGTAATTTAATTTAGCTAAAATTGTTATTTTTATTATATTAGCTCGATCCAACCACAAGCAATTAATGTTTTTCTCATTAGTTAGATCTGACTTTATTTGTGTGAAAAGTATTTTGTAGTTGTGTTCATATAAGTCCTGGGTTTGTTTTTGCAGGTAGATTCCCAAATATGTTATAATGTCTACAGTAACTTTAAATGGCATTTCTCTTTCTACCTTTCGCTGTTGGATTTTGTTAGAAATATGTAGGAATGCCAAGGATTTATGTGGGTTTATTTTATATCCTGCAACTTTGCCAAATTTATTTTCTCAAATAGTTTTTTACTTGATTCTGTAGGATACTCTAAGTATATCATCATATCATATACAAAGAGTGATATTTTGGTCTCTTCTTTGCCTAATTTTATTACTTTAATTTCTTTTCCTTCTCTCATTGCTACTGCTAACATTTTTAGTACAAGATTGAATAAGAGGGGTGATAGTGGACATCCTTGTTTCACCCTTGATCTTATTGGAGATGGTTCTAGCTTATCCCATTACATATAATACTTATTGATGGCTTTAAATAGATCCTACCTATTTTTTGAGGAAGACTCTATTTATTCCTATGCTTTCTAGTGTCTTTAATAGGAATGGATGTTATATTTTGTCAAAAGCCTTTTCTTCATCTATTGACATAATGATGTGGTTTCTGCTAGTTTTAATGTTGATATGATTGTACTGATGGTTTTCCTAATATTATACCATTCTTGCATTCCTGGAATAAATCCTACCTGAGCAAATTGTATTATTCTCATGAGTTGCTGTAGTCTTTTTACTAATGTTTTATTGAGATTTTTTGCATCTATGTTCATGAGGGAAATTGGTCTATAATTTTCTTTCTTCATTTTATTCTTCCTGATTTAGGTATCAGTACCATATTTGTGTTATAAAAAGAATTTGGTAAGACTCCTTCACTAATTTTCCCAAATGGTTTGTAGAGTATTGGGATCAATTGTTCTTTAAATGTTTGATAGAATTCGCTAGTAAATCCATCTGGCCCTGGAGATTTTTTCCTAGGGAGTTCTCTGATGGCTTGCTCGATTTCTTTTTCTCAGATGGGGTTATTTAAATAATTTACTTCCTCTTCAGTTAATCTGGTTAATTTATATTTTTGTAAATATTCATCCATTTCACTAAGGTTGTCAAAGTACATACAATTTGGAAAAATAATTCCTAATTATTGTTTTAATTTCCTCTTCATTGGAGGTAGATTCACTCTTTTCATTTTTGATACTCATAATTTGGTTTTCTTCGTTCTTTTTTTATCATCTTGACTAAGGGTCCATCAATTTTATTTTTTTTTCATACAAACAGCTCTTAGTTTTATTTATTAATTCAATACTTTTCTTAATTTCAATTTTATCAATCTCTCCTTTGGTTTTCATTATTTCTAATTTTGTATTTAATTGGGGATTTTCAGCTTGTTCTTTTTCTAGGTTTTTTAATTGCATGCCTAATTTGTTGAGCTCCCTTTTCTCTAATTTAATCACATATGCACTCAGGGATATAAAACTTCCCCTAAGGACTGCCTTTGCTGCATCCCACAATTTTGGTATGTTGTCTCATTATTGTCATTCTCTTGAATAAAGTTACTGATTGTTTCTATAATTTCTTGTTTGACCCACTCATTCTTTAGGATTAAATTATTTAGTTTCCAATTAGTTTTTAGCCTATCTTTCCATGGCCTTTATTGCATATGATTTTTATTGCATCATGATCTGAGAATGATGCATTTAATATTCCTGCCTTTGTGCACTGAATTGTGAGGTTTTGTGCCTAAGTACATGGTCGATTTTTGTGTATGTGCCATGTACCCCTGAGAAGAAGGTATATTCCTTTTTATCACCATTCAGTTTTCTCCAGAAATCTATCATATCTAGCCTCTCTAAAATTCTATTTACCTCCTTAACTTCTTTCTTGTTTATTTTAAGTTTAGATTTATCAAGTTCAGAGAGGGGAAGATTAAGGTCCCCCACTAGTATAGTTTGGCACATATTTCTTCCTCTAATTCCCATGATTTATCCTCTAGGAATTTGGATGCTATACCTCTTGGTGTATATATGTTAAGTAATGATATTGCTTCATTCTCAATGATGCCTTTTAGTAGAATATAGTTTCCTTCCTTATCTCTTTTTATAAGATCTATTTTTGGTTTTTCTTTATCTGAAATAAGGATTGCTACCCCTGTTTTTTTTATTTTAGCTGAAGCATAATGTATTCTACTCCAGCCTTTTCCCTTTACCCTATATGTATCCCCTTGTTTAAATGTGTTTCTTGTAGACAGCATATTGTAGGATTATGGATTTTAGTCCATTCTGCTATCTTTCTCCTTTTATGGGAGAAAGATTCACATTCACATTCACAGTTATGATTACTATCTGTGTCTCTGTGTCTTTCCCTCCATCCTATTCCCTCCCCTGTTTAAATTTTTGTTTCTTCCTTCTCCCTTCTCCTCCTTAAGTGTTTTCCTTTTGACCATTGCCTCCCTCAGCATTTCCTCCCTGTGACCCCCCTCTTTACTTACCCCTTCCCCTTACTACTATTTTTCTCCCTTCTAACCACCCCCCCTTAGTTTTTATTCCCACCTTACCCCTCCTACTGCCTATGGGGCACAATGTATTTTTATACTTATCAGAGTATGTTATTCCCTCTTTGGCCCCAAACCAATGGGAGTAAATTTCACACAGTGTTCCTCTCCCTCCCTCCTTTCCCTCTATTATAATGAGTTTTTGTGCTTTTCCATATTATAATCTTAAATTTAACTGATTATGTTGATCCCTCTTTGAACCAGAACCAATGAGAACAAATTACCATGATGTTCATCTCCCTCCCTCCTTCCCCTCTAATATAATATGTTTTTATGTCTCTTTGTTTGGCATAATTTACCTTTTTCTGTCTCATCCTTTCCTTTTCTCCCATTGCATTCCCTTTGAATCCCTTAATAAGGTTTTTTTATCATCAGATTAGTTCCTTTATACACACACCCTCTATCTATGTATATCCCTTTTAAAGGTTGTGATAATCATATACATTTAAGTATTGACAGGTACCAGCTTCTCATATAGGGATGTAAACAATTTTCTCTTATTGAATCCCAAGTTATGTGCTTGTGTGCATGCATGTATGTGTGTGCGTACATGTGTATGTGTGAGCGTGTTTTCCTTGTTTACCTTTTTATTTCTTTCTTGAGTCTTGCAATTTGAGATCAAATTTTCCATTGAGCTCTGGGTTTTTCATCAGGAAAGTCTAGAAGTCCTTTATTTCATTAAATGACCATCTCCTTGCCTGAAAGATTATGTTCAGTTTTGCTGGGTAGTTGATCCTTTGTTGCATTCTTAGCTCTTTTGCCTTACAAAATATCAAATTCCAATCCCTCTGATCTTTTAATGTAGAAGCTGCCAGGTCCGGTGTAACCCTGACTGTAGTTCCATGATATTTGAATTGTTTCTTTTTGGCTGCTTACAGTATTTTCTACTTGACCTCGTAATTTTGGAATTTGGCTACTATATTTCTTGGACTTTTCAATTTGGGATCTCTTTCAGGAGAAGTTCAGTGAATTCTTTCAATAACTATTTTACCCTCTGATTCTAGGAATTCAGGACAGTTTTTTTGACAGTCTCTTGGAGGATGTTGTCCAGGCTGCTTTTTTCATCATGGCCTTCTGGTAGACCAATAATTCTTAGGGTACATCTCCTGGATCTGTTCTCCAGATCAGTTGTTTTTCCACTGAGAAATTTTACACTTTATTCTAATTTTTCAATCTTTTTGTTTTGTTTGACTGACTCTTGATGCATCATAGAGTCCTTAGCTTCGATTTGACTGATTCTTAGTGAATTATTTTCCTTGACTAGTTTTTGAAACTTCTTTTTTTACAGAGGTATTTTCTCCAGTTTGATTTTGAACCTCCTGTCCCAGTTCACAAATTTTTATTTTTAAGGATTTGTTTTCTTCAGTGAGATTGTTTTCCAATTTGGTCACTGTAGATTTAAATTTATCTTATATCTCTCTAATTTGGCTTTTAAAATCTTTCTTGCACTCCTCCAAGAATGCTTTTTGGGCTTCAGATGTGTTCATATTTCCTTCTGTGGTGTATGATTACAGAGCCCATGGTATCTCCTGAAGGTGATTCTTCTCATTCACAATAATAGGATTAAGTTGTCTTTGGTCTTTCCTTTGCAATTTGCTTCTGGTCCATTGTAATTGCTTATTTCCTGACCTTTAAGGTGTATTTCTCCTTCTGGGGTACAGAGGATTCTCACCCATGCCTCTCAGGCTGGGAGCTAGGTTCCTGGTTGTTGACTTTGTGTGCTATGGCCTCTGGGTGTCTAGACCGAGGCAAAGGACGCTGACTCTCAGTGTTTCCCCTGAGTTACCCTGAGGCTCACAGAGTAATCTGTGGGAGAGGGGTGGTCTGGCCGCTTCAGATTTCCAACTCTATGCCCCTGGACTACAGCTCAGTCAGGCTCAGTAGCTGGCAGTGTTGATGTCTTCAAATTCCCCTGGTGGTGCTAAGGCCCACCTGGACTTGTGTTGTTAGTGCTTGCTGGCTCTTCCACCATGGGTTTCTGGATCTTCTGCTGGTCAGCTGGGGATGATTGGGACCCTTCCCACCCTTCACTTAAGGTTCCTTACTGCCTTAGTTGCACCCTTTCTCAGTGACTCCTAAGTCTGAGACTATTTCCACTATTTCAGGATTTTACTCTGTGTGGGACATTTATCTCTGGGGTTTTTTGGGTATGGGAGGAGGAATCAGAGTAAACCAGCTAGGGTTTACTTTGCCATCTTGGATTCTGCAAATTCAAGTAGATGATTTTTAACCTTCCAGGCTGTGGGCTGATAGCCCCAGGAGAAGCTGCTGTCCCTGCTGTGGGCCCTGTGTTTTCTCTTACCCATCTCTGACTGATCCTCCCATCCCATGGTGAGATGGCCATGAATCACCCTTGGGGTGGGTGAGTCTGATGGCTGGGGGCTCCTTGGCTGGGACTCCTCACTCTGCTGTAGTCTGCTCTCAGGTCTGCGCTCATGCAGCTCCTGCGTGTCCCACATTTCCCCTGCCCAGGTCTACATAGGCACTTTCCTGGGCTGGATTCTGCTACACTTTGTCTTCCAGTAGATTCTGTCACTCTAAAATCCATTCAGATTCACTTTTTAAAGTTTAGTGATGGGACTCATGAAGGAGCTTTCAAAAGTTACTGCTTCCATTCTGCTATCTTGTCTCTACCCCATACAATGGGATATTTTAACAGATATGAATAATATGTTATTGATGTGGGAGGTTTTCCTGTTATCAGCTAGCTAGTCAAATCCATCAGAGCTAAAATAAGAAATATTTTTAAAGAGAAAAATAAGAATAAGAACAAGATGACACACAACTGAAATACCTCAGTCTCCCCACTTTGGCTAGGAAATTATCAATTCTTGTCATTTATCAGGGTTCCAGTTTGTTTAAGAGGGTTAGAATTCTATCAGTTATGCCCAGTAGTTTTCTAGGGAAACATCAGGTACAATGTCAGTTTCATCTTGAAGCCTTCTAGCTGAAGAAATGAATAACTGACTTAAATGAAGATTAATTGACCAACTCCGGGGACTGTGAGCCTGATTAGTGAACTTTCACCTTATCAGTCCCACCAATTCCCAAATATCTCCATGTTATGTTGTATTCCAGTTAATAGTAACTAAGTCAACACTGCCATTTTAACACTCCACTGATCAAATTTCCCTATATGTACCTTTTTCTCTTATTAAAATGTAAGCTCCTGGCACAGCACACAGAAGCTGAGATGACGTGGCATGCAGAGGCCAGGACAAGGCCTGGTCAATGTGGCAGCAAGTTGATCCACCATCCTCAAGGGCCATTGCCAGGCCTATCACTGCAGGGCTGTGCTCTTACGGAGCTGGGTAAGAGACAAATGCAGGACCCGTGGCAGTGGCAGCAGCTATTCCTGGTACTACCAACACACAGCCTGATAATTTAAAAAGCCCCTATCTCAACTTCCAGGGACCAGGATGGCAAAGTGAACCCTGGCTTCTCCAATCCCCATTCTAACCATGAAAACACAGTAATTACTGCCTCAGAGCAGAATTTTAAACAGTAAAGGCTTGGGAACCCCAGAGGAAGGGTATAGCTAAGAACCTGCCTCAAAATGGGTACAAAACAAACTGCTAAGACAAAGACTCTAGAATTGTATTATTGTGAGAGGGAGGAATGAAATTCAGAAGGAGACAGTATTGCCTCCCCATTCACAGCTGAAATCTTAACAGTGAAATGGTCTCAGGCATAGAAAGCTTTCTTAAATGAGCTCAAAAAGGATGTTGAAAACCAAATTAGAGAAGTAGAACATAAAATCAATAATTTTTTTAAAATCAAAATTGCAAAATTAGAAAAACATTACAGTGAAGAAAACAGCTCCTTAAAAAGAAAAAAATGTGTGAAATGGAAAAACATATGGGAAAGGAGCTTTAAAAACTAACCAAGGAAAATAATTTGCTAAAAATTAGAATCAACCAAATTGAAGCTAATGACTCTATAAGGCACCAAGAATCAGTCAAACAAACCATCAGGAATGAAAAATTAGAAAAAGATGTAAAATATCTCAATGGAAAAATAACTGACCTGGAAAACAGTTCCAGGAGAAACAATCTGAGAATTATTGGTCTATGAGAAAACCATGATTAAAAAATGAGCTTGGAAAACATCGTCCAAGAACTCCTCAAGGAAAACTGCCCTGAGATCCTGCAACCAGAGGGTAAAATAGAAATCTAGAATATCCAATGGACACCTCCTGAAAGAGATCCCAAATTGAAAAGTCTGCAAAAAGTAGTAGCCAAATTCCAGAACTATCAGGTAAAGGAGAAAATACTACAAGCAGCCAGAAAGAAACAATTAAAATATTGTGGAACCACAGTGAGGATCACATAGGATCTGGCAGCTTCTACATCAAAAGATTGGAGGAACTAGAATATGATTTTTTGCAAGGCAAAAGAGCTTGGTTTACAACCAAGGATCACATACCCAGCAAAACTGAGCATAATCTTCCAGGCAAGGAGATGGTCATTTAATGAAATAAAGGACTTCCAGACCTTCCTGATGAAAAAGCCAGAGCTCAATGGAAAATTTAACCTCCAATCACAAGACTCAAGAGAGACATAGAAAGGTAAATAGGGAGCACACACACACACACACACACACACACACACACACACACAAACACAAACACATAACCTGTTATTTAATAAGAGCAAACTACTTACATCCCTATATTGGAAGCTGATACCTGTTAATATAAAAAATTCTATGCTTATGGCAACATCTAAAAGGAATATAGGTAAATAGAGGGTGTGGGTATAATTTACACAAAATGATGACAAAAAAAACTTATTAAGGGGTGCAAAAGTACCAAAATGAAAGGAGAGGAAAGAATGAAGTAGCAAAGGGTAAATTATGCCACACAAAGAGACATAAACACATTATAGTAGAGGGAAAGAAGGGAGGGAGAGCATTATATGAGCTTTTCCCTCATTGATTCTGGGGCAAGGAAGTAATACCATAATCAGTTAAATAGAGGACTCTATTGAGAAGAGAGATAAAACTTATCATAATAGAGGGAAAGAAGGGAGGGAGAGGAGCATTGCATTAGATCTATTCTCATCAATCTTGGTTCGAGGAAGAAGTAATGTACTACATTAAGTATAAAAATCTATTATGCCCTACACAGTAGGAAGGGTAGGAGGGGAGGGGGTTAGGGAAGGAAGAAGTAGTAAGGGAGAAGGGCAGGAAAAGAGGGGGGGGTTGATAAATTAATACTGAGGGAGGCAGCAGTCAAAAGGAAAACTCTTAAGGAGGGGAAGGGAAAAGGGGGAAAATTAAAGCACAAACAGGGGAGGTTAAAGGATAGAGAGGAAGATACAAATAGTTGTCATAACTGTGAATGTGAATGGGTTGAACTCTGCCATAAAATGGAGACACAGCAGAATGGATTAAAAACCATAATCCTACAATATGCTGTTTAGAAGAAATGCATCTGAAACAGGGAGATACACACAGGGTAAAGGTAAAAAGGCTGGAATGGAATATATCATGCCTCAGCTAAAGTGAAAAAAAAAAACCAAATCTGGAGTAGCAATCCTTATATCAGACAAAGCAAAAGCAAAAATCGATCTAATCAAAAGAGATAAGGAAAAAAGAAGAGATAAGAAAAAAAAGAGATAAGAAAATTATATCCTGCTAAAAGGCACCATGTGTGCCTTAAGCATTCATTCAAGAGAATGACAGTAATGAGACAACATACCAAAACTTGCGGGATACAGCAAAAGCAGTCCTTAGAGGAAATTTTATATCCCTGAATGCATACATAAATAAAATAGAGAAAATGGAGGTCAATAAATGAAAATGAATCAATATCATTACTAAACATTTATGCACCAAGTGGTACAACATCCAGATTCCTAAAGGAGAAGTTTAGGATGTTAGAGGAAAAAATATAGAGCAAAACTATACTAGTGGGGGACTTCAATCTCCCCTTCTCTGAGCTGGATAAATATAACCTCAAAATAAACAAGATAGAAGTTAAGGAGGTAAATAGAATCTTAGAGAAGATAGATATGGTAGACCTCTGGAGAAAACTGAATGGGGATAAAAAGGAATATACCTACCTCTAGGTGGTACATGGCACATATACAAAATTTGACCATGTACTGGGGCATAAAACCTCACTATTCAGTGCAGAAAGGCAGAAATATTAAATGCATCATTCTCAGATCATGATGCAATAAAAATCATATGTAATAAAGGGCCATGGAAGAATAGGCTAAAACTAATTGGAAACTAAATGACTTAATCCTAAAAATGAGTGGGTCAAACAAGAAATTGTAGAAATGATAAGCAACTTCATTCAAGAGAATGACAGCAAAAGCAGTTCTTAGGGGAAGTTTTATATCCCTGAATGCATACATAAATTAGAGAAATGGAGGTCAATAAACTGAAAAAGCTAAAGAACAAATTGAAAATCCCCAATTAAGTACTAAATTGGAAATAATGAAAACCAAAGGAGAGATTAATAAAATTGAATCTAATAAAACTATTGAATTAATAAATAAAACTGAGTTGGCACTATGAAAAAAACAATAAAATTGATAGACTTTTAGTCAATATGATAAAAATTAAGAAAGAATAAAACCAAATTATGAGTATCAAAAATGAAAAGGGTGAATCTACCTCCAATGAAGAAGAAATTAAAACAATAATTAGTAATTATTTTGCCCAATTGTATGCACATAAATTTGATAATCTTAGTAAAATGGATGAATATTTGCAAAAATATAAGTTGCCCAGACTAACTGAAGAGGAATCAACTACTTAACCCCACCTCAGAAAAAGAAATTGAACAAGCCATCGGAGAACTCCCTAGGAAAAAAATCTCAAGGGTCAGATGGCTTTACTAGTGAATTCTATCAAACATTTAAAGAACAATGGACTCCAATACTTTACAAACTATTTGGGAAAATTGGAGAAGGAGTCCTACCAAATTCTTTTTATGACACAAATATGGTAAAGATACCTAAATCGGGAAGAGACAAAACACAGAAAATTACAGACCAATTTCCCTTATGAATATAGATGCAAAAATACTAAATAAAATGTTAGCAAAAAGACTACAGCAACTCATCTCATCACAAGGATAATACACTTTGATCTGGTAGGATTTATTCCAGGAATGCAAGGGTGGAAAACTATCAGTATAATTAACCACATCAACAACAAATCTAGAAGAAACCATATGATTATCTAATTAGATGCAGAAAAGGCTTTTGACAAAATACAACATCCATTCCTATTAAAAACACTAGAAAGTATAGGAATAAATGGAGTCTTCCTTAAAATAATACATAGCATATATCTAAATCCATCAGCAAGTATTATATTTAATTGGGATAAGCTGGAACGTTTCCACTAAGATTAGGGTGAAACAAGGATGTCCACTATCACCCCTCTTATTCAATCTGGTACTAGAAATGTTAGCAGTAGCAATAAGAGAAGAAAAATAAATTAAAGGAATCAAATTAGGCAAAGAAGAGACTAAGCTCTCACTCTTTGCCAATAATATGATACTCTTTGCCAATAATATGATGACATACTTAGAGAATCCTAGAGAATCAAGTAAAAACTACTTGAGAAAATAAATAAATTTGGCAAAGTTGCAGGATATAAAATAAGCCCAAATAAGTCCTTGACATTCCTATATATCTCTAATGAAATCCAACAGAAATAGAAATCCCATTTAAAGTTACAGTAGACATAAGATATTTGGGAATATACCTGCCAAAACAAATCCAGGATTTATATGAGCACCATTACAAAACACTTTTCACACAAATAAAGTCAGATCTAACTAATTGGAAAAACATCAATTGCTTGTGGCTAGGTTGAGCTAATAAAATAAAAATGACAATTTTACCTAAATTAAATTACATATTTAGTGCCATACCAATCAATCTACCAAAAAATTACTTTGTAGAGCTAGAAAAAGTAGTAGCAAAATTCATGTGGACGAACAAAAGGTCCAGAATATCAAGGGAATTAATGAAAAGAAATGCTAGGGAAGGTGGCCTAGACATACCAGATTTTAATCTGTATTATAAAGCAGCAGCTATCAAAACTGCTTGGTACTGGCTAAGGAATAGAGTAGTGGAACAATGGAATAGATTGGGTACACAAGACTCAGCAGCCAATGAGTATAATAATTTTCTGTTTGATCAGCCCCCAAACCCTAGTCTTTGGGATAAGAACACACTATTTGACAAAAACGGCTGGGAAAACTGGAACGTAGTATGGCAGAAATTGGCCATAGACCAATATCTAACACCATACACCAAAATAAAGTTGAAATGCGTGTATCATCTAGGTATAAAGACTGATACTATAAGCAATCTGGGAGAGCAAGGGATAGTTTACCTGTCAGATCTGGAGAGAGGGGAAGATTTCATGATGAAACAAGAGTTAGCATTATAAAATACTAAATGGATAATTTTGATTACATTAAATTGAAAAGCTTCTGTACAAATAAAGCCAATATTATCAAGATTAAGAGGGAAGTGGTAAATTGGGAAAGAATTTTTACAACAAGTGTCTCTGATAAAGGTCTCATTTCTAAAGTATACAAATAATTGATTCAGATTTATAAGAATAGAAGCCACTCCCCAACTGATAAATGGTCAAAAGATATGAACAGGCAGCTCTTAGAGGATGAAATTAAAGTTATCTACAAGCATATGAAAAAATGTTCTAAATCACTAGTGATTAGAGAGATGCAAATCAAAACAACTGTGAGGTACCACATCTCACCTGTCAGATTGTCTAAGATGACAAAACAGGAAAATGCTAAATTCTGGGGAGGATGTGGAAAAACTGGAACAATAATGCATTGTTGGTGGAGTTGTGAACTGATTCAACCATTCTGGAGAGCAATCTGGACCTATGCCCAAAGGGCTGTAAATAATTTGATCCCAACTTCTAGGGTTATATCCCAAAGAGATCACAGAAGTGGGAGGAGGATCCATATGTACAAAAATATTTATAGTGGCTCTTTTTTGTGATGGCAAAGAATTGGAAATCAAGGGGATGCCCATCAATTGGGGAATGGCTGAACAAGTTGTAGTATAGGAATGTAATGGAATACTACTGTGCCATAAGAAATGAGGAACAGATGGACTTCATAACAACCTGGAGAGACTTACATAAATTGATGCTGAGTGAGAAGAGCATAACCAGGAGAAATCTGTACACAATCACAGACACAACGTATGTATGACAACTAACCTCAATAGACTGGGATCCTCTAAGCAATGTAAGATTATAAGATAACTCCAAAAGACTTGTGATGGAAAGAGATACCCACATCCAGAGAAAGAGATGCCAAGTCTGAATGCAAAGTGAAACAAACTACTTGCTGTGTTTCTTTTTCTGTTTTGCTTCCTTTTTCCCACTGATCACTCTATCAGGTTTTTTTTTTTTCATTTTTAAAATGCTTTATTAACTTCTGGTTTACATCATTCATGTCCGCCAGATTTTGCATTACAAATTTTCTCCCCAATTTTCCCCTACCCACCGCCCCAAAATAGCAGTCGCACAGGATATCCCCTCCTCCAATCTCTCTCCCATATTTTCTCCCATACCCCTTTCGACTTTTCCAGTAGGGCATGGTGGATCTCTATACCTCAGTGCCTGTATATCTCACTTTCCAATTACATGTAAAATAGTATTAATAATAGTATACACACATATTTTTAAACATTTGATTTTAAAACTTTGAATTCCAGATTGATTCTCTTCCTCCCTTGTCACCCACCCTTACTGGGAAGATAAGCAGTTCAGTATAGGTTGTACATGTGTAGCTAATGCAAAACACTAACATAGCAGATATATTGTAAAAGACTGACTATATTTCCTCCCTCCTATCTCACCTCCCACTCTTTTCCACTGATCATTCCATCAGTTATAATCCTTCTTTACAACCTGACTAATGATTAATGTGAACATATTTGTAGATCCTATATTTGAGTGCATGCCGCCATGATGGGGGTTGGAGGAGAGGGAGGGGGAG
This sequence comes from Petaurus breviceps papuanus, assembly GCF_028583685.1. Lineage (NCBI taxonomy): Eukaryota > Metazoa > Chordata > Mammalia > Diprotodontia > Petauridae > Petaurus > Petaurus breviceps. Next base: position 13,551,731 of record NW_027187372.1, read on the forward strand.
AAAGTTTGAAACTGAAGGGAATGTGGAACTGAATGTTGTAAACTAAAAGTAAATAAACAAACCAATTTAATTAAAAATAAATAAACAAAATGTAAGTTCCTCAATGGCATGGATTTTCTCACTTGTTTGTATTTATATCCCCAGTGCCAGCACTTCGTCATCATTTCCTTCATTAATTTAAAGATTCATTTGCTGGGTTTTTCCCCAATTCCCCTTCAACTTGTCTTGAAACAGTGAATATGTTACAAATCCAAAAGAGTCCTCATTGTGGACTCCTTTGATAGCCAATATTCCTAACATGTGTGACCTCCTTTAGTTGTTTCTATCCCTTGCTATACACCAGAAACAAGACACAGTATAGTATTTCAGGAAGCCATCCCTAAGACTCAGTGGACATTGTTATTACACATTACACTTCTCTTTTTGCCTATGTCCAGGCAAATTCGCTTTGAAAGGTGCCTCACATACTACACAGGTACCTAGATGGTTCAGTGAATAGAGAACCAGACTTGGCATTGGAAGACCTGAATTCAAATCTGGCCTCAGACACTTACCAGCTGTGTGACCCTTGACAAGTGATTTAACCCTGTTTACCACAGTTTCCTCATTTGTAAAAGAAGCTGGAAAATGTATTGGCAAACCACTGCTGCATCCTTGTGAAAAAAAAAACCAAATGGGTCATAAAAAGCCAGACACAACTGAACAATGACAAAATAATAAAATGTGTTATACTGAATCTCCTTTCTCCATGACTTGGTAATAGCTTTTCCCTGTGACTTGAATAAACTCCCTCTTCAATCAAGTCTGTTAGAATTTCTACTTTCCTGTAGTGGCTAGGTGGTGCAGGGAATAGAGCACATGCCCTAGTGTCAGGAGGACCTGAGTTCAAATCCAACCTCAGATCCTTAACACTTATTAGCCATGTGACCTTGGGCAAGTCACTTAACACCAATTGCCCTGCCTTCCCCCCTCCAAAAAAGAACAAAAACAAAGAATTTCTAGTTCCCCTCAAACCATAGCTTAAACACCACTTTCTACATTTAGCTTTTCTGTATTTCCTGTCTGAAGTGTCATTGTCTAGTAAGAAATGAGCCACTTTTATTATAGGAATATAGTGAAGTAGGCAAAACAAAGAATTATCTAATTATTTGTTAAAGAATTTCAAATGAAATCTATTTTGAATTTCAGGTTTTTTATGTTGATTACAGTGATATGTCTTCATAACTTAATGTAACAAACATAAGGTCAAATGAAGTTTCAGCCTAAACTTGTTTGTTCTCTAATTCATACATTTAACTTCCCTAGTAGTTCTGTCAACATATTAGAAGGTAATAGGCCCAATAACTTTTATAGTGAAAGTCATAAAGAAACAGAGAGCAACAAACAAAAATTGATTTCCCAGTTATCTGGAAATAGCCAGGCTAGCAATAGTAAAGTGTTATATTAAAAACAGCTGCTCTAGGCATCTTATATGAGTTGAAAAAAGTGTAGGAGACTCCTGGGAGAAAATAATAGCAAGAAGATGGCTTACTTAACATTTATTAATTACAGAAAGAAATTAAATACATTAGTTTTGGAATCAATTAAGATGAAACTTGTACAAGTGATATTGATTAAAAAACCCATGACTGAAATAAGTAAACTTTTAGTGGTACAAAAGATTATTAAACTACTCCCCCCAGTGCCACTTCTAAATATTCTGATAAAGTAAGATAACATAGCTATGACCTGATTGCTAAATATCATGCTGCCTGTAATCTATGAATAAAATGGATGATCTTAGATAAAGTACCAACAATAAGTTTGTATATCCAATCC
>NW_027187372.1:13553948-13680450 GCF_028583685.1 Petaurus breviceps papuanus
TGTTTTTCAGGAAGACACAACTTTTGTTACTTTGTAGTCAAGTGGGTGAGGAGGGTTGTGATGTTCTCTGACCCTGTAGAACACTATATATACCTCTGAGGTGAGGTTTTGTTTTGGGGCTCACGTGAGGCCCCCTCTTCTCCCCCCCCCCGACTTTGAAAACCCAGATGTTGGTGCTTCTCTCTATGGTGACTAATTAGGTATGGATGTAATGGTCAGACAGCTGGAAGCTCTGTTTGCTGAATTGTGTTATTTTCTGTTGTAACTTCTGTTTGTATTCTCTGAAGTTCAGGGTGCTGACTTTTCCCCCTGAACTAGGTAAATGATATATGTGTGTTCGATTGATTAAAGTAAGGTTGTTAACCTATTTTGAGTTGCTTTCCTTTAGAAAAGCAGATTAAAGAACCTATGCTAGCAGCCATCCTGGGTATGCTAGGGTGCTTGCTGCTATAATTAGATTAGAGAACATATGTATACATAGGGAGAATTTTTGTATACATACATATATACATATATATTTATTTGTGAGGAATAATTTCATTTACAGATTCTCTTGACATATAATTGGGCAAATAGTTTCTGATAGTTAACTTCCATTTATTATGATTTCCTATTTTAAACTTTTATAGTGATAATTTTATTTTTTTTAAATCTAACTATTGGTATACATTCTTAATAGTTTTCTTCAAAAACTCTTGTTATTTATCATATCAATAGTTTGTCAACTTTGAATGTAGTATCTTTGCCAACTTCAATTTTTTAAAAAAAATTCTGTAATTTTTAAGAGTGAAACATAATCAATGCAAGCTGATGCTTTGTATTTTCCTCTACACACTGTCAGAAAACAGAAGAAAGTCCTTCCTTAATGTCAGCATATTGGGTGAAACTTCTTTTGAAGATTTGTGTAAAGAAATGTAGGAAACTCACATAGGAAGTGAAATCATGGCTAAGCTGTGTTCTGTCTCATTGGATGGAGTGCCTAATAAAATATCTCTGGGTGATGATAATGATGTTTCATCAGTCAGTGCCATAAGAAACCTGTTTTAATGATTGGGCTGATTTGTGCAGAAGTATTCTCATAATGGTCATGTAACTGTTTCTTATTACTGGGTATATTTCTGATATACAATAAAGTATAAACATTATACGGTTAGTAATAAATAGTGCCTGGCATCTGGAGGTACAACTTATTCACAAGCATCTGCACATACAGCAGCAGGGAAATAATTATTTGATTTATCCATTCTAAGAAAGGTGGTCTTTTTATTTACCCCATATAGTATGACATATATTGGATAATTAAATTTAAAGTTTAATCACCTAATGCTGCCTAAGTTGTACTTCAAAATTAGGGGGTATCATTTTCCTTTGGTTATAACAAATCTTGATTAGAAAGGTTTATGTAAACATCTGTCTAATTGTATGGATGGTTTAATGGAATTAAATGAGAATGGGCTTAGCCCAACTCATTAAGAAAAAAATAAAAACAATTGAATAATTTTAAGTTTAAAAGTATTAATTCTGTCTCTGTGTGCCTCTCTTCCTCCTCTAACTCTTCTTCCTCCTCTTTTTCTTCTTTTTCTTTCTTGTTCTTCTCTTCTTCTTCTCCTTCTCCTCTCCATGACTCTTCTTACCCTTTCTCTCCCCTCTCACCCTACCTGTATTTGCTACCCACCCACCTCCACCCCCACAAAAATGCTGTTGTGAATACTTCAGTATAGATGACAAATTATCCACAAGAGATAGGTCTCTTTTTTGTTTTGACCTCATTAAAGCATTTTGCTCAGTAATTGGATCCCTGAGTCAAAGGTTTCAAATACTTTAGGGGATTTTCTTACATAATTCTAACTTATTTTCCAGAATAATTGGACTAATTCAAAGTTCTACCAGTATATTAATATGGCAGTCTTTCCTTGGTACTTTAATAGTTATTATTTCCATCTTTTGATGGAAATAGTGTTGATTGACTATTTGAAGGATAGAAACCAAAATATCAGAATTGTATTGTTACATTTATCTAATTAATAAGAGTCAAGAACAAATGAGTTTAAATGTTGCTCAGATACTTCCTATCTATGTAACCCTGGTCAAATAACTTAACTTCTTAGCTTCAGTTTCCTCATCTGTAAAATGGAAGTAATAATTGCACCTACCTCCCAGGGTTATTACAAAGTACTGTAAAAGGTACTTTGTGAGATGTAAACAAGGGAAGATAAGGTGGCACAGGTAGGTTTTCAGTAGATACCTGGAATTTTCAGCAGGACCTAGAATCAGGAAGATCTGACTTCAAATCTAGCCTCAGACACTTACTATGTGACTTTGGGGCAAATCAGTTAAGCTCTGTTTATCTCTGTTCCCTCAACTGTAAATTGGGGTTAATAAAAGTGTCTACCTCCCAGAGTTGTGAGAATCAAACAAGGTATTATTTGTAAAGCACCTACCACAGTTCCTGGCAGTTTGTGGCAAACATATTTTGATGGATTAAATAGCTACCCCTATGTTGTAATTTCAGGGTGTCTGGAGAGACCTAGTGCCTGAAAAAAAAAATAGGTTTCAATACTCATTTTCTACTTCCTGAAACAACATAAGCTTAAACACTGTTCCTTTCAAAAGTTAAATGTCTCAAGTGAGGTAACATGATATAGTGGAAACAGCACTTGATAAGGTATAAAATGACCCAAATAGGCCCAGACACTTAGTGCTTATAGATTCCTGGCCAGATTGTTTCCCTTCTATGAACCTCAGTATCTTCATCTGTTCATTGGTTTGGGGCAGAGATATTACGAGGGAGAAGCAACCAATATGTGATCCAAGAGACCCACATTTAGAAAAATCTAACCATTTATCCTCTTTCAGCAACATAAATACAGGCAATCTTAGCCCCTAGTCTGAAAAAATAATTGCTTAAAACAGGAAACATGCTTTAGGAATCAGCTAAGTGGCACAATGGTGGTATTGCACCTGGAATCAGGAAGACCTAAGTTCGAATCCAACTTCAGACACAATAACTGTGTGACCCTGGACAAGTAACTTTCAACCTCCGCCTGCCTCAGTTTCCTCATCTATAAAGTGAATATGATAATAGTATTGTGTGGGATGAAAAACCCTACTCAAAATTTAATCAAAAACTCAGAGAATTCTCAGGATAAAAAAGGAAACTTTTATTCTTTTCCCATGGAAAAAGAGAAGTCCTCTCCACAATGGATTAGTGAGAGAAGGAACTCAACATGGGGCAAAGCAGGGGTTTTTAAACTCCAATTCAGTAGGATCACATTCTCCCAATGTCCCTCACTCCCATTGGCTGGCAGGCGGGTTCACAGTCTTAAGGCAGGAAGGAGACAAAGAATGGGACCTGGGTGGGGGTCAAAAGACTCCTAAAGGGCTTAATGTTGATTGACAGTAGTAAAGAAGGGGGAAGGGGGAACCGAAACTCAGGCCTGTTAGGATATAACCTGAGTTTTTACCTCTCCCACTCCATATTATGTCATGATTGTTAAGATACAATGAAACAATGTTTGCAAAGTGTTTTTCAAACCATAAAGTGCTATATAAATATGAGCTATTATTGTTTTTCCTTTCCATCAGTAGCCAAAACCAAGATAAATCCTTCCCCAGCTTTTCTCTTTCCTGTTCTGTTCCCCTGACACCAACTCTCTATAACCAGCCTTGTAAGTTTCCCTAGCTTTCCAGATAGGATAACTGACTTGTCTTTAAAAAGATGATGTGAGAGCATATTTTGTGATGATCCTCTGGGACACACTTTATAAAAATCTTCCGGCCCTAAAAATTCTAGTTGCAATCTGATTAAGGAGGGATTTAGAAAGGCTCTCTCATTGTGTGTGTGTATGTATGTGTTTTATGACAAATAGGAGAAAATCAATTACTTGAATGAAATTGTTTCAAGATTCTCAGCAGGAAGTCAAAATGAATAAAGTGATTGGGCAGAGCCAATGATGATATTCATTATGTTAGAAACATTAATACAAATCATTGAAGGATAAATGGAAAATTAGAAAATTGGTATTATTGCATTTTAGTAAGGGACAAACTGATTAAAGCCTTTTTGTTTTAAACAGAGAAAGAAAAACAAAAAACTTTTTCCTGTTTCCTTCTATCTCTCTTTTTTTCTTGTTTATTATTTTTCAAAATTCACAGTCATTTCAATAGAAAAGGAACAAAAATTAGTATTTTACATGAAATTGGAATCTTAGCTAGTTTGTTTTAAAAAACACTATTGAATATAAAATAGCAGTAGCAAAACTCCTCCATTTGCCTGTTTCTTTTTCTGAATTTCCTTTTGGTATTCTTTGCATTTTGAAAATATTTTGTAGACTCTTTTTCTTTTAATCTCTATTACTATCCACATATATAAAATAAGTTTTCTGTTCTCTCCAGCCTCTCCTGGCATTGCCATTACTCTGAATAAACCAGTAGTTAAAGCACCATCAGAAACCTTTACTTCCAAAAAAAAAAAAAGTATTGTCAGACAAAGCAAATTAACACACTGTTTATGTCTGAAAATGTCTATTCCATTATTATCCCATCACTTCTCTGTCAGAAGGTAGAAAGTAGAAAAACTGCTTCATCATTAAACTTTTGAAGTCATGATAGGTCTCTACATTTATTAGAATTTAGAAGTGTTTTAGAGTTGATTTCCTTAACATTATTGTGGTTATTGTGTAAATTATTCTTCTAGCTATTCATACATTGGTCATCATTTATTCATAAAAGTTTTTTAAAGAATCTATTATTTTCTTTCATTTATGGCATAAAAAGTAACCATCACATTGATATATTACAATTTTTTAGGCCCTTTCCCAGTTGATGTGTATTCATTTTGTTTCCAGATCTTTGACAAAATATTGCTAAATACTTGTACTTTTCCTATGTCTTGGCCTTCTATGGGTTTAGGCCTGAGTTAAATGAACAGTTGAGTTTTAGGGGTATAATTTCAGATTCCTTTCCATAATGTTTAGACCAATTCACTTCATCATCAGTGCCTGTCCTCTCACACTCTCTCCAGCAGTTGTTATTATCATCTCTCATGTCTTTTCTAACTGCATATTTATCAAAGTACTTCTATAACAATTAAACCAATGTTACTATACTAAGTAATATAATTCCTTTTCCCCTTCAAGTCTCTTTATTGTTCCTTTAAGATATTTCATATGCACATATATGGTATATAAACATATATATGTATTTCTATACATGTATATTTACCACATTTAAAAAGTATAACTAAAATATCTATTTAAGGCATTATTTTCTTTAGTATTTTTGTGCCTCCTTTACCAAGATCTTGACCTTCTTTTTATAATTTCCTTGCATTGCACTTATTTATTTTCCCAATTTTTCTTCTACTTTTCTTTAAAATACATTTTGAGCACCATAAGGAATTCTTTGCGGACATGTTACCAATTCACTTTTTTTTTTCCTTTGAGACTTTAGATGTAGCCATTTTAACTTTGTTGTCTTCTGAGTTCATATCTTGATTTTCCCTGTTACCATAGTAGCTTTCTATTGTCACGGTCTTTTGTTATTATTTTTTTTCCTAATTTTTCCAACCTATTTCTGGATTTTTAGCTTTATGTTAAAGTTGGGCTCTGCTTCCTGGAGGTAGGGGGGATTATCCCAAGCTTCAGGACTGCCGCAGTTTTCAGAGCTAGTTCTGGAGGTCTGGAGGTTTTTATTGATTTCAAGGTGGTATGATCTAAGAAGAGGTGTGGTCACTTCTTTACCCAGAAACGGACCTTGTTCCTCTTTGGCCACCAGTGGTAGCATTACTTCTGGCACTGAAACCAGGTACCCTGTTCTCCTGCAGTCAAAATTGAAGGTGCTTCCCTCTGTCTTGAAATTGTGACCAGGGTTTCTACTCTACCATGAGTGACTATAAGCACTCCTCTCCACCCTGGAACCACAACCAGAGCCACTGCTCTCCTGTGGCTGCAAAGTCTTATTGCTACTTTTGGTCCTGAGACTATGACCCAGGACTGGGTATGGGCAATGCAACAGGGTCCTGAACCCAGCACCAGCAGAGGGTCACATGCAACCTCCTTCCAACCAGTAGTCTGACGCCTATAATGATAATGTCTTTAAAACACTATACAAGCTACATTTCAAATATATCTCATTGCTTTATAGTCAAATATCATATATAAAATCTCAGCTTATTTGATTCCTAGTTTTGTCATCTTTAAAATTAGTGAACTGGACTACATGATGTCTAAGGTCTCTTTAAATGCAACACTCCTCCATTCTGTGAAATTAAATGAAGTGGAGAGTAGGACATGACCTTTAAGATGTGAGATAGAATGGAAGCTGCCGTATTCCATTCTAGCTCTAAATCTATAAGCCTATGATCCTATGAAAGCAAATAAATATATCTCGAAATACATATATATATATATGTATAATCTAAAAGATAAACCTATAGTTAGTGGTAGTAATAATACATCTTATTATAAAATAATTATTAAAATACCTTCCATATTTCATGCATTTAATATGCAGACATTGAATTCAATTAGAAATACATAAAGTCATTACTGTTTAATGAATATGTACACAGATTCTTTCTACTGAAGGGCTCAAGTGGGTGCCTTGACATGATGCCTGGCCTCAGTTGCTAATCAGTATGCAGCTCACCAAGACTCAATGGGCTTTTTGCCACAAATTGCACATTCAGACAAGAGAGGGCCCTGGATTAGCAAATTGCCTGATTTAAAGGCTCTTCAACTGTTCTCTGTTAGAGCATCCAAAATGTAAATGAATGACTGTGTATTTTTGGTATCAGTTCAAATTGGATATGTGAGTTGACCTTACTAGGATCTTGTCTCACAGACCAAAAATTCAGTTGTCAAAATGAATCTATAACCTTAGGTTGGCAGAGAAAAACACTCTACTCAAATATTTAGGAAAGGTAACTTTAGGAAGAAGAAAATGAGGCTTTCATAAACTAATTTAAGACTATAAAGTGATTAATATATCTAAGATTCATTTTATTTAAAAATTATTTATTTTTCTTTCTAATTGATATAAATGTTGGTTTGTTGTAATGGAAATGGAAATAATGTGTGTAGGTAGGAGGGTACATATATGTAGAGAAAAAAGCCACCCATAACAAATTGAACCAATTTAAGTACTATGTGCAAATCATCATAATTGGCCAAAATAGAGTAAGATTGGACATAACTTTTCCATATTTCAGACAGCTTGAACAATTTATAAATATTTAGCAAAGTTTCTATCTAGAGCCATGACTGTAGTGTTGTCAAAATGATGCCACAGGTGCCAATATCTGGGAACAACTCTTCCACAGGAACTGATTACTTCTCCCTGATATTCTTCAGTAACCATTATCCACATGCCCTTCTCCTGACAATAGGCCTTTTCCTCTTGCAGTTATTTATCTTATGGTGATTATGAAGGAAGTGATATGTGAGAGAAAGACGAGCTGTGTGGTGGAGGGGAAGTAGATGGGCTAACCCTCCTCTTACTGTTATTGGAATATGGCTCCATGACGTTTTGAAGGAAAGGTAAGATTATGGAGAAGGTTTTGTATATAGGAAGTACTTAATGAATGTGCTTTAATCATCATTTTAATTATGGGATCTGCTCATACAACTAGTTTTCTAGGCTGAGTAAACAAAATTTTTATATTGGTGTTTTGAACCTTATTTAATGACCCAATAGAATCAGCAGTAGAAATGTAAGGTAACTATTAATACATCATAATTGTATATGGTGCTTTGTGGTATTCTTCATTTACCTGCATTATTTCTTTGGGTACTCACAATAACCCTGGAAGTTATATCTAATAATTATAATCCCCGTTTTGCAGTTGAACAAACCAGAGCTTAAAGTTGATTTCCCAAGGTCACAGAGCAAGTAAGTGGTAGAATCAGATAATAAAAACTGAATATTATATCCCAAACAATCAAACATTTATTATCAACCACATGAATTGTCCTTTAAATAGCATTTATGTCAACTGTCGAGTGCTGCAAACTTTTTGAATAAATATAAAATGTAAGTGTGAGGCCACAGATTAAGCCAATCACGTTTTACATAAGCTAAAAGTTAAGCCTGAGAAAGTTAAATTAATTTGTTTCAGGAAATTAAACAATAAAAATTTATTAAGTGTCTACTATAGGTTAGGCACTGTGCTAAGTACAAGAAATATAAAAAGGGGCAAAAGACCCTACCCTCAAATTTATAGAAAAATGTTTAGTTAGTGCTAGAACCAGACCTAGAATTCAGGTCTCCTGAATTTTTTAAGCTATACCACATTACCTCTTAGTATTTTTAAAATACTTTTATATTGTGTTTGCTTTTGTTCTTAATGAATGAAAATATGTCGATTCTTTTCTTTACTCTAAAAATTCCTTTTTAAGGTATCTCTTTACATGTACTGAAGAATGTTTAAATCCAAGAAAAAGTAGCAACAATATTTGCAGAACTAGTACTGAATACCAGACCTCCTGACTTTTAAAAATATTATTTTTAATACTAGACAACACTTTATTGCTAGTAATGTTTATTTGCTTTGTACAGCTCAGAAATATGGTGTATATGCAAATGTAATGATTTGTTGAGCACAAATTCTACATACTCCATGTGCAATCTGTTTTCTCAAAAATTCTCCCATAGACAAAGTTAAATTTATATTCTACATTACAAACTTTTTAAAGGCCATTAAAGTCTGAACCACAATTCATAAGTATAAGGCATATACAATGTTTACTTTTTATTGTTGAAGGCAAAAGTCTACCTGTCTCAGCCAATGTAATGAAAGCTTTATTTATAACTAAATTAGGACATCATTGTGTATAAGCTCAGTTCTCTATTTTGAAGGGCAAGTAAATTTGGTCCTATGGGAAAGCACAGTGAAAAAAATTTTACATTCAAATGCCACTGCTTCCCAATTTATGCTACATATAGTCCCATGGAACTGAATTTAAACATCCTTCAAAAATACAGAATGCAGTTCAAAATAGCTTTTATAGTAATGATATAAAAATATCAGAAGCCCAGACTGTATTCTTATCTTCCTCATTGTTGGTAGACTTTTATTGTATCATTTTAAAAGTAGAATATAAAAGTATATTTGAGATATTAGTCATAATTTTCTGGAAAACATAGTGATAGGTAATTATAGGTAGAAAGGAAAGAGAGACAAATATAGATATCTGTGTTTATTCAAGTATGTACATGCATATGTTGTTCAAAGTCATGCATGAACTCAGATTTCTGGCTACACAATTTCTTTATAGATCCACAACACAAATCTTATGAAGTACAATAATTAGGAAAATTGTCAGTGGTGGTGTTGAAACACCTCTTTCAGGAATATTTCTGGAATGATTAGTACTGTTTATTAAGTGTGGTTAGAAAATATAAGGTTAAGAATGATGATAGAAATATACTGAAAACTGCTTAAATACAATTATTTCTATACTATTTGATCTTAGCTTAGTAGATTGTTCTAATCAAATAATTACTGGAAATTGCATAGCATAGTAGCCCATAAGTAGCAGGGTTTACTAAATAATGTATACTGAACTATGCTTAGGTTTTTTACTCTCATTCTTCATTTTTTTATACTTTCATTGTTCACAAATATGTCAGTCAACAAATATATTGTAACACTTAATACTTCCTCAGTTCTCTCAGTTAATTTTTTCCTATTATTGGAGGGTGACAAGAAGAAACAAAAACAAATAAACAAAACTCTTCCCAAATCATCCCTTTAAAAGGGCTCAGAATTTTCAGACAATTTCCTACCAGTTATTCTCTTTGGTTTGTACTCAACATGCTTATGTGCCAATGACCCTCTGTTGGGCCTCTCCCCTGTTCAGCTTCCTTTTGTATATTTCTTCCCTCATTAAATTATAAGCTCCTTGAGGGCAGGGACTGTATTTCTTTTTCTTATTTATATTCCTAGGGCTTAGCATAGTAGGAGGCACATAGAAGACACTTAATAAATTTTTATTGACTAATAATTTGAGTATTTCCAGTGTGATACAATTTGGGGTTGTGAAATTAAAAAAATAAACATACTAGACATATGGAGACATAGGTTCTAGTCCCTACTCTGTCACCATATTGCTATATAAACTTGAGCAAATCATTTAACCTCTACAGATTTCATCTTCCTCATCTTTAAGATAGCTTCCTGGTCCCAAATTGCATGCTTCTGGAAGTGTAAACAACTCATTTTGAATATGCTAACATTTTCTTTGAGAAATCAAAATATATTATCCTTGAATAACTCTCTTCACTGGAAGGAGAAGCAGGAACCTTCATGCTTGGATAGTATTTGGGGAGTATTTATCTACAACCCATTATTTTCTAAACATTTTATAGTGACTGATGACACACAGTAGACATGAGTAGTTCTAAAATGGTACTAGAGATTTGATGTCCTACAATATGTCAGTACTTTGCTTTGTTGTTTCTTTGTAAAACAAGTCAGAAATTTTAATGTATGCCATATTTTGAGCTGCTAGATCACTTAAAAGCTAGGAGTTGATGCTTTTTTGCTAAATAATTTAAAAGAATTTTCTTATATTTTATGATGGCATTAGCTAAAGATATATAGCCAATTCTTCCTTCATGTAAACTGTCTCTCCCATCTTCATGAGCATTTGTCATTTTAAAAACTGTTAACAGTGACACTGCTTCAAAAAGCTCCTTGCCCAGAGCAAATTTTAATACATTTTTTGTAGCATAGAAAGATCTGAAGCTTATCTTCAGAGGACATCTGCTACCGATTCTATTGGAGTATAAATATCCCTTAATATAAAAATACATATGTATATTTTGAAAAATTGAAAATTTTCTCATTTGTTTACTGATCAAACATAAAACTGGGAATGTGCAAATGGGTGAACATACAATTAAATATATCTGCTATATTAGTACTCTTAAATTGTTGATGAAAAATTCTTTTCTGTAAACTGAACCATATATTTCATGGGTTCATAGAAATACTTAAGAGGTTTCTTTATAGGTCAAAATAAAGGAGACATTGAAGCTGTTTTATCCTCATTGACTCTTTTTAAAAACCCTTCAAAGACAGTCTTAATGCTTAGTATTCATCAAGTTTACTTTCTATTTTCCAAAGTGCTTTATGTTAATGAACTACATAAGCCCTCATAATCCAAACTACATTTGTCTCAAAGAGTTATGATTGCTCTTATGAATACAGTAAACAGTTATCCAACATAGTTGGTAGATAGAATATCCTAGTTGATGGAATATTTTGGTTAATGGAGTCACCCACCAGTTTCAATATAAATTATTAAATGATTAATTTTCTAAAGGAAGATAAATTGCTGTAAAAGCATAATAGTGAATCTATGTTAATAGAACATTATCTTTGATGTTCCAAAGGTACTCCATCAATATAAGAAACGAAATTATTATTGCTCTATAAAAATACTGAAATTTCAGTTATGAGGGCTACATTTGGTAGAATATTACACTGCAGATCACTTATTCTATGCAAAAATGTAAGTATTTACTAGCAAACTTGGTGGACATACTGTGTGCATCTTTTGGACTACAAAATTGTATGCTACAATCAACATTGTAGAAACTATAGTAAGTGTTCATCATGGTACCTTATGAACAGTAAATCCAGTATATATTCACATCACAAAGAGAAATACAAAGCAGAACTGAAGTCAAGCCATTTGTGGAGGAGCATTAAAATCAACCTCTGTAAAAATTTTCAGTAAGAAGAATGCAATGTTTTCAAAATTATTCAGGGCTACCTCAGAAGTCTTATTCTAGCATTTTGACTGAAAAATATGGAATGGAATTAATGGCATATTCCTCACTAGTGTCTTCCCTCCAAATGTTTGTGTTGTTCATAATGAAGGACTATCTCATAACACCAAAAGAAGAAATAACAATCACAATAGGTATCTAACCTTGTCATCTCAAAAATAAACCTTGATAAAATCATGTATATGCAAATAGATTGTTTAAAGCAATGCAGAATATGGTTGGATGACTCAGAGGAGGTAATGATGTGATGAAAAATAGATTACCTTGGTAACTGGCTACAGAAAATGTCAGAAGAGTGAGCGAATATAGTGTTATTGGTGCCTATTCACTTAGTTTTAACCATATCTATTTAATTTCAATCCATGAGGAGGTATCCATAAAAACAAGGAGGCAGGATTTGTTTAACTCCTCAGTGCTATGTGCAATATAGTGCATCAATGATTTTTTAAAATGACTAAATATTTTCTATATACAAGACATGGTGCCAAGTTCTGGGGTTAGCAAAGATGAAAAATACACAAATACTAAAGAATATTATAATTAGCTAATTTTCTTTCTTTTAATCAGGGTTTACATCTAAAATGATAAACATAAATATGCAATGTAGATGCTTTGGCATCTTTTGACCTGGAATAACACATACAAACAAGAAAATAAGGAAATGTATGAGGGATAACACTGGGCCAGGGACATAGTAAGCACTCAATAAATAGTTGTTGATTGATATATCTACCCTAAAAATGATAACAATGAGAAAAGTGATAATTGCCCCCTCAAGGCTCAATCCATCCATCACCCTATGTTGTGAGTAAGGGCAATAGCAAAGTAAGGAAATTCCGGACAGTGTGATGTACAGTGAGGACTTTGTGTAGCCTGGAAATGCTATGACAGCAATAAATTACTGGAAGAATTAGGAATTCTTAATTGTGACTATTTGGGCTCTGACAATTACACTGTTTGGGTTAGCAACCCCAGCCATAGTGATAGAACTGCTCCTGTGAATTTAATAAATGGAGTGGGAGAAGATTGCAGGCTGAATCTGTACAGCATTGATATATGAGTCACTTGTCAAAGGAGACGATAAGGACTAGAGCAAGGGACATTCCTTTTAAGGTGTGGTACAAGAGAAAGACAAGATAAACTGTAAGTCATGAAAAGCAAATAGATTAATACTGATTAATTTATTTTTAGTTTGATGATAGGACTAAAATCCCTTCTTTAGGGAAAACTAATGCTAACAACAGGCTAATCTACATAGTCTCTTAAGTCTAGGCTACCTGTAGATTTAGTGAATAGATGGATTGAGAAGACATTATCATTTAGTAGTAGATAATTTAGAAGAATAAAATAACTATAAGATTATAAGTTTTTTTAAAAAGACTAACTTTACTTTTCTAGCAGAAAGGGGGATTGACCATAAGATAAGTTCTCCTTTCTGTCATCTGGATAAATGTTAGAGGTTAAATTTCCCTTTTCAGTCTTACTGGAAAAGGTCCTTTTTTCCCCCTTGAGCTATAGTCTAAGTTGAGTAATGGAATCTTTTTAGGAAGATGGAGAGTGACTGCTAACTACTGACCACAAGTTTCTCTTTCCCAGTTACCAAAGGCACCATCTGTAAGGGAAGGACTTTTGGTAAGGATTGAGAAGTCCTCGTAGAAGTTGACTAGTCCAGCGACCTGCCTTATCCAATTGAATCATGTTCAAAACAAGTTTTTGTCATTTTAGAAATTCCTTTTTTCTATTTAAGCAGTGGGTGGGAGTTTGAAAGAGGCACACTAAAACTTAATTAAGGTGTCACTTCCTGACGCTGAGATCTCTCCAAAAGTGAAATGGACTACTACAAAAAAAAAGGAGTTAAATTCATTTTCATTGGCAATCCTCAAGCAGAGGTTGGATACTGATTGGATATGTTGAAGAGGGGATTCATGTTCAGATTTGAGCTGATTAGGATGTAGTGACTTCTGGCTGTGAGATTCTGTGATTCTAGAAAGGTTAAAAAGAGAAACATATTTTGAAATGCCTGGGATAAGTTAGTGTAAGCCACATGGAGATCAGATAAAAGTTATTGATATTTTATAAGAGTAAATCATATCTTTCAATAGGAAAACAGACTTTCTATGATAGAGCAATGTCAGAGAAAGATAAAATATAACTTGAAACATGAGGTGGAGGTTAAAGAAATGAGAAAAACTGACTTAATTTAAGAAGTTACTTGTATATATAGTAAAATTACATAGCTGGTAAAGATGTGAGAAGGGGGAAGTGTCTCTTTGTGATGGAAATACAATGTTGAAAAATTCAGATCCTGAAAAGAATCAGGAAATGAGGAAGTAGTAGATTAAAAAAAGTTTACATATAGTTATATATACATATACAATATACATGTGTGTATGTATGTGTGTGTGTATATGTATATATATATATATATATATATATATATATATAATGATTTGCTCCATCAATGTCACTACTGGACATATACCACAAAAAGAAGATAAAGGCATAAAAAAGGTGAATTATATCTCAAAATATTCACAGTAGAACTTTTGGAGATACTAAAGAAATGGAAACAAAGGGCTTGATTTGTAAATGATGAACAAACTATTTGAATGTAGTAGACTATTATCATGCAATAAGAAATGAGACATTCTGCAAAATAAGGGAATATTTGTATGATATTATAAAGAACAAATTAGAAGAACTAAAAGAACCATGTAAACAACGACTATAATAATGCAAATGCAGAATACATGAAAAAGAAGGCAAACTCTGCATATGTAGAAGAACCAATCTAGGTCCTATAGAAAAGGTGATGAATCATACATTCATTCATCTTCATTCTTTTGACAGAAAGTTGGAGAACTATAGAAATAGAATGTTGCGTACATTGTCAGACAGTCAGTGAAATGTCTTCTTTGTTTTTTTAATTTTACTCTTTTTCTTTTCTAAATGAAATTGATTTAGTTCAAGTTTGGAGCTCTGGGAAGTAAGTAATTCCAAAAATAACTGTGATGTAAAAGTAATGGACATAATTAAATATTATTTTAATAATATATTTTAATATGTATTTAGTAATAGAAGAAAGATATACTAGGGACATATTTACATCAATATATCTCATTATAATCTAATATCTAGAGAAAATCAACACAAATAAATATGCAAAATTAAGTCATTTCTCAATAGATAAATGATCATATCACATGAACAAAGCATTTGGTACAAAGCTCCTCTGTCTGGTAGCAGAGTTATACTGTGGCAAAAAGGCCAAAAGTCAAGTAATTGAGTGGCAACATGACTAGTAAAGGAAGCAAAGCAAAAAGAGGAATCCAATATTAGACTCCTATTTTGGGGACAAAAAGGATCAAAGCAAGGAACAGAAGGAAGACAGTGAAGTCAGAACTCCTGCACCAAAAGCTTCCAAGAAAAATACGAGCTGGTTACAGGCCATAGAGGACCTTAAGAAGCAGATAAGAGAAGTGGGGGAAAAATTGGGAAGAGAAATGATAACAATGCAAGAAAATTATGAAAGGAGAGTCAACAGCCTGACTGAGGAAAATACTACCTTAAAAATACACTAACTCAAATGGCAAAAGAGGCTCAAAAAGGAAATGAGGAAAAGAATGCCTTAAAAAGCCAAATTTGCCAGATGGAAAAAGAATCCCAAATGCTCACTGAGGAGAATCATTCCTTCAAAATTAGATTGGAGCAAATGGAAGCTAGTGACTTTATGAGAAATCAAGATGCTGTTAAACTGATCCAAACAAATGAAAGAAGAGAAGGTAATGTGAAATATCTCATTGGAAAAATCATTGACCTGGAAAATAGATCCAGGAGAGATAATTTAAAAATTATTGAACTACCTGAAAGCCATGATCAAAAAAAGAACCTAGAAATCATCCTCCAAGTAATTCTTAAGGAAAACTGCCCTGATGTTTTAGAACCAGAGGGCAAAATAGAGGATAAAAGAATCTACCAATCACCTCCTGAAAAAGATGCCAAAAAGAAAACTCCTAGGAATATTATAACCAGGTTCCAAAATTCCCAGATCAAGGAGAGAATATTACAAGTAGCCAGGAAGAAACAATTTTAATATTTTGGAAACACAATCGGGATAACCCAGGATCTGGCAGCTTCTACACTGAGGGATCAAGGGGCTTGGAATATGATATTCCAGAGGTCAAAGGAGCTGGGATTAAAACCAAGAATCACCTACCCAGCAAAACTAAGTATCATGTTTCAGGGGAAAATATGATAATTCAGTGGAATAGAGGACTTTCAAGCATTCTTGCTGAAAAAACCAGAGTTGAATAGAAAATTTGACATTCAGATACAAGAAGCAGAAGAAGCATGAGAAGGTAAATAGGGAAAAGAAATCATAAGGAACTTATCAAAGTTGAACTATTAACATTCCTACATGGAAAAACCATAATTGTAACTGATGAAACTTTTCTCAGTACAAAAATAGTTGAAGGGAATATATATATATATATATATTTAAGAGGGTATATGGACATATGAATACATATGCGAATGTGTGTATATATGTGTACAGGTATACATAGATAGAGGGCACAGGACCAACTTAATAGGAAGAGGTGATACTTAAAAGGTGAAATTAAGACATGAGTGAGCAAAATAATGAGAGGAGATGGGGAGAGACAGAATGGGGTAAATTATCTTATATAGAAGAGGCAAGGGAAAATGGTTACAATGTTGTGGAAGAACAGGAAGGCAAAAGGGAATGGGTCAACCTTATTCTCATTGAATTTAGTTCAGGGAGGGAATGACATATAAACTAAATAGTGCATCTCACCCTACAGGAGAGTAGGGGGGAAGGGGATGAGAGGGGAATGATGGAAGGGAGGGCAGGCTAGGGTGAGGGACGGAAGTTGGAAGCACCCACTTTTGAAAAGGGACAGGATCAAAGTAGAAATTAGAACAAGTGGGAGGTGGGATAGGAGGGAGGGAAATATAGTCAGTCTTTTACAACATATCTACTATGGTAATTTTGCATTAGTCACACATGTATAACCTATAATGAACTGTTTATCTTCCAAGTAAGGGTGGGTAACAAGGGAGGAAGGGAATGAATCTGGAATTCAAAATTTTAAAATCGAATGTTTAAAAATATATACATACTATTATTAATACTATTTTACATGTAATTGGGAAATAAGATATACAGGCACTGGGGCATAGAGATCCACTATGCCCTACTGGAAAATTCGAAGATGGTATGGGAGAAGATATGGGAGAGAGCATATTGGAGGAGGGGATATCCTGTGGGACCGCTATTTTGGGGCGGTAGTAGGGGAAAAATGGGGAGAAAATTTATAACTCAAAATCTGGTAGAAATGAATGATATAAACCAGAAGTTAATAAAGCATTTGGAAATAAAAAAAAATTTAAAAAGAATTACATTTAGAGAGGAGTGATGTAAACTTGATTTAGACAATAAAAACAATATTAGAGACAAATGGGAAAAAATATAAGCCCCAACTCTCATAACTTTAAATATGAATGGGATATATGGTACAACAAAATGAAAAGGTGATACACTAGATAAGGGGAAAAAAACAAAAAAAAAACAACACTTTTTCTCTTACAAGTAATAGAATTAAAAAATAAAGACATACACAGAATAAAAATGAGATGTAGGGAAATAATTTACTATGATGTGAGTGAATCAAAAAAAAATGGAGTTCTAATCATGCTGTCAGATAAAGGAAAGACAAATATTTACAACTTTAAAAACGATAAATAAGCAAACTACATTATACAGGAAGAAACCATACTTGAAAAACCAATATCATTATTAAACTTTACATGTTCCAAGTGTCTTTGCACCCAAATTCACAAAGGAAATAGTAACTAAAAAGAAAAGATACATACATAGTTGCACAATAGTTGAAGAAGATTTCAGTGACTGTCTCTCCATTTTTGATAAATGTAACTTATCCAAAGTTTTGCATATCTAGAAGATATGAAAAAAAGAAAATGATGTATTGAATCAATTGCTGGAGAAACTAGATTTAAAATACTTATGATCTTCTAAATATAAAATAATATGCATATTTCTCAGAATAATGTGGAAAATATTTATTTTAAAATTGATCATGTATTAAAGCACAGAGAAATTACCACTAAATGTAAAAAGATAGAACTATTAAACACATTCCTTACATGTTATAATGAAAAAAAATTAATCTGTTCAAGGGACACATATGAATACAAAAAGATACAGACTCAAGTAGAATTTTAACTGTGAAATCACAAATAATGTGTGGGTCAAAGAACAATAATAGAAATAATAATTATGTGAAAAATACTAATGATGAAACAATATACAAAAACTTCTGGATTGTAGCTAAGGTAATTTTTCGGGGGTAAAATATCTCAAAAAAGAAATATTAAAAGTAGAAAAATATAACTAATGAATGAATATGCATTTAAAATTAGAAATTTGATGAATTAAAATAAGCAAAAAATGAGGGTTTTTTTTTTGCTTTTTCGAGGGGCAGTTGGGGTTAAGTGACTTGCCCAAGGTCACATGGCTAGTAAGTGTTAAGTGAAGAAATGAAATATTAAAAGCTAGAGGAAAAATAGATAAATTAGAAACAAAAAATTAAAGAAGGTATAAATAAAACTAAAAGCTAGTTCATTAAAAAAAAAAACTAGGGGCAGCTAGGTGGCACAGTGAATAGAGTACTGGCCCTAGAGTCAGGAAGACTGGAGTTCAAATCTGGCCTCAGACATTTAACACATTAAAAAAAAAATCACCACTGTGTGACCTTGGGCAAGTCACTTAAACCCAACTGCTCTCCAAAAAGCAAAAAAACAAAACCAAAAACCTAATGAAATAAATAATCCTTTATTCAAGTTGATTAAAAAGAAATGCCAAAAGTCGTCAATAAAAGGGGAAATTAAAAAAAAAAACTAATCAACATTTCTTCTTAAAATTCACAGAAGAAATTTTAAGCTGAGACCTGGGAAAGATCTTAATTTTAAAAAGCCAAGATCATCCATTTCATCCTAGGCTATTGCTGGTCATCTTGACTTTTGTCTTGCCATCAGACTCTGATGATGAGAGTGAGATTGATGACTGTTCAGATCTATCTCACATCCAATTCATGTGTGAGTCAAGACATCACCTTCATGATGTTATTGGTCCTCTTTCAGAACAAAGCACAAACAGCAACAACTACACACACATACATACACACACACACACTCTCTCAAAATAAAAACAAACCTAAGTCCTTGTGGATACAGAGGTTAAGTCAATCAAACTTTTAAATTAGTCAATTAGTACCAATAATACAAATTCATTCTCAAAAAAACAGAGAAAGAAAGGATTCCACAAATATACTTTTATAAGACAGGTCCTGATACTTGATAAAATATAGGAGCATAAAATAAATCAATAATGACTTTTGATTGAAATTTTAAAAATAAAATCCTGTCAAAGAAACTATAGTAATTCATACATAGAATTATTCATTATAAATTAGTTGTATGTCTACCACAGATGCAAAGATGGTTCAACATTAGGAAAATCATAAATTACTTATATTAAAAGTTAAACCACATGGTTAACTCAAAAAAAATGTGGCGGGGGGAACTTTAAGTGGTACAATACCCATTTATGATAAAAAAAAACTTACAAATTATAGACTTGGGGAGACATTTTTTAATATCATATATAGTATCTATTTAAAACAAAAAACATACATCATATGCCATGGGGGAACACTGTAAGATTTTCCAGTAAATATGTGAGTAAAGTTGCTTAGACTTCCCACTCATTTAAAATAGTTATGGAATTGCTACCAATAGCAATAAAACAAGAGAAAGAAGTTAAAGAAGTATGAATGGTGAGTTAATAAGTGATAAAACTATCCTTCTCAACCAATTATACAATACAGATGCATTCTTAACAAAATATGCAATAGAAGCAATTACTAAATATAAAATGCACATGAACATATAAAATGGAAAACATTGTGTACAAACAAAATTAATGAATCTATCTAGGTTTTAGAGGGTAAGCAATTGAATGGGGGAAATGTCTGTATTTTATTTCTTTGATAATGGTTTGCTATCTAAGGTATTTAGTCAATTTTAAATACATATGTATATACACACATATCCATACTGCTATATAGATATCTACATAGATCATATATACATACATATGTATGTATATATATATATCTTCCTATGGATACCCATGTAAATAGATATATCTATCTATGAATTGCAAACTATTAACTATGATATGAAAGAATGCTCCAAATAACTAAGAAAAATGCAACTCAAAAGAACCCTGTGCTTTCACCTCACATCTTTTAAGTTGCTGAAGATTACAAAAGATAGCAACATCCAATCAATGTTGGAGGAATTGTGGGAACATTAGACATTCTAGTGTTTCGTTGGTGCAACTTTTAATGAATTCAGTCATTTTGGAAAATAAATAGGAATTATGCAAATAAAGTCATTTAAATGTCTGTATTCCTCTACAAAGATTATATTACTAATCTCATACCCCACAGAAGTCATTGGTAAACAAACAAACAAAAAAAAACCACACCCGATTACACCAAAATATCTATAGCAGAACTTTTGTGTGTTTGTGATACCAAACACCTGGAAATGAAGCAGATGCTGATCAATTGTGAAATGGCTAAAGTAATTTGAGTTCATGAATATAATGTGATATTGCTTTTCTGTGGGAAATTATAAATGTGATGAATACAGAAAAGCATGGGGGAAAACTGCATGGACTGATGTAAAATAACTTGAATCAAGAAAATGATGCACACCATGTCCACAAAAAGTGGACAAAACAGACTCACAAAAATAAATAAATATATGGATAAAAGTGGATTTATAAAAGTATAATAAGTAAACATCACTTAAAAAATTAATAGAAATTATAGCAGTGGACACTACCATAGTTTGTAAATGTGTAATTTTCGGCGTGGCCCACCTCTCAGGCCTTGGCCCAGCAGCCCGTTCCCTTGCTTCCGCTAGTGGGCCTGTTGGCCACCACCTCTGTGGCCTCGGCCTGCTGCGCCAAGCCCGGATCCCGGCCCCTAAAGCCCCTCTAGCCTGTGCTTACGCCGAGTGCTTCCCGGCAAGCCATCCCCGGCCTGATGTCCTTCACCTTAGCCTCCCCGATGCAGATGTATTGCAACAAGCCAATGTGAAGCAGGTGGATGTCCCAACTCGGAGTGGGGCCTTTGGGATCCTCGCTGCCCACGTGCCCACCCTGCAGGTGCTGAATCCCGGCGTGGTGACCTTGCACGCCGAGGATGGTACCACCACCAACTATTTTGTGAGCAGTGGTTCTATCACAGTGAATACCGATTCCTCGGTGCAGCTGCTGGCAGAGGAAACCGTGGCTCTGGACATGCTGGACCTGGCGGCCCCCAGATCCAACTCGGAAAAGGCGCACTCAGACTTGTCAGGGGCATCTGATGAGGCAGCCCGGGCCGAAGTTCAGATCCCGATAGAAGGCAATGAAGCTATCGTGAAAGTGCTGCACTAGTGAGCTGGGGAGCTGAACCCTTGCCGTCGTCCAGAGATGGTGTGACTGACTGTTCCGCTCCACCGCAATCACCCAGAGCTGAGGAGATGCCTAGCCCCCAATTCCCCTTCCTACTCTCCACCCCCAGATTAAAATTCACAAGGGTTCTGGACTTTAAAAAAAAAAATAAATGTGTAATTTTCAAAAAGCATGTATTTTCAGCCATTCGATATATTCTTAATTTATTTTAATTCTCCCTCTATTTCTATTTCTTAAATAGCATTTGTTATAAAGGAAGGCTCTCCATTAGGGGGCGGAGATTTGATTGATTGAGAGTGTTCTTAGTGTGACAGTTTATCCCTTATGTGTTTAACTTAATGACACCCACCCTGACACATATATTGTGACATATTATTTATTCATACTATAAAAAGTTTAATATTTTTCTGCTTCTAGTCTAAATCTGATTTTTAATTTTATGTGAAAAACTCCCAGTGTGGGAACACTCTCTACTGGTGCAAATTGACAAGTCATGTTGCATTGTGTGCATCATGGCTGAAAGTATTTCTTAGGGCACCAATAAGATGTATATGTGCCCAAGGTCTCTCATCTAGTATATGTGAGAGGTAAGGTTGGAATTTGCATTATACTGATTGACCTTCAATACACTGTTTCTAGCAATGAGATGTTGACTTACTTATAATATTGAATTAGGCAGCATAGTTTTTCATTTGTTTGTTTTTAGAATTAATGAAAGTCAAAACAATGCTTTTTAGTACACATGGAAGTGTGTATCCTTCAAATAATTGGTTTTCTAAGAGTTCTCATTTCACAGGTTAGGTTAGTTCTAGGGAACTGACTGGTTAAATAAGGTCTTATGTATTCTCTTCCCCTTGCAGGAATGACTTCTATCTTACAAGATAGAACAGATGCTGCTGCTATACCTGTAGTTGACATGGGTGTGAGCTCCATTTCTGAAACAACAGTTCATTTAAAAGTAAGCTCTGAAAGGCACTACCATGACAAAAGGGCTTATAAGTAGAGATTCATCAAAAGATTTTATATCTGTTCCCAGGGGTCCAGCCTAGCTAACTTAAAAGTTTATTTTCAAAGAATTAATTGTTAAATCATAGAGTTTATGACCAGCGCACACCATGAAGACCATGTACTAAAGACTGAAGTAAGGTAGCAGTAGATGGAGTATGAGAAATAAAAGTCTTAGCAAGAATTCCACCTGGCCATTAGTGAATTTAGAAAAAAAAAAAGATTTTTATTTTATGTCATTTCAGACAGGTGACCTGGCCTTTACCCCCTTGTGGAGAAAGGTAACCTAGAAGGCTCAGGCACACTTCAAGACAATTACAAAACCCTTTTATTATTTCTAACCTGATTCACCTTTCCCTGTAACCCATTGACCGGACATTTCAAGATTCACAGCCTATCCAAAAACCCCTAAACCCCACCTCCACATGGGTATTCACCCCTGCTTACATCTCTCATTTCCACATTTCAATTCCTTCCTCCCTTTCATCCTGATACTTTATTTAGTAAAGGAATAATAAGCCAAAAAATCTTATCCCTGGATTTCTGCATCTCTTGGATTTTCTGATCACCACAACATGAGAAAAGATTTTTCTCAATTGCTAATAGAGTTGACAAAAGTACAAGTTGAAGATTCAACCCAGAATATCCATAAGAAAAGTCCCATTATCTAAGACTGCTTCTGGGTTAATGGACCCCATCCTTGGTGAGCTACACTTGGCTGGGGAAAAAAGGAATTTTTACAGAACGAAGAAGAGTTTGCTTTTAGAAATGCTGATTAATAAGCGGCTCACATCCCCTACTGCTTTCTTCTGCAATCAATTTATCTCTAACATTAACAACAAGTATGACTTCTTAGGTTTCACAAATTATGTTTGTATGATTTCTGTGGAAACAAAATCCAGTCATACCTTACATGGAGTAGCCATGATGAGGTAATCAGTGAACTTTCTACCATATCAAAGTACACAATTCCCTAAATATTTTACTAAAAATTGACTGATAGAATCATTGAATGTCAGAGAGGGAAGGAGATCTTAGGGAGCATTTAATTAAATTTGCGCATTATACAGGTGAAGAAAATGAGGCCTGAGAGGTTATTTTCCCAACGTAATTCTTAATCTTTTAGAGTTCTATACTTTAACTTTATTTTGTCTTTTTATAGAAAAATTTAATTTAATTTTAAGTATTTCTTTAAAGAAGTTCTCAAGAGACTGGAATAGTTCAATAAACCCATAAAAATAGATGTCTTACATCATCTAGGCCCACCTCTCATCTTAGAAATCTGCTTGTATTGAATTAAAATTATTTTACTCATTTTATTGCAAACACAGAAGAGGCAAACATTTAATATACAAAAGTATATGAAGTAAATAATTTATATTTCCCTAATGCATATGACCAAATGAATGATAAAAGGCTTATCTTCTGGTAATAGTATTTTTTCAATGCTTAATATTATTGAAATATATTGAAATAATTCTATACAAAAATTCATCTTCTGAAGAAGTAAAATAGTAGGAGCTGAAAAGGCTTGTGTATTTATTGCTTTCACTATGTTGAAAGAATTCAAGGACCTACCAAAAGTAGAGAAAAGACATCTGAAATAGATGCCATAAATATCATATATTCATAGATGTCTAACTCCCAAGCATTTAACTTCCAGTGCCTTTTCCTCAATATATCAGACTAACTTGGGCTTTTATCTTTAAAGTACACTCTATGACGAATAAACAGAGATAAGTCCTTATTTTCAGGAACTCAGTATTGCTGTTCACTTTCTGAATTCTTTAAAACTTTGTCTCCCAGGCCATCTTTTTCTTTCTTTCTTTTTATTTCTTCCTTATGCTATCTTGAGAGCCGGGGGGGATATTCCATTGCTTCAGTTTATCTTGCCTATAAAGGATTTAACTGTTAAAGTGGTACCTAAATATTAAAGAATCAATGTAGCATGGAATAAGGACACACCAAGTTTGACTCCTATTTCTCCTAATATTATATTTTGTGAGTAAAACTATTAGTATTTAAAAAAATTATTTCCATTATTTTATTGGAACTACATGCTAGGTAGGTCCTAAGGGCTAAATTCTACTGATTGAATTGAATAGGCATTTTAGAAATTCATTTACATCTCATAATATTAATTTTCATTTATATGGTGTTTTCATTTTCGTTAATTTCTTTAGAAAAGTTCCATCTTTGATCGACATATTTTGACTGAAAAAAGGACGTTATATTGCCATTTAACTTAAGACACAGATTGATATAGACATTATTGAAGCATTCATTAATAGTCCTCATCATGCTATTCAAGTCAACAAATATATATTTATTTTAAAATAAACTTGATAGATTTTATTTTTATATTATTTTTCACATCACATTTCTCTCTCCACAATTCTTCATGTAAAAAGAAAAAGAATAAGGAAAATAGTTCATCAAAAGTTAACAACAAATTAACCCAGTCCAACAACATATACACAATATCCATAGGTTCAAGAAGCTTAGATGACTTTGTTGTTTCTATCAGAAAAATAAACAAACCTTTCTATTTGACCATTTAAAGACCTCCCCAAAGTGGTTTCACCTTGTCCTTCTAAGCTGATTTCATATTATTCCCCATTGTTTGCTTTATGTTCTGACCAAACTGGCTTACTTAATGTTTCCCAATTATTTCTTTGTACAGGTTTTCCCCAGGGACTAGAATTCTCTCTCTCCTTACCTCTGCTTCTTGGATCTTCTGAATCTCTGAACCTCCCCTCAGGTGCCACCTTCTGGCCAAACAGAGTGATACACACTGGTCATGAACTTAATCATACAAAATCATTCAGACATAGCCTAATTACCATATTTTTGGAAATAATACATAATATAAAGGCATAATTTTGACATCAAACCATACTGATGGAAAGACAGCTTGATGTAGATAGGATGCTGTGTTGGGGTATAAGATAGCTACTCAAATACCCCCTCTTAGATATGTGACTCTAGTCAAGTCATTTAAGCTTCCTGTGCCTTAAGCAACTTCTCACTTGTTATCTACTAAGTAATAGATGTGACACCATCTGAATTGGTGGAGGGAGTTTCACCAGCTTTATGAAATTCAGATCCTTAGACTAATGCCATAGTGTAGGCAGAAACAAGGGAAGCGCCAGGAGAACAAATGTAAGGCAGTAGATTGACTATTGACATAATATACACACAGAGCACCTATTCAATCAAAAAATTCAACCTCTAGTTTTGGGGCTGGCATGTAAGAAAGAAATGCTTATTTGAATAGTTGATGTTTTAATTTACTTTTCATAGGTGCCATTTCTGGAGGAGAGTGTTGAAAGTGGATAACTGGATTTAAAAAAATAACCAATAAAAGAATGTAGGGAAATAATTGTCACAAGGTGGCACTCTTATAGGAAAGTTGGCCAATTTTTTTTTCCCCTAGAACCTTCAGGGCAGCTAATATGAAGGGGGAGGGGAGTTATGTTTATATATTAAAATGGGGATATGGGCATCATATTAAAATATTTATGGAATATTAAGTCATTAAGTGGTAAAGATAGCATGTTTAAACAGGAGTTTAACCTTTATGTAAATTTGAAGGAAATTTGTATAGGTCTTTTTGCTCAGTTATTTGGAGTCTAATGCTACTATTAAGCACTACTAAATTTGTGAGCAATGGACCGTCCAAACATATAATACTTACACCTTTTGGCATTCAGAAAATCTTTGATTTCTGTAGGCAGATCTACTTTGTATATTCCATAGTAAAAGAACAAGAATCCTTATGGAAATCATAAACCTTACACCTAGAAAGGGTGTGTGTGTGTGTGTGTGTATAGATATATAAATGTCAATCTCTCTCTCACACATATATATGTATATACATACACAGACATTCATTGATGTGATTTTTAAAAATTCAGCAAGGAAATGGGCAAAGCTATCCTCATAGGGTGTCAAAATTTAGACATGGATAAAGCAGCTGTTTCAATTTGTTTCTTAGGTTTAGCTAGAGGTGAATTAGCAATGATATTAATCAATTCCAGATGAACTGCATACATAGAATTATAGAATTTTGGATCCAGAGGGAACCTTGTTTTACAGATGAGAAACCTCAGGAAGAATCACATTTAAAGCTCATCTACTTATTTTTCCTACTTCCTAATTATTATTCTACATAGTCCCCATCCTATGCTATATACTCTAAGCAGATGCTACCCACTGTGATGCACAGATACTGTGCTCATTGCTATCTTCTTCATGATATATTTCCACTTTTCTACCTTTACCTTCCCCCTTCCCTCTCTTTACTCACTATAGCTCAAATTCAACCTCCTGGTTGAAACATTTGATTTTTTCCTATTTACTTGTACTTGTCATTTCCACTACTAGATTCTAAGCTTCTTGAGAGCAGGGACTGTTTCCTTTTGTATCTTTGACTTTCTAATGTATAGAACACTATTTAGAACATATTAAATATTGAATAATTGATTGTTGATTTTAATTCAATTATTGTAACCTGTAAATAAATTTCTGAGAAGAGGAGAGGGGCTGTGGTTAGAAGTTCAAATTCTTAGTGATGGTTTGTTCAAGTTTTGATAATTATTTACCCCATTTGACGAAGTTTGTTGAGAAAATGGAATCTCTTTGGTACCTGACACTAGTTGACAGGTAGTTAAGTGGTGCAGTGAATAGAGTGCCCAGTCCAGAATCAGAAAGACGAGTTCAAATTCAGCCTTAGACACTTACAAACTGTATGACCCTAGCCAAATCACTTACCTTTTATTTGTATCATTTTCTTCATCTATAAAATGGACATAGTAATAGTACCTACCTCTCAGGGCTGTTATGACGATCAAATCGGATAATAATTGTAAAGTGTTTAGCACAGAACCTGGCACGTTGGAAATTCTATATAAATGTTAAGTTTTTTTTAGTCTCTCTTAGGACTCTTAGGTTTCTGAATTTTCTAGGTTTAGTAAGCAATAAAACCCCCTTCTATTTAAGTACTGAGACAAGGTTAATGAACATTTGTTTTTGGAAATTAATTAAAAAAGCAAAAAAAAGTTAATTACAAAATCAATATGATTGGAATTACCAAGACTTAAAAATACATTACCCTTTAATCTTATAATTTTGTCATCACTAGTGATAAAAGAGTCAGAAAACCTGTCTCATATATACACATACACACACAAACACAAGCACATATACATATATATACATATTCATACATATACACACATACATGCATACATATACACATACATATGTGTATATATATGGGAAACTCCATTTTCCCCCTATATTTCTAGACTTTTTAAAAGGAATGCATAATACAACTTTTCAAAAAAGCTTTTTTTTTTTTAAACTTGGGAGAGAGGGCCATGCCAAACGATAAAACAAAGAATATAGAATGGCTCTTACAATATTCCCCTTCCATTATACTTCTCTAGCAAAAATGGCCAGATAGTAGATGCAGAGCCTGTTTAGATCCTGTATCAGTAATTGGTATGAAATAGTGATTTATACCTAGTTTCTAAAAAACTACTTTCCAGTTTTCCCAACATATAGTCATATAGTGAGTCCTCTCCCCAATTTCTTAGTTCATTGCACACTAGGCTTCTCCTTTGCTTTTATATATTGTGTGGCTACATATGTATCAGGCCTACCACTCCATGTACTGAGCCACCTAGCTGCCTCTTTCTTTTTCTTACACAGTAACAAATTATTTGGATGTTAACAGTTTTGTAGTATACTTTGAGCTCTGGTACTGCTTTCTTCTTTCCTTCCCAGTTTTTTTTTTCCTTTTTAAAAAATTATCTTGAAAGTCTTTAGCTATTTTTCCTCTGGATGAATTTTGTCATTATCTTTTTTTCCAGCTTCACAAAATAATTCTTTGGTAATTTGACTTGGTATAGTGTCAAGTAATTAAATTAATTTAAGTAGAATTTGGCAGTTGTGAAGAAAATAGAATGCCAAAAAAATAAATAAACCCCAACTTGCCCCCACTCCCAATGTACCCATCTCATTTTCTAAGGATATTCTTACCCATTTTTTGGTGTAATGAAAGAACATGGTTTTGGAATCAGGATATGAGTTCATAGCTCTTACTATCCATGTGATCTTCGGCAAGTCACTCCTCTTTGGTCCTCAATTTCCTTTTCTGTAAAATGAGAAAGTTGAAGTACTTGATCTCTGAGGTGTCTTCCAGCACTTCACTTTGGTCAGGCTGTCAGGCAACTAGCATTTATTCAGCAACTGCAGTGTGCCAGGCTAAGTGCTGTGGATACAAAACATTTTTGCAAAAACATACCCTGCCCTCAAGCAGCTCACATTCTAATAAGGGAAATAGCAAATGTTTGCATTTAGATCAGATACATACAGTGTGGAATGGAGAATAATCTCCAAGGGAAGGCACTAACAAGGGAGTGTGAAAAATCTCCTGTAGAAATTTGGGATTTTAGTTCCTTCTTTTGTAGAATGAGGGAGTTGAACCTATACCTGTATAGGCTATATGTAAGGTTCTTTCCAGACTAATCTTTTTTACACTTTTTCTCCAACTTCTGAGTAGTGCACTTATCCCTTCTCCTAACCTTCCCTTCCAAAGACTTCCAATAAGGACTCTTCTAGGCACATGCGTGTGCACACACACACACACACACACACACACACATTCACACACTCCTCTACCTGTAGAGGAGAATCAGGTAACAAGCCCCAAAATTTTGGGATCATTTGGCTAGCATTGACCCCAGAAAATACTCCCCAGGAACAGCTGCTGTTCCTACTAGTGACTCAGGATGGGATTGTCAAATCTGGGAGGACAGGAAGAAGAGAGACCATGTGGTACTTTGCCTGTTATAAGGCCTACGAACTGAATTTCAAAAGCAAGTAATTTATCAGAAAGAGAAATTTCTCAGACAAATCAAGAAAATCCCAACCTTTTCCTAGATAGACTTGTAGAAACGATTAAGAGGAATAGAAATTTAGATCCTGACTCTAGAAGGGGCAGCAATCCTTAACATGTGTTTCATTAGTATGACCCAGATATTATGAGGAAACTACAGAAATTGGCGATGGAACCCCAAACACCTCAGGCCCAGTTACTGGAGATGACCTTTGGAGTCTTTAATAACAAAGACCTGGTTGCAGCAGAGGAGAAAGAATGCAGGGAACGAACGAGAAACAGAGAACATGCTAGATTCTTGGCTGCTGCCATGGCAAGGAAAAGCCCCTCCAGGAGACCCCTTGGAGGAAGCCCAGTCACTTGGGCAGGGGGAAAACCTTCTTTTGACGCCCCAAGGAGGGTCACTGGTCCAAGGAGTGCCACTCCAGGGCATCCCCCCAGAGGGAGCCCCAGGAACCAATACCTCTAGAACTGTGCCTATCTGACCAGGAGGGACATTGTAAGATTGTCCCTGAGGTTGGAAAAGTGGTAGAGCCACCTCCCAGTACCCTGTCCTCCAGTCTTCTTAAGACTTGGTGTGATGGGGAAGCCTGGGGTTTAGCGTTCCCACCTTCTCTATCTCTCACTGAACTCTGGGCAAGCATCAAGGCTTGCCTTTATTATTGTTAAGATTTTTTATGGCTATTTTTTTAAAATTTATTATGGCTGTTCTCTGTTCTAACCAATTGGTTCTACCCTCCCCTTCAACAGTCAGGTCAGGGACATAGAAGGGGAAACTAAGGGATGTCTCCAGGCATACCCAGTCCCCTGCCTATTTGAGGATCTGTTGTTTGGACACTTCTTCCTTATTATCTCCTCTTATCCTATCTTGTTGTTGGAAATGGATCTGTTGGTGAAATTGGGAAGCCAGTTTTCTCTAGCTAAGCCTCCCAGATCTTCCTATATTCCCTCAGGAATGTGGGAGATGGTTGAGTCAGTAGTTGGGATCAGGAAATTCCTGGATGAACTACTTTTACCATGCCAGTATTTGTTTGACTCCTAGATCCTAAAGTGTTCCCCCAGAGTGGTTTATATGCAATTAAACCCAAGGCCTGGGAGGGACTGCAACCATTAATTGTTACTCAAGTCCCTGACTCATTCTGTCTAGAGTGGGGCCCAGACTACCAGGTGAAAGCTTTTGAGACTTTGAAAACTAAATTGACCACCACTCCAGCTTTACCCAATCTAGAAAATACCTTTTACTCTCTATGATGAAGGAAGGAGAGGACAGGCTTTGGGAGTTACTGCCTGATTTTGAAAACTATTAGATTCTGTGGCTGCTATTGCTTTCCATTGCTAAATGTCCATGGAGCAATTTGTAAAGGAAAGGGATATGTGATAGCATTTTGCCTTGCCATAGTCATCTTTAATTCCAAACAGGAAATTTGTCTTTTGTACCAGGGAAATTGTCTTTCTTCTATTCTTTTTTTGGTGCCTGTTTGGTCTTCGTTTGCTTAACCTCCTTGCAAGGTTTGTTTCCTGCAGTGTTCAAGCCATCAACCTCTGGATGACCACTAAGGCTATGCAAATCTCTGACCACATCTAAGTTCTTCAGCCCACTGGACCTGGCATCATCCATGTTCCTCAGTCTGACACCCTTGAATGGGACCTAGAGAGGCATGGACAACTCTAAGCCCCTTGCTAGCAGGAAGCACTTTTAGAAGCTGAGACCTTCACCCTTTACCCCAAAGGAATTTGGGTCCCATTTATTTGAGGAGGGAATGATGAGGTGCAGGCTCTAGGAGCCCCCTTGAGCTCTCCCTGAATCTTTGAGGTACAGGCTCTGGAAAACCCGCCTTGAACTCTGATTAAATCATCACATTTGATGAAGCATTTGCATGAGGCCATAAGCCTTACATTGTGGCTGGGCCTAGACTTCTGTTACTAGCCTAGTCCTCCATTGTCCATCTACTTCTCACCCTTGAGCCTATCAAAATATCAATCCACCCTTGAACTGGCCTAGCCTACCATTGTCTGTAGTCTCCAGGTAGCCTCCAGCAACTTCCCACCCTTAATCACTCATTGACCTCATTAACTCCTTCTAAAGACCTTCCCCAAACTCCTCCTCTAGACCACCCCTGGATTCCTCCCACAAATTTCTGTATATAAGATCCCATCTTCCCTCCATGTGATGTGAGAGCACCATAGAATGACCTAGCACAGACTTACTCTGTGTCCAATAGAAACGAACTTTAATAAACTTTACTTTGCTTTGGCTGAGAGAAGGCTTGAGTCGAATTATTTGGCAGGGCCCAGTGTGTTGGCATTTTGGGGTCTCCAGAGCAACCCTAACCCTCTTTATGGGTAGCCTCTTCAAGAGGATTTCATATCTCATGTCCATTCTTTTGCCCAAGCTGGAATGTTCCATACTGGAAAGCTCTCTCTTTTTCAACTCCACCTCTTAGAAGCCCAGTTTCCCTTTAAAACTCAGTTCAGGTGCCTTATACAAAAATCCCTTCCTGAGCCCTCAGATATAGGTGCCTACGATGAAGTGCAGGTTCTGGGAACTGCCCTTGAACTCTGATTAAATTGTCCCATTTGATGAGGCATTTGCTTGAGGCCAGAAGCCTTACATTGTGGCTGGGCCCAGACCTCTGTTACTAGCCTAGCCCTCCATTGTCCATCTACTTTTCACTCTTGAGCCTATCAAAATATCAATCCACCCTTGAACTGGCCTAGCCCACCCTTGTCTGTAGTCTTCAGGTGGCCTCCAGCAACTTCCCACCTTTAATCACTCATTTACTTCATTAACTCCTCCTGAAGACCCTCCCCAAACTCCTCCTCTAGACCCCTCTGAATCCTCCCACAACCTTCTGTATAGAAGACCCCATCTTACCCCCTGTGGTGTAAGAGTGCCATAGAATGAACTAGCACAGACTTACTCTTTGTCCAATGGAAAGGAACTTTTCATAAACTTTGCTTTTCTTTGGCTGAGAGAAGACTTGAGTCGAATTCATTTGGCAAGACCCAGCATGTTGGTACTTTGGGGTCTCGAGCACCCTTCACCTTTTCACCTATCCTACCAAAACTACTTTCTATTCATTTGGTGTGCATTCTATATATACAGTTTGTCTTATTCCCTGCTCCCCTGCATTGGAATGTAAATTCTTTCAGGACAGAGACTGGCTCACTTTTGTCTTTGTTCCCCAACACTTAGCACAGTGCCTGGCACAACTAAGAGGTTAATAAATGCTTGTTTTGGATAAGGCACTGAATTTGGAGTCAGATGACCTGGCTTCAAATTCCAGCGTTTTTGAAGCCTTGAGAGAGTAATTTAATTTTTGTGGGTTTCTGTTTCCCCATCTGTAAAATGAAAATATTGGACTAAGTGTTAAGAAAGGAAAAAAAAAATAAAGAAAAAGAAATTAAAGCCCAAGATTAAAAATAAAATAAAAAAAAGTTAACACAGATCAACAGATGAAACCCTGACCACTTGGCAAGCAACCTCTCAGGAACGACCAAAGAGATACTTTGAGGGATAGTGGGTCACAGATATATGACAGGCATCCTCAAGATGACACTGATGTCATTGATGGAATGTTCTACTAGTTAAGAGCCATAAAGAGAAAAAATGCTATCATTAGAGTTGAAAGGAACCTTACAAACCACCTGGCCCAGTTTTCCTTCATTCTGTAGATGAGGAAAATTAGTCCCAGAGAGTTTTGCCCAGTCATCCAATGAGTTAGTGAAAAGGGCTGGCTTAGAATAGTCTCTCTGACTCCTTGTTCAGCAGAACCATAAATCATTTTAGCACCTGATGCAAGTAGCGTGAAACATGCCCTCAGATTAACTTGATTCAAAGCTATTGGTTCTGAGAATTGTAATAAGGACTGGAGTTGGTGGTTTAGAGGTTGCAGACTGTTAAGATTCTATATCAAAGGGTTCTTCAGATTAGGTGTGACATCTTGGATCTGTTTTAGGTACTGGTAACATTATACAAGGTCCTGGAGTTTGGGCCTGCTATCCTAATCCTTAACATTCTAGAGAGTTTTATAACCAGAAATAATCACCTAAATTTATTTTGGCAATGTATAAAGAGCTTAATTTTTCTGTTTCTCAGAGTTCACGGGATGCCATGGTCTGAAAGAATCCCCATACATATGTAGGAAATAATAAGATATGACTCTAACAAATCAAGATTTATTTATTTGACAATTTGGTAAAATAACACAAAAAGTGTTTGAGACAAATTCACTTAAGCAGGGGAGGGAAATAATCACTTTATTGTTTTAAATACATTTTGGTAATATCTTTTACTGTTTTACATAAGTTTTTGTTGATATCTTTGCTCTCAGTGGAAAGAGTGCCAGGCCCAGGGTTCAGGAAGACCTGAGTTCAAATCAGAACCATATTATATGACCCTGGGCAAGTCACTTATCTTCTATCTGGCTTAGTTTCCTCATCTATAAAACAAGGATAATAATATCACCTACTTTCCCAGGTTGTTATAAGGAGCAAATGAGATGATAAGTGTAAAGTGCTTAGTCTAATGCCTGACACATAGTAAACACTATATAAATGTAATTTATTTTAATATCACCTTAATATAGTTTTGTACTATATCTCTTTCCCAACCTCTTCCAGAGAGCTGTCTCTCACAATAAAGAATCTTAAAAGAGGAAGAAAAAAACAAAGGTTTAGCAAAACTAAGGTAATGAAAAAGTGTTTTGTTATGCTCCATTTCATACCCATGGTCCTCCATCTCTGCAAAGAGGAATTGTCTTCTCATATCTCTTTTTGGGGGTCCAGCTTGATCATTACAAATTTGCGGCATTTGAGTTTGATGGTTTTGTTGTTATTCTTTTCCTCTACATGGTGGTAGATAGTGTATATATTGTTCACTAGTTCTGCTTACTTTACTTTGCATCACTTCATATAAGTCTTTCCATGCTTCTCTACATTCCTCATGTTGATGTTTCTTAGAGAACAGTGATATTCCATTATCTATGTCACAACATAATGTGTTTGCATATTGTTGACAGGCATTAACTTTGTAAAATGGAACAAACAAAATTAAGTAATACTGATATTTTTATTATATTAGCTCAGCCTATCCATGATCAATTAATATTTCTTCAATTATTTAGACCTATATATATTTTTTAAGTAGTGTTTTATTATTGTGTTCATATAGAATCTGTGCACTTCTTGCTGGGCAGATTCACATGTGTAATATTTCCAGTTATTTAATATGACATTTCTTTTTTATCACTGCTTGCTGGATTTTCTTGATAATACACAGAAATAATGATTTATGTGGGTTTATTTTATATTCTGCACCTTTTCTGTATTTATTTTGTTGTTGTGAATTCTCTAGGGTTCTCTAAGTAAACCATAATATCATTTGCAAAAAGTGTTAATTGTGTTTCTTCTTTGCCTGTGCTTATTCTTTTAATTTCTTTTGTTATTGCTAACATTTTTAGCATGAATTGAGTAGTAATGATGATAATGGAAACATTGATCTTACTGGAAAGAACCCTAGTTTATCCTTTTATACAAATGATGCTAATACTTTGTTTTATATAGATATATTAACCATATTAAGGAAAATATCATTTATTTCTATACTTCCTAGAGTTTTTAATAGGAATGTGTGTGAAATTTTGTCAAAAAGCTTTTCTTCTGCTTTTATTAATAGATTCATATGATTTTTGTTTTCATATTTACATGGTCAATTATATTTATAATTTTTTCTAATACTTTTTTCTTTGCTTTTTGGAGGGCAATTGGGGTTAAGTGACCTGCTCAAGGTCACATGGCCAGCAAGTGTTAAGTGTCCTAGGCCAGATCCAAACCCAGGTCCTCCTGACTCCGGGCCAGTGCTCTATTCACTGCACCACCCAGCCACCCCAATTTTTTCTAATATTAAACAAGCTTTTCATTCCTACTCTAAATCTACTCTGAGGATAGAATATAATCTTTGTGATATATTACTTAAGTTTCTTTGTTAATATTTTATTTAAAATATTTCTTTTATCTTTCTATCCCAGGCCCCATCTAGAGCAGAAACTGTCACCACTGCAGAGATGTTGATGACCAGGAAGAACCAAATTGCCAACTATGAACTCCTTTTTAAGGAGGGAGTAATGGTAGCCAAGAAGGATGTTCACATGCCAAAACATCCTGAGCCGGCAGACAAGAATGTGCCCAATCTCCATGTCATAAAGGCCATGCAGTCTCTAAAGTCTCATGGCTATGTTAAGGAGCAGTTTGCATGGAGGCATTCCTACTGTTACCTCACCAATGAGGGCATTCAGTACCTTCGGGATTACCTTCACCTTCCCCCTGAGATTGTGTCTGCCATGCTTTGCAGAAGTCATTCTGAGACAGGAAGGCCAAGGCCCAAAGATCTGGAGGGTGAGGGACCTGCCGGACTTACTTGGGGGTGAAACTGACAGACACATACAGATGAAGTGCTGCTTCTCCTGGTGCTGACAAGAAGGCTGGGTCTGAGTCAGCAACAGAATTCCAATTTAGAGGTGGATTTGGTCGTGGACATGGTCAACCTCCTCAATAAAAACTGTAGAGATATATTTCATATTGAATAAAATTTGGGAAAAAATTGTTTCTTTTAATGTCTGCTAACTCTGTTTTCTATAGTTTTCTTTCTTTGTTTTTACCGTTCCTGATTTAGGCCATCAAGAACATATATAGTTCATAGGAGCAATTGGTTAGGACCCATTCTTTTCAACATTTTCCAAACAGTTTATCTTGTATTAAAATTGTTTTTTGGAAATAATTTATATAATTTAATACATCTGCCCCCCCAACCCATCTTTGGTAATTCATTTATGGCTTGTTCATTTTTTTTTTAAGATGGTATTACTTATATATGCTATTTTCTGTTCTGTTAACATGGACCATATATCTTTTCGTAAAAATTTATCCATTTCATTTAGATTTCAGTTTTATTATGATATGATTTGACAAAATAACTCCTAATAATTTTTTTCTTCATTATTTGTGATTTCACATTTTTATTTTTGATACTGGTAATTCATTTTTCTTTTTTCTGGTTTTAATCACATGCTAATGGCTTGTTTGTTTTATTTTCTTTTTCAAACAGCCACTCCTAGTTTTATTTGTTAATTCATTTTCTTAAAAATATTTTATTACTCTCTCTTTTTATTTTCTAGTTTTCTGTTTTGATGTTTCATTGTAGACTTTTAATTTATTGGTTTCCTAGCTTATTTCTGTTAGTTGCATGCCCTAACCGTTGATCTACTTCCTTTTTTTTTTTTTTGAGTGGAAGGCAAGGCAGTTGGGATTAAAGGGACTTGCCCAAAGGTCACACAGCTAGTAAGTGTATCAAGTGTCTGAGACCAGATTTGAACTCCAGGATCAGCACTCTATTCATTGCGTCACCTAGCTGCACAGCTCTTTTTATTTATTAATGAAAGCGTTTAGAGATAGGCATTTCCCCCTAAGTATTTTGTTGACTATATTCCCAAAATTTTGGCATGCTGTATCATTTTTAATTATCTTTAAATAAATTATTGATGATTGCTCTCATTTGTTCTTTGACTTACCTATTCTTTGGGATTAAGTTATTCATTTCTAATTATTTTTAATCTTTGATTCAGAGGCCCTTTATTGAATATTATTTTATTGCATTGTGGTTGGTTAAAAAGAAACATTTATGACTTCTGAACTCCTGCATCTGATTGTGAGGACATTTATACTCCAATACATGGTCAACATTTAAGGTGCCATTTATAGCTGATACATATATATATATATATATATATATATATATATATATATGTGTGTGTGTGTGTGTGTATTACACTGTATTGTATTATATTAAATTATTATATACCACATATAATATGCATGCATGTGTGTTTGGGGGGGGATGTCCTTTCTATTGCCACTCATTATTCTGCAAAGATTGTTAACATAGATCCTTATTTTCGGAAATATGTTCCATATTTTCTGATGCATTAAATTAGCCATATTAATTATTAGGTGATTCTGACTGTAGCTCCTCAGCTCTTGAATTCTTTCCTTCTGGCTGCTTGCAGTTTGCTGTTGTTCCCCCTCCTTCCTCCTCTAAAAGAGGATCTCTGAGTTTTGGCTATAATATTCTTAGGAATTTTCATTTGAGAGGCTTCTTTGAGGACAAATAGACTCTTTCAATTTCTACTTCGCCTACTGGTCCTAGGAAATCTGGGCAGTTTTCTGATTTCTTGTAATATCATGTCTACACTCCTTATTGTCTATGACTTTGAGATACTCCGATTTTTTTTCAAGTCAGTTGTTTTTGTTATGATATACTTTACTTTACATTATAATTTTCAGGAAATTATTTTCTTGGGTAAGATTTTATATCTCTTGTTTATGACTGAAAAGGCCTTATTACCATATAGATTTTAATGTTTGAAATACGTTCTTTTGTTTGTTCATTTTTCTTCTTAACTTTGAACTTTATATTAGGACTGAGATCTGAATACTTTTGGGCTTAGCTTCTGTCCTCTTAGATACTTCTGGTTCTTTGTTTTGTTATTTTAGGATCTTAGAGACAGTTCATTTAAGGGATAGGTTCCACCCTCCCCCTTTGACCCCCTTGCTAGTTCAAGGATCTGTATGGTCCTCTTCCTTTCCCTTTGCTTCCTGCCTTCATGCCCAGACTCAGCCTTGTCCTCTTGGCTAATCCCTATAACCAGTGTTTACAGACCTATTTAATTTGTTTCCTTAAACCAACCAGACTGGAAAAAAAATCACTCACTATGATTTTATTTAAGATTTTCCAGGATTTTGTTGTTATTCTGGCTGTGCAGTTGTTTCAGTCATTTCTAACTCTTTCTGAGCCCATCTGTAGTATTCTTGGCAAAAATACTAGACTGGTTTGCCATTTCCTTCTCCAGGTCATTTTATAAATGAGGAAACTGAGACAAATATAGTTAAGTGACTTCCCCAGGGTTACATATCTAGTAAATATCTGAGACCAGATTTGAATTTAGGTCTTCCTGACTCCAAGCCCAGTGCTCTATTCACTGTGCCACCTAGAAATCATAATTTAGTCTTGTGTAATTTCTCGATAATTAGGGAGGAAGTATGGCAAAGAAGCTGGTTTTTACTTCTTCCTACTGCTTCACCATCTTAAAACTGTACCACAAAATACAGACTTTCAAACATAATATTAAAATGTAATCCACATTTTAACATTTGACAGAATGCAGAAAAAATGTAGCATGCTATTTTTCTTATTGTCTGCTTTTGTTTTTTTTAAAGAACATATCCATACAGCCTGATTTTTAACATTATGTCACACATTCTTCAAAATCATCCAATATATCTTGAAAGATATGATTACTGAAGAAATCTTGTTCAATAACACTGATCATAAACATCAAACAAGGCATAAAAGAGAGAACTTCAGTTTCAGCAAAGGTATATACCATGAATAGGACAGAGGAAATACAAAATGAAGCCCAGGTTGAAGAGAGATTCCCTGTGGATGGTCCTTTAGAATAGGGGTGGCAAATTTGATGCTAAGAACCACATACTTCCCAGGTGTGAAGGAACTAAATTAAAATTGGGAATTGGGAAATGTTTAACAAAGTAAATAAAAAAATATAATAAAATGTAGGTAATGTTAATTTGTGGCTTTCTAAGTCAATATGTGGTGTTCATGAACTTATTTCTATTTGAGTTTGGCAACACTACTATAGAAGCCCCTGTTTGTGGATGACATAATGCTATTTGTAACAAACTCAGAATTCTGCAAAGCCTCTTGAAAGAGATTTGTCATTTCTCATAGCAGGTTGACGACCATCTGTTCAGGGAAAGCCCTGATGAATAAAGTTTCTATTACCCAAAATGTAACATGAATTTGATGCAAAACCCAGAGAGTTTATGTTCTATATACTTATTATACATACATGTATTCTATATCTACATATATTTTGATGCATATAACACGTATACAAACACATACACATGTGTCTACTTGTCGATACCAAATGCACACATGTATACATACACACTTAACTATATGGTATTTGATACAGGCAAAAAGAGAAGTACAGATAGTGAGCTGGGACAAATGTTGAAAAGCATGAGGAAAATATTCTGAATTGTGTTTAATAGGTTGAAAAATCTCCTTTAATGACCCAAACACTTCCAATGAAAGCAATACAATTATTCTAAGAGTGTTTTTTATAGCAGTTAACCAATGAAAGCAACACCAGTATTCTAAGAGTATTTCTTCATGCCTGTAAACCAGTGACTTAAAAATTAAAAATTAGTATCTCAATGCATGTGGCAGACTGGATATACCATCATCTCTGGAGTCAGGAGGACTTTAATTCACATCTAGCCTTGGACACATGACACCTACTAGCTGGGTGAGTCTAGGCAAGTCACTTAACCCTGGTTGCATTGCAAAAACAAATGAATCTCAGAGTAAGTTAAAGGTGAACAGTGGATATGAGAAAGCTATAATCTATAACCAATGAGGACCTCCAAATAACAGGAGTTAAAAAAAATGTCATTATGGAATTATGCGATAAGTAGAGAAGACAGGCCAATCACACATTAAAAGCTAAGGATGACAGGTGGCAGCCAGAGCATTCCATTTAGTAACTTTGCTACATCAGGAGAAGTCAAGAAAGACCTCTATGGCTAGAAAACCTCTGTGCTGATCTTATTGATGGACATCAATAAGATTTATAGGATCATAGTTCTAGCACTGAAACAGACCTGAGAGGCCCTCTCTTCCAATTTAGTTGGCCCTCTAGTTCATTTTACCAGCAAAAAAACTAAGGCACAGTTGGCTAGGTGGTGCAATGAATAGAGTACCAGCCCTGGAATCAGGAGGACCTGAGTTCAAATGTGGCCTCAGCCACTTAACACAAAAAACTAGCCGTGTGATCTTGGGCAAGTCACTTAACCCCAAATTGCCCTACCTTCCCTACTGCAAAAGAAAAAAGCAAAAAAAAAAAAAGAATCTAAGAAGTTAAATGACTTAAAAAAAAGAAACTAAGGAAGTTAAATGACTTATCAAAGGTCACATATATAGAAAATATGAGAGATAAAATTTAAGCCCAAGTGGACTGATTCCAAAGCCAGTCTTCTTTCCTCTACCATATTGCCATCTCGATTGAGTGTTCTAGGATGGTCAGGTTAGAAATGAATTCCCATCTCCATCACTGGAGGAAACTGCTATATTGAAGAGACCACATAAGAAAGGTGTTTCTGTCTCCCCATATCTTATAGAGGCAAAAGTTTTTTCAAGTATGCTCTTAGTGACAGCTATTCAGTAAACATTAATTGTCTGCGCTTTGTGCCAAGCACCGTGCTAAGTAGTAGAGAGGATTTGAAAATCAACATTTTAACTTTTCTTTGACATTAGACAATAGAAGAAGGGAGGTATAGTGTGTCTCCCCCTCACTGAAATTTTCAAGTGTAATGGCCACTTATTTAATAAATTAAAGTAGTGATTCTTGTTAAAATATACAGTAGGTTAGATTAGGTCCCTTTTTAGGTGCCTTTCAATTCTGAGTCGGTGATCCTAGAAGAGATAGAGACTTCTGTCATTTTCTTTAAATTCTATGTAATTTGGGGGATTTTAGGTTGAGAAAAAAAGTTCTTTCATTCCAAATGTATTCTGGTAAACAAACATTTTTGTTTGTTTAATATCCCCATAAATGCTTGGAATCACTCCTCTCAATATTTTCTAACCATGCTACCCAGTGGGATATCCCATTAGAAGAAAACGAAGCAATGTGATTTCGTAAATCTTTTATTCTTGTGGATCAGTTTTAAATTTCTTTCACAAAGTAGTTTTTGATAGCACAAAATCCATTCAAACTATAATTACAATACATACTGTAACAAGTCAGATAATTTTCTCCCCACTCCAACAATAGAGGATTTATAAGGATTCTTAAAAAAACTAATGAAGATACAATCACCTTGACTACTTTTAATATAAATTTTTTCTTCTCAAGAACTTATAATTATTAGGTAATTCACTTTCTCCTTTTTTTTCTTATTTTAGGAACATATATTCTCCATAGCTATAATTTTCTCTCCTTCCTTTTCCTGCCCTACCACCCTTACCAAATCCACATTTTACCCACCCTACAAAGTCCATTACAAATCCTATATTCACCATGTCACCTTCCCCAAGCCACATTGATTTCAGTATTTTTAAAGCTGTGGTTCAGTTAGAATCATCAAATTTTTGAGCTGGAAAAGAATTTAGATATCAGCTGTTTCAACCCTCTTATTTAAAAAGTAAAGATTCTTACAGGTAGATAGATCCTAAATGCCATGGCCTGCTAAAATAGCTATTTAATAACAGTCAAGATAGAGACTAGGTCTCCCAAATTCTCATTTCCTCAGTCCTTTAAAGGACTAATTATATTAGGAAGCTAAATTATGTCATGGATGCAATGCTTGATTTGGAGTCATGAAAGCCTGAGTTCAAGTATTTCCTCATGTATTTCTAGCTCTGTGAAACTAGTCAAGTTGATTAACCTCCCTCAGTCTTATTTGTAGAATAAGGATAATTAACAGTACCTGCCTCACACACTTGTGTGGTGAATATGAGATAAAGTATGTAAAAGCATTTTGAATGCCTTGAAGCACTGATCTAGTTTGATCTAGTAATCTAGCCTGGGAAACATTCATTTTGTACAAATAAATTATTAACTTTTTAAAGGTGCTGAACCAAGATGGCAGGGGCTCTCCTAAACTCTCCCAAAAGTCCCTTGACAGACCTTCAAATATTGCCTCAAAACAAATTTTGTAGCAGCAGAACCCAGAAAATGTCAGTGAAAGAATTCCCAAGTCCAAGACAGCTTAGAAGGTCTACAGGAAAGGTCTGTTGCACCAGTGTGAGAATGAAGTTCAGTCCTCCACAAGCCCTGCCAGAACACATCAGGTCCCAGCAAACCAGGACCAGGCC
This sequence comes from Petaurus breviceps papuanus, assembly GCF_028583685.1. Classification (NCBI taxonomy): domain Eukaryota; kingdom Metazoa; phylum Chordata; class Mammalia; order Diprotodontia; family Petauridae; genus Petaurus; species Petaurus breviceps. The sequence goes on from NW_027187372.1 coordinate 13,596,180, forward strand.
TTGGAGGTGACTCGATCAGTGGAGACAATAGAGGTTTCTGGATCCTCAGCCCACAGACAGTAAGGAAGTCAAACAACTAGTCAGAAGGAGATTACAGGGCGGCACTAGGGGCAAGAATCTGTTGCATTGCCCATACATGGATCTGGGTCACAATAGTGGCTCTCAGCCTCAGTTCAAGAAGGAGCACTGGCACACCAGAGCTCGGGGCTGTTCCAGGGTGGAACTTGTGGTCACTCACAGAGCAGTGCATAGTAAAGGAGAATATTAAACACACATCTCCCTAGATCATACCATTTTGGAAGAACTGAAAACTTATATGTCCCCAGAATTACCTCTGAAAACAACTACATCAAAAATCTAAAGTGTGGAATGGTGCCCCCTCCACTCCAGAAGCAGAACCCCATTTTAACATAAAATTGAAAGTCAAGAAAAAGTCTGGAAAAGGAATAAGCAGTAGAAAATGATCTTGATTATAGAAGGTTACTATGGTAACAAGGAAGCTCAAAACACAAACTCAGAAGACAAAAACAAAGTCAAAACTCCTATCTCCAAAGCCTCAAAGAAAAATATGAATTGGCCCTAAGCTATGGAACAGCTCAAAAAGGATTTTTTTTTAAATCAAGTAAGAAGTACAGGAAAATTTTGGGAGAGAAATGAGAGTGTTGCAAGAAAATCATGAAAAAAGAGTCAACACCCAGGTAAAGGAGGCTCACACACGTGCCCACACACACACACACAATACTGAAGAAGACTACACTTTTTTTTTTTAAAGCAATCGGGGTTAAGTAACTTGCTCAAGGTTACACAGCCAGTTATTTCTGGGTGTGCTGCTGAGTATCTGAGCCCGGATTTGATCCAGGTCATCCCGACACTGGGGCCGGTGCTCTTACTTGCTGAGCCACCTGGCCGCCCCTAAGCAATTGGGGTTAAGTAACTTGCTCAAGGTTACACGGCCAGGTGTTTCTGGGTGGGTGCTAAGTGTCTGAGCCCAGGATCCGATCTCGAGATCATTCCAACACTGGAGCCTGGTGCTCTTACTCACTGTGCTACCTGGCCTCCCCTAAAGACTACACTTTAAAAGACAGAATAAGGCCCCATTGATTCCTGTTGCTGTTTGAGGGTCATTGTAGTTGGCTATTACTGGAGCCTCTGAACAGGCACTGGGGACAGAGTCTGCTGGCACTCTTCATGTTTGCCTGCTGTTGTCACTGAAGATGAGTGCCCAGTCTACCTTGTGTAGACCCTGTGGAGACTGCCTGCACTCTTTGATATAGCAACTGGTCTCCCTTTCAATCAGGTATATTTGAAAGGATGTTAGACAGTGTGGAGGTAGATTTCCCCTCCCCACTCCTTCTTGGTGCTTGACCCCTGGAATAATTTATGAACAGTAGAGAACTTTTTATTTAAATAATATGTATTTGATATAAAATTTATAGATAGTTATACTTAAATTTTTAAAATGCCAAAATAAATTGTGCAAAGATTTGTAGTTTTGTAGTATTGTCCTGGAGAAATGAGTTTGTATTCTGGGAATACTATCTATCTCCAGCATAGTTCAGCCTAAAAAGCATATGGGTACTTTGGCTCTCTCTTTTTAATTTAAATAGAAATAAATAAGCCTAGTTTTAATGAATAAATCTTCTGAAGAAAGAATAAACAGTGTGAAAAGGAATAGAATGAGTTCTTCTATATCAGACTGTACTTAAAATGCTGATCCCTGAAGCATGCTTTGAATATACTGTCTGTAGTAACAATGGTCTGTGAAGGGCAGATTAAAGCCTTTGTCTCTACTTACAGTTGCAATGCTGCAAGAATCAAGAATGCCTTTAGAAGGAATTTTCTTCACCTCATTACATCATGTGGAAAGAAAGGAGTGTTGGATTGGGTGGATCTGTTAATGAGAGTCAAGGAGTCAGGATGGACAGCTCTGCATAAAAGCATTTTTTATGGACATAGTGATTGTGTTTGGTCACTCTTGAAGCATGGTGTTAGTTTGTATATACAGGATAAAGAAGGTTTATCAGTTTTGGGTCTTGTAATAAAGTACATGTAGTATTTAAGAATACTGATCCTACAGATGTCTACACTTGGGAAAATAACATAAATTTTACCCTTGGTCATGGAAACCTAAATAGTAAGCATCATCATGGACTGGTGAATCTGTTTTCCAGAACTGGAATTTATATCAAGCTGGTGGTACTTTGTACATTTCATTCAGTTTTTCTGTGTCAAGGAAAGTTTACTCCTGTGGTCATGGGCAAGGAGAATGCTTAGGCTTGGTCCCTAGGCTGGTAGAAGTACTAATTGGTCATAACCAGTTCCAAGTGGCAGTCACTAAGGATCATACTGTTTTTTAACTGAAGAGGGAGGTATTTATACATTCAGTCTAAATAATTTTCATAAATTGTGTATTATTCCTCCACCATCTAGATGTAGTATACCGAGACAGATTTAGGCAAAAAATCTGAAAGAGAGAACAATTATTGGAGTGGCTACATGCAGGTTCCATACAGTGCTGTGGACTAAAGAAGCTGTTTACTCTATGGGAATAAATAGCGGACAGCTAGGTCCCAGTGGAGAAAAGTGTATAATGGCTCCCAGGCAAGTCTCAGTTCTGCATCATAAAGATGGCACTGTGTCCCTGGTTGCTGCAAGTGATGTTGCCACAGTATGTGTTACAAAGAAAGGAGACATTTATTTATTTGAAGATTAGGAGTGCAAGAAGATGACTTTAAAGCAACAACTTGAAAAATATTCTTGTGTCTGGGAAACATAGGGAATACAAGGTTGATTGTCAGCATCTGAAAGAAAATATGCTTTAAATAGAAATGAAATGCTATTTATTACCCAAGATGGTGAAGGATTTACAATGAAATGACTTGAAGAAGAAAAAAAAAGAATACCAAAAAGAAAGGAGATATATCAAACCTCCATAATTCCTCATCAGATGTATCTTGTGTCTATGACATAAGTAGTGTGTATGAGAGGAGTCAGCTCACAAAACTTAATTTTGGCCACAGAGTTGTCAGTATTAGCATGGAACCAAGCAGAAGTAACTTTACAGTTTTGCAGTCTGACCATAAGACAAGTCTTTATGAAATTCCAATTATGTCATCATCATCATTTGCAGAAGATTTTGGCCCATTGTTAGAGGAAACAGATGAGATAGACAGTACTCTTGACGTGACATTTCAGATTGGCAATAAAACTTTACTTGTTCACAAGTATATTTTGGCTATGTGATGAGAGTTTTTCAGGAAGTTATTAATTTCACATGGTATTTCTGTCAATTGTCCAGATGTTTATCACAAAGAAGAAAATATAGTGGCAAGCACAGAAGTAGTTCACACCTTGTTTCAGCTATTGAATTAATACCTTGTTTCAATTCAAATTTCTTTTGAGCCTTGTATCAAGTGTGTTAAGAAACAGAACATGTGGGGGTGGTTAGGTGGTGAAGTGAATAGAGCACCAGCACTGGAGTCAGGAGGACCTGAGTTCAAATGCAGACCTCAGACACTTAACACAAAACTAACCATGTGACCTTGGGCAAGTCACTTAACCCCAATGGCCCTCCAAAAAAGCGAAAAAAGAAAAAGAAACAGAACATGGGAACCACACAACTTGTGAATCCTAGAATTTGTGAACTCCTGTGAAGAAGCTAATGACTGTATAAGGAGAGCCCCAGGGCTAGAGACAGAAAAACTGAGAAGAGGACTCTTGTGTGGCAGAGTCAAGAAGGGGAAAACTTGTGGTATCCCAGCACTCTGTTTGTCTGCTCTGTCTGTGTTGATGTTTGTGATTCTTTGTACAGAAGCCCTGAGACCTTACTGAAAGCCCTGAAAGAGGATTTTCTGGTTGTATGTTTACCAAAGTCCTGGAAGAGGGTTTTGGAGGTCCTGGGACTTTACTGATAATTTGTGCTGACCTCTTGTTTGCGGGTCTGTATTGACTTCTATGTTGATGATTTGTTTTGAATTCTCAGACCTTGTTTGTGGGTCTGACTTGATTTCACAGGCAGAAAGTGAATTGATGATGGTGCCAGAAATGTATATAAATATTATTGTGGCTCTGTCAAACTTTTGTCTTCCCAGAAACAGGAACTGTGGCCTTGAGGTGGACTGGACACTGTGAACTTCAGAAGGAAATAGAAACTAGACAAAGAATTGGACAAGGAGCTGGACAAGGAACTGAGAGCTGCCTGCCTTTGAACCCAGGTGACAGTTGGAACTGGGACTATGGAAGAAGAATCACGGAAGCTGAGACCCAGCTTAGAGTTAAGCTTGGATACTGTGTTCTGACTGAGAAGATTATGATTTTCTGTGACCTAGGGGAGGAGAACTTTGACTTTTGTACTTTGTGATAGAATTAAGGATTTTGTGATCGACTAAATGAATGTACTTTGTTTAAAACTATGTGACCACTTTGGTGAAAACTATGTGGCCATTTTAGTGATAAGTTGTTGAGTTGTGATATGATGAATGTTGTATTTTGATTTTCTATGATAAATTGTAACATTGTGAATGCTGTTCCTTGATTTTCTATGAATGTCTTGCTCTGATTTATTATTGAATAAATAGAGAGTTTGCTATACTATGTAATCAGAACCTTGAAAGCTGTTCACAGCAGCAGTCCTCTGGAAAGTTGCTCATGCTTGGCTTTACAATGCTGTAGGTTGTGATCTCTTTGTAATAGAGATGATTCACACTGATTTGTTTGCTCACCTTCTACAATTCATCTACAATACAGATACTTGAGTTTGCAACTCATATCTATAAACCAAGAATTGTGTAGAAGCTAAAACCAGAAGAATATCAAGATACTCTAATATCCAATTTGGATGAAATGAGTTTCCATGAAGATATTAATCAGAAATCAGTACTGAAATTTATAGAGGTAATCAAGTCCACAGAGCCAATGAAAGACAAAAAATAATATGAAACCTTCTAAAGAGAGCAAAAATGTGGGTGAAGATGTGAATCCTGTAAAGATGTTGTAAAATGTTGCAAAAAAAAATTTGATATCAGCAGTTTGAGTAATAGACTGAGTGGAGTAAAATTTGAAAATAAAAAAAATCAATGTTTTTACAGCAGAAACTGGAAATAAAGCAAAATTAATTCATAAACAATATTAATTTCTTTGTGACATGACCATGAAGTTAGTGGATGGGAAAGAATTCCCCTGTCAAAGAAGTGTACTTTGTGCTAGGTTTGCATATATTTTTACACTAACTGAGTAGCTCAAGGATTGAAGCTTCTAGTTGTGCTGTTCTGGAAATGCCAAGTACATCCAAATACTACAAGTTATCTAGGATTTCCTTTTTAGTAATGAAGCCCCTTCAATAGAAGACTCAAAGTATAGAATTTCTTTGTAATGTTCTTTTGGTGGTGGATCACTTACTAATAATTGCATTGAAAGAAATCTGTGAAATAGCAATAACAAAAAACTTACTCTAAAGAATGCTGTTATGACATTGGAGTTTGCAGTAAAGTATAATACTGGACAATTGAAACTTGCTTGTTTATAGTTTATGGGGCTAAATATGACATCTTTCCTTGAAGCCAGGACACTGGATGTTTTAAGTGATGATATTTTAAAGGATCTTTCTGTGTTCTACAGAAAAATGATACCAGAAAAGGATAGAAGGGCAATAACTCCATATCAAGATGGTCCAGATATCAGCTACTTGGTGGCAGAAGATACTGATGTTTTTTTGAAAGGAGAAATTAATATGAAACACAATTACTGAAAAGTTTTCTTGAAAAAGGCCAAAACAAAAGTAAAAAAAGCCATAAATGCATTCAGACAGCTCTGGGAGTTATATTATTTCAGATATTATTCAGAGCTCACCTTCCACAGGAACAGAGATGTTGCAACATGGTTCAAATTGTAGCAGTGATGCTTTCAAGATTTCTATGACCTTGGTAAAGTTAGATAAAACCATATCTGCAGAATCTCTTCCAGAACTACTGACATTAGACTCTGAAGGTATCTATTCTGGAATAGGAATCCCTAGAGACTTGCAGTCTCCTGATTTCTCAACAGGAATTCATACAGATGAGTTTGAGGTGATGAAAATTAAAACATATTTTAATCATGCATACCTTGTACATTCTGGTGAATATGTAAAACAATATGAAGAATCACCAGCATTAAAATGCCTGTTCCACAGTCCATTCCCAGTAATTGAATCAGTTCTGCAAACTCTTCTAATTGGGTGATCAGCTCTTTCAGCCCTGTCAGTCCTGCTGCCATGGATCTTAGAACCATCATGGAAATGGAAAAACATATGCAAAAGTGTGGAACTATATCAAAATCAAACTCAAGCAAAACCACTTCTCATGGGATTAAATTTCCCCAGAAGCAAAGAAAAATGATTTCTATGGCTGCCAAAGAGGACAAGCTGGGAATGAATAGTGTGGAAACTATAATTATGACCACTCCCATATCTGTAACAGCCAACCCCTCCAAAAACAAAACAAAACAAAACAAAACAAAACAGGGAATGCCTGCACATCTCTCAATTCAACTTTATCCAAGTCATTCTGGGATCTCTAACGAAAGAAAAAAAATCTGGTACAAGTCACACTCCAAGACAGTTTGCATGAAAAAAATCTTAGGCATGCAAGTTTGGGCAGCTACGTTGTGCAGTAAATAGAGCACTGGCCCTGGAGTCAGGAGGATCTGAGTTCAAATCTGGCCCCAGACACTTAACACTTATTAGCCGTATGACCTTGGGCAAGTCACTTAACCCCAATTGCCCTGCCCTCCCCCCTCCAAAAAAAAGCAAAAACATAAAAATTAAAAAAAGAAATCTTAGATTTTTAAGCTTTAAAATCTGTAAGGTATTCAACACAAAGTAACCTAGAACTGGAAAGTGACCATACTTAAGATTTGTCATTGCTGGAGAGTCCCAATCCTCTCCCGTGAATGCTCCTGTCACTTTTGCAGCTATTGTGGAAGAAGAGCTCACCAAGAGGCAGCTCTTAACAAGATTCAAGAAAAACCATTGGTCCTGATCCAGGTTGAGGAATGTGCAATAAAAGAATCAATGATCCCCTATGAGACAACCCTCATGAACTTGTCATTGTTGAAAAAGTATCTTAGGGACCTGTTGCCATACCTATATGGAACAAGCATGGATACTAATCTATTACAGATTAGATTTGAATACTTCATACTCTTAATTTTTATAGCAGAAAATTGACTGAGGGAAAGAATTCTTATAACATCAACAGTTTATTTTTGAATAAGAGAATTTAATTTGCTCATAGCAGTGATTTTAAACAATGTATAATCCAAAGGAGATTTCAGAATTTTGTTTTTAGTGATTTTTCAAATGTTTCATAACCATTTAACCATGTTAAGTAGAATTATTTACTTCAAATTAAACATACAAGTAAGGGAAAAGATAAGTGATGAAAATATAAAAAGTGACACATTTAAAAAGCTACCCTCCATTTGAGAATTTGTGATTTAACAGTTGAGAAAAAATTGCCAAATGTTTTTTGGAATGCTTATTTTTACCATAAAATTGGTTTGTTTGAAACAGAGATGCTAATAATCACGTTTTCAATATACAATTAATGCCCGGAGTTTGATGATAGGCACATAGAGGGGTACATTAAGTTATGAATCTGACATTTTGGATACTAATTCCTCACCATAGCACCTGTTTTCCATGTAGTTGAGAATATTGTAGGTCCCCCCTGGAGTTGGTTATTGTTCACTGTAATCTTGCTGAAGAGAAGAACTCCTTAAAAAGCATATTTGGCTGAATGGAAAAAGAGGCACAAAAATCCAATGAAGAAAAGAATTCCTTAAAAAAATAGAGCAGCCAAATAGAAAAGGAAGTGCAAAAGCTCACTGAAGAAAATAATTCCTTAAAAATCATAATATGACAAATGGAAGCTAATAACTTCATGAAATATTAAGAAGCAATAAAACAAAATGAAAGAATTGAACAGTAGTAGGAAATGTGAAATATCTCATTTGGAAATACAACTAACCTGGAAAATGGATCCAAGAGAGATAATTAAGAATTTTTAGACTACCTGTAAGCCTTTATCAAAAAAAGAGCCTGGACATCATATTTCAAGAAATTATCAGGGAAAATTGCCCTGATTTTCTAGAACCAGAGGGTAAAATAGAAATGGAAAGGATCCCTCTATCACCTCCTGAAATAGAGTTCAAAATGAAAACTTCCAGGAATGTAATAGCCAAATTCCAGAGCTCCTGGGTCAAAGAGAAAATATTGCAAGCACTGAAAAATAAATAATTCAAATATTGGGAGTCACAATCAGAATAACACAAGATTTACCAGTTTCTACATTAAAGGACAAGAGGTTTTGGAATATGATATTCCAGAGGGCAAAAGACCCAACAAAAATGAATATAATTCTTCAGGGGGAAAATGGATATTTAATGACATAGAGGACTTTTCAAGTATTCTTTATGAAAAGACCAGGAAGGAATAGAAAATTTTACTTTCAAAAACAAGACTCAAGAGAAACATAAAAAGGCAAATAGGAAAGAGAAATAATAAGAGATTCAATAAAGTTAAACTATTTGCATATCTACATAGGAAAATGTTATTTGAAACTCCTAGAAACTTTCTCATTATTAAGGCAGCTAGGAGTATACATAAACAGAAAGCACAAGTATGAGTTGAATATGATGGAATGATTATCTATACAAATAAAATTAAGGGATGAGAAAGAAGAATGCACTGGGAGAAGGGGAAAGGGATAGGTAGTATGGCATAAATTATGTGACATAAAAGAAGCCCCAAAAAGATTTTACAGTGCAGGAAAAGATGGAGGGGAGAGGGGTTGCAAGCACGTGAAAGTTACTCTTACTGGAATTGACTCAAAGAGGGAATAACATACACACTCAGCTGGGTGTAGAAATCAATCTTATCATAACTGGCTGTGTAACCTTGAGGAAGTTACTTAACCCCAGTTGCTTTAAAAAAAAATCTATCTTATCATACAGTAAAGTAGGAAGGGAGGGGCATAAGAGAAGGAGGGGTGATAGAAATGAGGGCAGATTGGGAGAGGTAAAAATCAGAAGCAAAACACTTGAGAAAGGAGAAGGTGAATGAGAGAGAGAGAGTAGGATAAATAGCAGAGAGATAGGATGGAGGGAAATACATAGTAATCATTACTATCAAAAATATACAGCAAGTTTTTCTTTTAAGTCCTCATTTCTCAAATATATCTATAAAACTGAGTCAAATTTATTGAAATTAAGGCCATTCCTCAATTGATAAATGATCATGGTATATGAACAGGCAATTTTTCAGACAAAGTAACCAAAGCTATGTATAGTCATATGAAAAAATTCTCTAAATCACTATTAATTACAGAAATGCAAATTAAACCACCTCTGAGCTACCACCCCCACCTGCCAGATGGGCTAGTCTAACAGAAAAGGAATACCACTACTGGGTCTGTATCCCAAAGAGATAGTAAACAAAGAAAGTAATGTGCCAATATGTACAAAAATATATAATGCAGCTCTTTTCATGGTGGCCTAAATTGGAAATTGAGGGGATTTCCATCAGTTGGTGAATAGCTGAACAAGATGTATTTGATTGTGATGGGATATTATTGTATTATAAGAAATGATGAGCAGGATGCTCTCAAAAAACCTAGAAAGACTTGCATGAACTGATGCAGAGTGATATGAGCACAACCAGAATATTGTAAACAGTAAAAGCAATATTTATGATGATCTACCATGCATAAGTTAGCTACTCTCAGAAGCAAAATGACTCAAGAAAATTCCAAAGGACTTTTGAAAGGGGCTGTCCTCTCCAGAGGAAAAAAAAAATGAAGTCTGAATACATATTGAAGATACTTTTTCTTTATTTTTCTTGTGTTTTTTGTCTGTGCTTTCTTTCATAGTATGACTTTCATGAAAATGTGTTCTGATGACTATACATGTATAACCTATGTCAAATTGCTTATCTCCTCTATAGGATGAGGAAGGGAAGGGAGAAAGAGAATTTGGAACTCAACATTTGAAAAAAGAATGTTAAAATTATTTTTACATGTAATTGGAAAAAATAAATATTAAATAAAAAAATAAAATTAAAAAAACTTTTAAAGCTTGTCCATTAATAGTAAGAACTTAAACTGTACAATCACTTCTGATTTAAATGGGAAGCTTGAGTTCTCCAAAATATGAAGGTTTCTTCCACATAACTATTCCTTTAGGCACTCTGCCCAGATTGTTTTAGACAATTTTAACAGCCCTAAAGGTATTTCTAATCATGTATGAGATCTCTGGAGTATGATGTATGTTCTTCCATTGCCAAGCTACCTTCAAGAATTTATCCTTTGGCACTGAAATATCCTAAGGATCCAAGAGTTGTTAGGGTGCAGCAGCAAAGGAGATTGTACTGTATCTTCTATTTTTTCTTTTATTTTTATTCTCAAACAAGTAGGCATTTCCATATCCAACACAGAAGAGGAAAAATGATTTTGCATTATATAGCATGCTATTCTATTTAATCAGTTAATAAATAAAAGGCATAACTTTTAAGATTTCTTGTTTGGCTGTGGTTCCTTCTGGTCTTTCTGTTTTCTTCTGTGAATGTAAATATGCTTCAAAGACTCTTTTCTTTTTTGAGAACATTGCTTATTTTGAGGGGGGATAATTTATTTTTTTCTTGTTTTTAAGAACATACCTTTCACAACTCTGCTGCGCCATTGAAAAAGAAAAGGAAAACAAAATGCTTATAACCAATAATTAGTCAATAACCATTTTTTTTTCTTTTTGCTCTTTGGAGGGTAATTGGGTTTAAGTGACTTACCCAAAGTCACACAGCTAATAAGTGTGTCAAGTGTCTGAGGTCACATTTGAACTCAGGTCCTTCTGACTCCAGGGCCAGTGCTCTATTCACTGCACTACCTAGCTGCCCCCACAATACACATTTTTAAGGACCTCCTATCTGTCAGGCATACTGCTAAGCACTGGGGATATAAATACTAAAGAAAAATAGTCTTTATCAGAGGCAGTTAGGTGGCACAATGAATAATAGAGCACCAGCCCTGGAGTCAGGAGGACCTGAATTCAAATGTGACCTCAGACACTTGACACATTTAGTAGCCATGTGACTTTGGGCAAGTCACTTAACCCCAATTGCCCTCCAAAAAAGTGAAAAAAAAAAAGAGAGAGAGAGGAAGATTAGTCTCTGTCTTTGGAGAGTTCACAATTTAATAGAGAAAGACAACATACAAAGGAAGCTTAAATGGATGTAATGGTAAGGGAATTTGAAGATTTTCCCTGACCCTTAATGAACCTCAAATGGAACCCAACAGATGTGTCTTGACTGGGGGGAGGCTTGTTGTTCAAGTAGCCCCACACCTTTTGATATTTGTAATTAGGCAATGGTCAAGAAGGTTGTGATGTCTTCTGATCCTGAAGAAGGGTATGTATACTCTGAGGTGAGATTTTGCTTTAGGGCTGATTTATGGAGAGAGTTGTGTGATTTGGCCAGATAAGACTCTGGGTGGCCTTTGAGCCCCCCAGCTTTGAAAACCTAAATGTTGGTGCTTATTTCTCTGGTAACTAACTATGTATGTATGTATGTAATGGTCAGACATCTAGAAACCCTGTCAATTGGTCTGTTGAACTGTGTTATTTTTTTTTATCTGATTGTAATTTCTGTTTATATTTTCTGAAGTTCAGGGGCAGACTTTTCCCCCTGAACTAAGTGAATTATATATATGCACATGTGGTTAATTAAAGATGGCTGACCCCTTTAAAGTCACTTTCCTTTAGTAAAACATTTCAAAGAACCTGTGCTGGCAGTCATCCTGGGTATACTAGGGTACTTGCTGTTACAGTGGGAGAGACTGAAGGTAGATAAAATGGGAGCATAATGGAGCACTCCAAAGGAGTACAAAGAGGTTAGAAATGAAGAGATAATCTTTTGTACAGAAATGGAAGACTTGGGAAAATGTTTTTCTTTTGTCCTCCAGTGAGAGTAGTGAGGGCACTGATGAGATATCACTATCAGGGCTGATTCATGCTTATAGTATTGTGAGTTTTTGGGGGGCATAAAGGAAAAGTACAAAGGAGTCCAGTTGAGTGCAAAAATAAAGAGAAATATTCACAGTTCAAGGAAAAGAAATAACTATCTTGGCTGCTTCTGAAAATATAGGTATCATTTGGAAACTTAAGTCAATCCCCTCTCTGTCAAGAGGCAGGTTGATGTTTCATCATTCGTCCTCTTGAATCAAGATGGTTGGTTATGTTACATTTCTGAGTTTAAAATATCTTAAAGTCATTTTTCTTTCCAGTGTTGCTGCCATTTTATACATTGTTCATCAGGTTCTATTTACATTACTCTGTATCAGTTTATTTAAGTTTTCTTAGATTTCTCTGAAACTATCCCTTTTGTCTGAAACTGTCCCTTTCTTATAGCACAATACTATTTCTTTATATTTATATACTCTAATTTTTAAGCCATTTCCCAGTTGATGGGTACCTCCTTAGTTTCCAATTCTTTGCTACTGTAAAAAAGAGCTGCTATACATATTTTTGTACCAATCGATCCTTTTCCTGTTTCTTTGATCTCTTTGGGCCACAGGCTTAGTAGTGGTATTACTGGGTCAAATGCTATTGACAGTTGAGTAACTCAGGAAACATTGTTCCAAAATGATTTTTAAATGGAATTTTATTTTTTTTAATCAATGAAAATTTATTTTCTCCCTTTCCCACACTACCTCCTGTTAAACAAAATAAAACAAACCTTTGTTACAAATATGAATAGTTCTTCATACTTCACTCTGAATCAATTCATGCAAGTATTCCCAGGTTTCTCTAAAACATCTGTGTTTTTATTTCTTTCAATGCAATAGTATTCCATTATATACCACACACCATTGTATTTACCATAATTTATTCAGCCATTCCTCGATTGCTGGCCACTCCATCCTTCTGATTTCTAATTCTTTGTCAACACAAAAGCACATTATTTCTTTGTCTCTTTCATCCCTTTGGAGTCTAGACCTACTAGAAGCTTAATAGTCATATACCTCTTGTTAACTCTTTGGACATAGATTAAATTTCTTTCCAGAATGACTGAACCAATTCATGGATCCACTGATAGAGCATCAAAGTGCCTGTTTTCCTGCATCCTCATTTACATTTCTCATTTTCCTTTGTTGTCAATGTTGCCAATTGGATGTGATAGAACTGCAAAGATATTTCAAGTCACATTTTCCTAGTGATTTGTAGCCTTTTTTCCCATTCTACTATTGATAGTACATTTATATCCTTTGAGCTGTTCTTGTTGCGGTGGTGGTACCATATCAATTGTGTCCGAATCTCTGTGACCCCTTTTGGGGTTTTCTTGGCAAACCTACTGGAGTGGCTTGCCATTTCCTTCTCCAGTTCTTTTTACGAATGAGGAAACTGAGGCAAACAGGGTTAAGTGACTTGCTCAGGGTCACATAGCTGGTAAGTGTCTAGGGTCAGATTTGAATTTGGGAAGATGAGCCTTCCTGATTATAGTTTTGGCATTCTACTGTGCCACTTAGCTACCCTGTCCATATAATTTGGCTTTTTATTAATTCAAGAAGTAATTAATCTTGTTATTTCCACTGATAAGAACACCACCACCAAAATAATAGCTGACTGCTATAAGGTTTGCAAAAGCCCTTTACAAATTTTTTATCCTTACAGTACCTCTTAGAAGTACTATTGTACAGTGGGCAGTGGTAAATAGAGTGCCAGATGTGGAGTTAAGAAGACCTATGTTCAAATCTATAAAATGAGCTAGAGAAGGAAATGTTAAACCACTGCATTATCTTTGCCAAGAAAACCCCAAAAGGGGTCATGAAGAGTTGGACAGGACTGAAAAATGACTAGACAACTGATTTATTATTATCTCTATTTTATACAGGAAGATACTGAGACAGTCAAAAGTTAAATAGTTTCTCACAGATAATATGTCTGAGAATGGATTTGAACTCAGATCTTCCTGATTCCATGTTCAGCCCTCTATCTCGTTGCCTATGAATCATCCAACCCATGAGACAGAAAATAGCATTCAAAATACAATGAAGAGAAAAATACTGAAAAGAACAAACCAAAGGAAAACACATAGTAAAAAAAATGAACAAAAGTAGGAAATTGGAGAGGAAGAAGGGAGGAAAATCTTTGAACTAATTGCTTGAGTAAGTCAGGAAAGAGAATAAGAAAGAAAAAGAAGCCAGGAAAGAGGATAAAAGGAAATGATTACATATGTGTGTATATAAACACATTCATGCATCTATCTTTATTATTGTTTATTCTTTATGCATTTTTATATATATTTGAGACCATGGGGTTTAATAATTGATTATTTCTTGGATTTTATCTCTTTTAAATTTCTAGGTGCTTCAACCTTTTTTCATTCTTCATTATAGTTTCTTTCTTTTTTTTAAAGCAATCTGGGTTAAGTAACTTGCTCAAGGTTACATGGCCAGTTATTTCTGGGTGTGGTGCTGAGTATCTTAGCTCGGATTTGATCCAGGTCTTACTCGCTGAGCCACCTGGCCACCCCTAAGCAATTGGGGTTAAGTAACTTGCTCAAGGTTACACGGCCAGGTGTTTCTGGGTGGGTGCTAAGTGTCTGAGCCCGGGATTCGATCTCCAAGTCATCCTGACACTGGAGCCGGTGCTCTTACTCACTGCGCTACCTGGCCGCCCCTTATAGTTACTTTCTGTAGTATCTATTGGTAAATATATTTTTTTCTCTCCCTCTTCCGTAGGTATTCTTTTTAACTACAATTCTATATTTCCACATTTTCCAAATTGGCATAATGGATTGAATAGTTCATGAAAATTTCTAGGTTGAATTCCTGCTTTAGATATAAAGTAGCCATTTTAACCCTGGGTAAGTTATTTATCCTTTCTCAGACTCAGACACTGTGTGTGTGTCTGGACTCTGGAGAGCATTCTGAGCAGTTTAGGATTAGTCAATGCTATAGTTCCCTTCTAAAATATAAATCTTAAACATTAGCACATTAACCGAGAGCAAGCCACATTCTTACATATATACATGCATATGGGGAAAAGCAGTTTCCCAGGTATCCTTTTCCAAGAGAAGACTAGTGGACAAAAGGTCTTTTAAATCCCTGTGGATTAATTATTTAACCCGGGGAATCCTATAACGTATTTCTGTGTTGCTCTCTAGAGAATTATCCAAGGAAGAATTAATTGTAGCTCTATCCTTCCTTGTGAATTTCCCAAAACACAACAGCTGCCTCTCTCTCTAGGGTATGGAATGTAACATCTCTGCTTGTCGTGCATCAGTGAGAGTACCTTGGTTTTAACTAGAGGGAATTTTAAAGGTTATCACTCAGCCAGTTCAGTTAATATAAACCTATTCCAAAGGTCACAGTGCTTTCCAGTCTCCCATCTTATGCCCACCCTCCCACCCTCACCTTCTATGGATCTGGTAGTTCCTCAGTAGTGTGACTAATTCTGTAATCAGTACCTGCTAGTCTGTGGACTTTCCCAGTGCACTCACTTCATCTTTAGGAAAGGCACCCCCTGGGAGGTGTTCTTGAATGTAAAACGAGAGATGTACCTTTTAAGTTTAGTGCAATGTTTTAAAGTATTCATATAATACTTATGTTCAACAACTTCAGATAATGATTAAGTTAGTAAGTCTCCGTTTCCTGACCTCATCTTTTCAGGGATGGATGTCTTTTAACAGAAGAAAGAGAAGTTTTTTTTTCCAAAAGAACTGAGAAATCTCATTTATATCCATAAATATGAAAAATTATGTTCTCTGGATTGAGCAAATTGTATGTCTCCTGTGATTATATTCCTGTTTTTCAAATATATGTAGATACTGTAGTGACGAAGAACATACAAATCCAGAGTAAACTTTTTGTCCTAATATGCTTCCTTATTTCATTAGATATGAATAGCATAATTGTTATCACCATCATGGTGAAGCGAGAGAGGGTACTATTTTTTTGATGATCTCCTCATATTTGAATATCTTAGAAACCACTGTTAAAGACTTCTACCCGTTCCCATGGCCAGAATGTAATGCTCGGCCTACATGTTTCATTCTCCATGAAGAGAATTGAAACATTTCCACAACTATTTCTCTTTTTTTCACATTTAAGTTTTATTCAATGGAAGCAAACAAAGGACAGAATTTTAGGAGCCCCTATTAGTTGCAATGATATTAATAAATCCCAGATAGGAGAAAAACTCTGGCAGGGGCACCTTATCCACCAGCCTGTTCTCACCAATTACAACTGTCTCTTGAAGTGAAAACTATTTAGATTTCTTTTAAAATGATACATTCCTTATAGACCATGGTGCACATATTGGATTAAGGTAATCTTTTCTGACAATAAAACGCCATATGTTAACTTGTTAATAATAGTCAGATTTATATTGCATTTTAAAGTTTATAGAACACTAAACATATATTAGCTTTTAGGAATCTCACAACAGTTTCATATAGTTGATTTGTCTGTGGTCAGATGGTGAGACATGCAATTGTATCAGTACAGGAAGCTCTTGGTGAGGAACTTCCTCTACCAGTGTAAAGAGATACCTGCCCAAACAGACATAGGCATGTGTGGAGAGGCTGTTCTCTAAGGATGTAGAATATAACTTCCTTCCTCATCATGCATGGGTGAGAGTACCTTGATGTTACAGATTTCAGATAAGACAAAGGCCTGCATTTGGCAGAAGATCCCTGACCTGTTAGTTCCTTTTACCATTTCAAATATAGATTCAGTCATTATTATATTGTTATTGTTAGAGCTTTTCTTATTTTTTAGAAATCATGGGTTATAAGGTATATCTTATCCTAATGCTGCTCCCCAGACAGCCCATCCTACTTTGGGAAAGTTTTGTTAGGAAGTTTTTCCTAATATTAGTCTCAAAATTGTCTCTTTGAAATTCCTGACGTTGTTCCTAGTTCGGTCTTTTGGAACCCAAAAGAGGAAGAATAATTAATCCCACTTGCTCGTGACAGTTCTACCAATACTTGAAAATGGATGTCATGTTCCCCTTTTCTCCAATTTAAGCATCTCCAGTCCTTTTCAAGTGATTGTCATGGCATGAAGTCAAGGATCTTCACCGCCTTGTTTACCCTGCTCTCAATACTTTCTAGTTTATCCATTTCATCTGTAAAATGTAGTGCACAGAACAGAACCTGACACATTAGATGTGGTCTGACTAGAGCAGAGTACATAGTGACTAGCATATCTTTATTTCTGGAAATTATTTATCTTCTTCTTAATGGAGCCCAAGATAACATTTTCTTAACTAATACATGAGGATGATGATGATATACAATAATATTTATTTAATCCTTTAGGATTTAGAAAGTGCTTTATAAACTTTATTCTCTGCTACTGTTAAGGGTAATCCTTCCTTCTACAAAAAAAAATATTTAGAGTCCTTCTTTCACTTAATTTATCTCTGAGAAAAGCCATAATTTCCCCTTTATATCTCTTGCTTGTACATAGTTATTTACATATTGTTGAGCCTTGCCCAGGAAGACACAAATAATAAAAGTCTGAGTAATCATTCAAACTCAGATCTTCCTGGCAATAAGTCCAGTTTTCTATGCACTGTGCCACCTAAGTCCCACATCGACTTTGGATCCTTATTGAGCTTGAAATTCACTTACAGATCTTTCTTTCTTCCTTTTTCTGCCAAACTAATATATAACCTTTTGTCCCACATTTGCAAATTTATTAGCTTGATTTCTTGAAGTTAAGCACAAGATGTTTATCCTTATTAAATTTCATTGTATTGGACAGTGCAACTTTATAGCCTATCAATAAATTTCTGGATTTTTTATTCTATCATCCTGTACTTTAATTTCTAGCCTTGTCTCTCTTGTAAAATTTGATGTTTTGTCTAGGCCTTTATCCTTGATTAAAAAAAAAAAAAGATAAACATCACTGGGCTGAGTTCATGAGCACAGGTATCTGGGACACTCCCCTAGAGAATCCATCCAAGTTCAGGTGGGACTATTTACTAGTATTCTTTGAGCAAATGTTCTCTCTGTCTCCATCTCATTCTCTGTCTCTGTCTCCCTCCCCCTCTCTTTCTCTCTCCTTCTCCCCCTCCTTCTTCCTTTCACTCTCTTTCTCCCTTCCCCCCAACACACACATCCACATACATTTGTCCTCAACCCTGTGCACAGTTGGCTAGACCTTCACTGGTACAACTTCAGTAAAGTTAAGTTAATTTGCTTAATATAATTCAGTTAATTTTGTAAACAATTCCTTGATTCTCAGGGCAAAACTCTTTTTCCCTCTGCCTCCAAAAGTCAGGTACCATGTTTCCTCTTCTAGAGATATGAGACATAATTATAAAATAATGAATCCACAAAAAAAAAAACCGCTAATGTTTAAATAACTATGACTTCCTTATAACATGGTACTTTCTGGAATTGCCTGAGGCCTAAAAAGTATAGGTGTCTGGAGTCACAAAGATAAGAAGTTGCAAAGTGGGGATATTAACCTAGGTTTCCCTGGCTCCAGGTTCAGCAATGAATCCAATAATACAAGTTGATTTTAAAAACAAATGTACTAAAAAATACTATCCTACAATTTACAACAGGACTCAGTATATTCATTTGAAATAGACAATTTCTTTGCCCACAGTATTAGCAACATATGCCATTGGTATCTTCAGTCATTTAGAACCCATTAAGTAGATTTCATCGCTATTGTATCTCCAAAATAAAATCACTGAATTAACAGTATTAACATTCTAGAATATGGTGCTGGCAAGGAAAGGCAATTGCATCATATGGAGTAAGAGATATCAAGCACTTCCTTCAGAAAATGGATCTGGGCCTCATCAGCTGGATTTGATATCAGTTTGACCTTACATTACTCATGAAGCCATGCAAAGTTAAAATCTCATTCCTCCAGGAAAAAGGTGTATGTGAATTGCTTTTTAATGATGTTTTATTCATTCTTGAGGTGTCATAAAATGGGAGAAAATTTGTTTTGTTTCTTTTTTTGGTTGAAAGATACAAGGTCAGAGTTGAATATGTTAAAAATACTTTCCTAATTTCTTGATGTGATAATGAAAAGCCTCAAGAAATGCTTGGCTAGGTTATCTTATTGAGAGTTCACTCTGAATTTTTCCCCTAATTTGAAAAGGGAACTCTATTAAAAGAACTGATACTAAAAACCCAGTATGAGGAAATATATTTCCTTATATGTGAGAAAGAGGATGTGAAGTATGACTACTCTTCACTGCCTCTCCTGAGGATTGGGAATATTAACCATTTGCAACTTCAGTTAGTCATTCATTTTAGTTGAACAAATGTAATTAGGCACCACCACATGTAGGAAGCTATGCTTGGTACTGGGAGAGGTGCAAACATTAAACCATCTCTAAATTTCATAGGCTCACAGTCTCCTGGAGGGAATACAAATAATGAACAGTTAAGGGAATACAGGATAAGAGAGCACTGATTTTAGGCATCATTTAACACAAGCATAGGGAATAAGGAGAGAAAGACATTCCACATTTGGAGAAGGATGGTGAGGAGGGGCAATTCAGAAGAATTCACATAAATGTGTGTCAAATGTTGGGAGCAGCTAAAATGTAGTGGGTAATATAAATCACAGGTTTATAAGAGTAAAAGGAGTAAGTGACATTGAGTCGATTTACACCTCTAAGAAAGCCATCCCTAATAGTAAAGTGTTACTTGTTTGTTAGTTTTTTTAAGAAAAATAGCAAGAGAAGAGATTCTGGAAACATGGTGGAATAGGTCAGAAAATTCCAAGATCTCCAGATTTCCACCACAAACTAAATAGTGCCTCAGGGAGAACACAGAACAGTAAAAATAAACAAGAGTTGCTGCAGAATGGTGGTCCTCCTGGGCCAACTAGGGAAGATCCAAAGAAAAATCCTAAGACCAGGGTTTGGTCCTTTTAAAGTACAAATGCCTCCAGGATAGTTCCACTGAAATAGCAAACTGCAAGCCCTAGGTCTAGCTGGGTTGGAAGGTAACCTCACCCCCAGCCACAAGAATTTTCACTTCCTGGACAGTGTAGGGTGTTCAACATCTGAGCAGGGGAAGATTGAGGGAACCTATGCTGATAAGGGATACCAGGCACAATTGTACTGCTGAGATGTGGCTCTAGGCAAGAAGGAACCAGCATATGTCTAATGAGTGCAGAGCAGTGGGACTAGATGCTGCTGGCTGTGGGCACTTACTAGAGGGCAGAGTTCTTGGTTTAAGTTTTAGATCAGAAGGGAGAACTGAAAGAGGATCTGTGGCTAGTGGTACTGTCCCACACATCCCAGTACTACAAGTGATAACAATAATAAAGTGCTACAAATAAAAAAATATAAGCAGGCAAAGGAGAAATAATCCAACCATAGAAAGTTATTATGAGAATAGAGAAGACCGGAGTTCATCTTCAGACGAGGACACTGAAGAAAAAAATAAAAAAGCTTCTCCTACCCAAAGAGTAAAGTCTAATGGTTAGCTGTCCAAAATGAATTTATAAAAGAACTTTTTTTTGATGATGATGGTAAATGATTTAGTGTTTTAGCAAGTACCCCAATACAACCTTGATGGCCTGCTAGCACAGATTCTTTGATCTACTTTGCTAATCAATGAAAAATTTAAAAGTGTCATCAATACTACTTTGATTACAGATAAGTAGCTAACAAGTAGTAAAAAGTGAGTATCCATGGAACATCCAGGTGGCTCAGAGAGTAAAAGCACCGGCCCCAGTGTCAGGATGACCTGGGGATCGAATCCGGGCTCAGATACTTAGTACCACACCCAGAAATAACTGTCCGTGTAACCTTGAGCAAGTTACTTAACCCCAATTGCTTAAAAAAAAAGTGAGTATCCATGAAAATATCTGGCAGAGTGGGCTCCAACCTTCTGAACAAAATAATACAACCATCTACACAGAACACCTGAGTGGGAGTAGATGAACATATACGTATTTGGGGGTTTCTTTTTTTTATGTTTTTTGGTCTTCATTAATTTGTTTGTTTACTTTTACTTTACAAGATTCAGTTCCACAATTTCTTGAGTTTCACATTTTCTCTCCCTCCCTCCCCTCCCTGTCCCCATGGCAGCATATAATTAAGTATAGAATCTGCAAATACTTTCACATTAGACATTAGTCAGGTTATAAAGAAGGATTGTATCAGACAGAATGAACAATGGGAAAGAAAAAACAAAACAAAACAAAACAAGAAAAAGAAAAAGAGCAGGTAGTTTGCTTCAATCTGGATTCAAACTCAGTTCTTTCTGATTAATTCTCTGGATGTAGACATCTCTATCCATGATGAGTCTTTTGGAGTTGACTTATAACCCTGCATTGCTGAGAAGAGTCCAGTCTATCAAAGTTGGTTGTCACACATATGTTGTGTCTGTAATTGTGTACAGATTTCTCCTGGTTCTGCTCTTCTCACTCAGCATCAGTTTGTATAAGCCTCTCCAGGTAAATATGAAGTCCGTCTGCTCCTCGTTTCTTATAGCACAATAGTATTCCATTACATGCATATACCACAACTTGTTCAACCATTCCCCAATTGATGGGAATCCCCTTAATTTCCAATTCTTTGTCACCACAAAAAGAGGTGCTATAAATATTTTTTTTTTACATATGGGTCTTCTTCCCACTTTATATGATATCTTTGGGATACAAACCTAGAAGTGGTATTGCTGGGTCAAAGGATATGAAATAATTTGTAGCCCTTTGGGTATAATCCAAGATTGCTCTCCAGAATGGTTGGATCAGTTCACAACTCCACCAGCAATGCATTAGTGTTCTAATTTTTCCACATCCTCTCCAGCATTTATCATTTTCCTCTTTTGTCATTTTAGCCAATCTAACTGGTGAGATGTGGTACCTCAGAATTGTTTTGATTTGCATTTCTCTAATCAATAATAATTTAGAGCATTTTTTCATATGCTTATAGATATCTTTAATTTCTTCCTCTGAAAACTGCCTGTTCATATCCTTTGACCTTTTAACAATTAGGGAATGACTTATATTCTTATAGATTTGACTCAATTCTCTGTATATTTTAGAAATGTGTCCTTTATCACAGACATAGTTTGTAAAAATTATTTCCCAATTAGGAAATTTCCACTTCCCTCCTAATCTTGGTTAAAGTGGCTTTGTTTGTATAGGAGTTTTTCAATTTAATGTATCAAAGTTATTCATTTTGCATTTTATAATGCTCTCTAATTCTTGTTTGGTCATAAATTCTTCCCCTCTCCACAAATCTGACAGGCAAACTATTCCTTGCCTTCTCAGATTGCTTACAGTATCAGTCTTTATACCTAGATCATACACCCATTTAGACTTGATTTTGGTATATGGTGTTAGATAATGGTCTATGCCCAGTTTCTACTGTATTATATTCCAGTTTTCCCAGCAGTTTTTGTCAAATAGTGACTTCTTATACCAAAAACTGGGGTCTTTGGGTTTATCAAACAGTAGATTACAGTTGTTGACTGCTGAGTCTCATGTACCCAACCTATTCCATTGATCCACTCCTCTATTCCTCAGCTAGTACCAAGTAGTTTTGATGACTGCTGCTTTATAATACAGATTAAAATCTGGTATAGCTAGTCCACCTTCCCTAGCATTTCTTTTCATTAATTCCTTTAATATTCTGGACATTTTGTACTTTCAAATGAATTTTGTTACTATTTTTCTAGCTCTGTGAAGTAGTTTCTGGTAAATTGATTGGTATGACACTAAATATACAATTTAATTTAGGTAAAATTGTCATTTTTATTATATTAGCTCAATCCAGCCATGAGAAATTGATGTTTTTTCCAATTAGTGAGATCTGACTTTATTTGTGTGAAAAGTGTTTTGAGTTGTGTTCATATAGGTCCTGGGCTTGTTTTGGCAGGTAGATTACCAAATATTTTATAATGTCTGCAGTAACTTTAAATGGAATTTCTCTTTCTATCTCTTGCTGTTGAATTTCATTAGAAATATACATGAATGCCGAGGATTTATGTGGGTTTATTTTATATCCTGCAACTTTGCCAAATTTATTGTCCAAAGTAGTTTTTTACTTGATTCTCTAGTATTCTCTAAGTATATCATCATATAATCTGCAAAGAGTGATAACTTGGTCTTTTCTTTGCCTAATTTGATTTTCTACTGCTAACGTAATATCAGATTGAATAAGAGGGATGAGAATAGACACCCTTGTTGCACCCCTGATCTTACTGTAAATGCTTCTAGCTTATCCCCATTACATATAATACTTGCTGATGGCTTTCTTTTTTTGGAGGGGGAAGATAGGGCAATCGGTGTTAAGTGACTTGCCCAAGGTCACACAGATAGGTTTGTTTTTTTTTTATTAAGTGTCTGAGGCCGAATTTGAACTCAGGTCCTCCTGACTCCAGAGCTTGTGCTCTATTCACTCTGCCACCTAGCTGCCCCATTGCTGATGGCTTTAAATAGATCCTACCTATCAAATTTATGTGCATAGAATTGGCAAAATAATGCCTAATTGTTGTTTTAATTTCCTCTTCATTGGAGGTAGATTCACCTTTTCAATTTTGATACTCATAATTTGATTTTCTTCTTTATTTTTTTATCATATTGACTTAGGGTGTATCAATTTTATTGGTTTTTCAATAAAACCAGCTATTATTTTTATTTATTAATTAATTTTTATTTATTAATTCATTATTCATTTATTAATTTAATTGTTTTTAATTTCAATTTTATTAATCTCTACTTTGGTTTTCTACATTTCTAATTTAGTATTTAATTGGGGATTTTCAATTTGTTCTTTTTCTAGCTTTTTCAATTGCATGCCCAATTCATTGACCTCCATTTTCTCTAATTTATTCATGTATGCACTCAGGGATATAAAACTTCCCCTAAGAACGCCCTTTGCTGCATCCCATAAATTTTGGTATGTTGTCTCATTATTGTAATTCTCTTGAATGAAGTTACTGCTTGTTTCTATAATTTCTTGGTTGACTCACTCATTCTTTAGAATTAAATTGTTTAATTTCCAATTAGTTTTTAGTCTATCTTTCCATGGCCCTTTATTGCATATGATTTTTATTGCATCATGATCTGAGAAGGATGCATTTAATATTCCTGCCTTTCTGCACTGAATTGTGAGGGTTTTATGCCCAAGACATGGTTGATTTTTGAGTATGTGCCATGAACCTCTGAGAAGTAAGTATATTTCTTTTTATCCCCATTCAGTTTTCTCCAGAGATCCATCATATCTAGCCTCTCTAAAATTCTATTCTTCTCCTTGACTTCTTTCTTGTTTATTTTGAGGTTAGATTTATCAAATTCAGAGAGGGGGAGATTAAGGTCCCCCACTAGTATAGTTTTGCTATCTATTTCTTCCTCTAATTCCTTTAGTTTCTCCTCTAGGAATTTGGACGCTATACCATTTGGTGTCAGTACAGATCAAGAAGAGAAAACATAAGAATATTTGGACTACCTGAAAACTACAATCAAAAATAGAATCTTAATATAATAATACAAGAAGTAATTAAAGAAAATTGTCCTGAAACATTAGAACGAGAGGGGAAAGTAGAAATAGAAAAAAAAAATCCATTGATCATCCTTAAAAGTGATCCTACAAGGAAAATCTACAGGAATATCATAGTCAAGTTCTGAAACCCCACCTCAAGTAGAAAATATTATAAGCAACAAGAAAAAAAACAGTCAAATGTGGTAGAGCCACAATTATAATCACACAAGGCCTAGCAATGACAACATTCAAAGACCACGGGTATTATAACATTATATATAAAAAAGCAAAAGAACTGTGTTGGAGTTGAAAATATCATACCCAATAATGTTAAACATAATCCTGATAAAACGACATTTGATGAATTATCAGACTTTCAGGATTTTGTTACAAAAAACAAACAAACCCAGAACTTAATAGAAATTTTGATGTACAAGATTCAAGAGAAATATATGGTACACATCAAAGACTAATTACAAGTGACTCAATGACTTTTTATATGAGGAAGTGTAAAACATATGTCTAAGATTCTTATTACTAATTCAGTATTTCACAAGAAAGACTGGGGTAGACCTGAGTGTGATATGATTCTAAAAAGTATAACCATTTAGGAAAAGGTAAAAAGAGTAATCATCTTATACAATTGAAGTATGAGAGGAAGAACTGACACAGAGGAATTATATGGGAGAGGAGGGCTGGTAGTTCTGGAACCCTGCTCTCATTGCAAATGGGTTAAAGAGGGAATAATACATATGCATATGCATACATACATATATACACACAACACACATATACATACATACACATATGTATGCATATATACATATAATGTGTGGATAGATGGAGATAGATTTAGATCTAGATATATCTAGAAGGGCATGAAAGTTTTCAAATTCAGAAAGAAAGAAAAGGCAAAGGGGATAAGGAAGAGGGAGAGGATAAGGTAGGGATTTTTAGAGGAAACACTGCTTACATCAGATCTAGGTTAAAGAGAGAACAATATATACATTTAGAAATGAACAAAAAAAGTTTTAAATTTATAAAGAAATATGTGACTGAGAGAATAAGTTAAAGGAGGGTTATAGAATGGTGTCCTGATTACTGGGAATGGGATAAAGAGGGAATAATATTTGGAGGCTATAAAAGTCTTCTAAATTCAGTTAGAAACAAGAGTATAAGGGGAAAGGGTGGGGGGAAAGGATAAGGGAGGGATGTTTGGAGGAGGGATAGGCTAAGTAATAGGAGACCAAGGTATCAGTTAGAAGTAAAATAGAGGAGTCAAGAAGGCTAAGAAATAAGAGAGACACACAAACATAAAATAAAGATCAGAAGTAGAATTTATTAGGGAAAAAAGCAGGGGTAGTAATCCTGATCTTTGATAAAATTGAAGCTAACATAGATTTAATCAAAAGAGAAATATAGGGAAACTACACTATATGTCAGCCATCAACTTTTTTTTATTATTTAAAATAGCTAGACAGTATAAGTTTGGAATATTGCTGTGGCGTAAGAAATGATGAGTTGGTGGACTTAGAAAAATATGGAAAGACTTGAACTTAAAAATGAAGAGGTTATCCACCCTATCCAACCAGAGGAAAAACAAAAACGGTACAGTCTTACGTACAGGCATATGAATGTATATGTCTATATATCAGTTTGATTATATATATATATATATATATATATATATATATATATATCTAAGTACATGTATATGTGTATGTATGCATATGAGTGTGTGTATATATACATATATATATGTGTGTGTGTGTGTGTGTGTATTACGTACGTGTATCTGCATTTAATGGTTTCCTTATTGGGATTGGGGGAAAAAGAACAAAGTAATAAGTACACAACAGAGAACAAAAGAAAATTCACAAAAAAGCAAAGAAAAGATGGACAGCTCTGAACACAGTGGGTAGTGTTTATTATATATGCTTTCTTGAAATGGAAATTTATGGCTGTATATTTTGAATCTTCTCTTAAATTCTGCTGTGCAGATAAAGTGTTTGTTTTGCTGGACAATGCAGCTATGCATGGAAGGTTTTTTTTTTTTTACTTTTAAAAATGCTGAGAGGAATGGCATTGAGGAAGGCATAGCAATAATAAAAAATGCTTGATAATTGAAATTAAGATTAAAAAATACATAGTTATTCCATAAATGATTTATATTTTGTGGTTTATTAAACAATGGGGTGGTCAATGTCATTATTTATGATTTTCCCTTAGCTAATTTGTATATGATCTACTTTTCTTTTTTAAAGAGTTCAAAATAATTTTGATGATTGCCACTTTATAATGAGTTTGAAGTCTGGAAGTACTATTCCCACTTCATTTGTTTCTTTTTTAGCCTAGAATAAACACAAAAACTGACTTCAAACTGAAAAATGTGGCACATATATGGTTCAGAAGAAACTGGTGAGAAAGAGAGAGCAGGGAATTTAAGCTTTAAAGTAGTTGAAGTAGTCAGAATCAGATGAATTACACAACTAACTATTTTAAGAATTTGCTCAGATGATTAAAATAACCAGTAATCTTTGAGAAATCATGTGTAACAGAGGAGGATACAATTATTTAAGTAAATACCATAATGATTTGTAAGAGGGAAAGAGCAAAGTAAAAACAACAAACAGATGAAATAGATAAGAAAAGGAAGAAAGTCACAGAAGGAAGTCATTCTGTGCTATTCAGTAGGACAACAGGAAGAAAATCAGTGATAGAAACAATAGACAATAAGTAAATTAGAAAATAAAGAAAAAAACTCTAATCCCATGATTAAATAGTGTGACTTAAGAGAATCAGAATATAAAAATTCATAAGAAATTATGTAAATAACTGAAACTACTATCCTGGAAAGGAGAAAAGAGTGAATAGAAAGTTTAAAAGAAATAAAGGAAGAGATGAATAGTAAAATTAGATATCTTAGTAAAATCAGTAACTTAGTATAAAAACCAGAAAACATTTGACAAAATAATGATGGAAAAAAGTAAAAGTTCAATGATATGGCAAAAAATAATAAACTGCTTACAACTGGAAAAATTTAGGAGATATCTCCAAATGACCTGAATATTTAGTCTTAGAGAAGCAATCTGAAATTCAGTAAATTTCCAAAAGAAACAAAAATATTTAATACCATAGTTCAGAATATAAAAAAGAAAATTACTTCAAAGCATTGGAACCAATTGGATAGAGACAAATCAATAGTATTCCAAGAGTAATACCAGAGAGAAATACCAGGTTTAACTTTTATAGAAATTAGTTTCTTAAGTTCAGAACTTTTAGGTCCAAGAAGAAATTCTTCAATATCTAATATGAAAAACTTTATTTAGGATTATTAGGGAACTCATATTGTCAATGAAAAAGTATATAGAATGTTCCAAAAAGTAAAGAGAAATGCAGGAGAGTGGTAAACTAGTTGGGAAAACAAAATAAATTGACACATAGTAGGTGCTTAATAAAAGTGTGCTGACTTTGAATGAGAAGGAAGACAGACAATTATCAGAAATTACTATAATGGTAAGCTAACAAAACAGAAACATAATAAATGGAATAATATTTAAGATAATTGTAAATATTCATCCAGTTTAGCAAAATGGCAACTAAATAATAAAAAATTAACTTCAGAGAATTATCAAAACGTTCAATAACAAATAACTTGTTTGTTATATAAGATGGTCATCAAAATAGAGGATGGTACCTTAGAAAATATTTTCTGTGATAAGCATGATATTGACACACAAAAAAATGGAGAAGTAAATGATAGAAATAAAATTGAAGAAGTTTGAAAAAATCAAAGTACAAGTATTTAAAATTTTCATTCTTGGGGTGGCTAGGTGGCACAGTGAATAGAGCACCAGCCCTGGAGTCAGGAGGACCTAGGTTTGGATCCAGCCTCAGACACTTGTCACAAAAAAATAGCCGTGTGACCCTGGGCAAGTCACTTAATCCCAACTGCTCTCCAAAAAGCAAAAAAAAAAAAAAAAACAAGAAAAGAAAAAGAAAGAAAGAAAGAAATTTTCATTCTTCTTAAAAGGACAATGGCTTTGTTCTATACTGAAATTTAATCCAGGTAATAAGGAAATCAATTCATAGAAGAGACTTGTTATTAGTGCAAGCTAGTAATAGGTCTCAACAATACAATTCCTAAGGCTTATTGGAGGAAGAAGAGTGACATTTCATAAGTTTTCAGGTTATTTCCAGTCTTCTGGCATTTCATTATCCATTAGAAATGTTGCAGAGAGCACAGAATCAAACATTTAAAGGGAAAAATTGACAATATTGGTATTAATACTTAACGACATGCACATAGGTGCTTAATAAATGCTAATTGCTAATTAAGTGATCTACTAGAGAGCCAAGATTGTAGTCAGCAAGATCTCGATACAAATTTTACCTTGGTCATGTATTGGATATATGACCTAGGCAAGGAATTTAAACTTTTTTGCCCCGAGAAACTTTTTAAGATTATAAATTGCAAAATTAACTCCTTTCTGAATTAATAGAGGAGGTTTCTACACTAAGAATTCCCTAAAACAATGAAACAAGAAGTCTTGACCTCAAATTGATACTTTAATAAGTAAAGCACAAATAAGAGATATTTAAATTTATTTTTATAGTTGTCAAAATTATATATATAATGTAATGATATGATGTATATGTGTATATATGTAATATATAATGAAATATATAAATTCTATATATATACTTATCTATGCATATGTATATACATATGCATATATGTATAAATATGTGTGTGTGTAAAAGTAATAGCCTGGCTATTGGGCACAACACAAGACTGAAATCATTCAGCTTCTATTTGCCACTCTGTTTCCCCCAATATTTTAAAGCAAATAATTCTATAGTACTCTCTGGTTACTGATGTCTTATTTCCTAGTACATTGTTCACTTTTAGAAATGAATAGGTTGATAAAGACTTAAAAGGAAAAGATGAAAAAATAGAAGGGGCACCAATTCAAAACATCACAATGTGATTTCAAGGGGAAGGATTGTTCCTGAACCATAAGAATGAATGTAATGGGGGCAGCTAGGTGGTGCAGTGAGTGGAGCCCTGGCCCCGGAGTCAGGAGGACCTGAGTTCGGTTCTGGCCTTAACACTTAACACCCACACACAAAAAAAATAGCCGTGTAAACTTGGGCAAGTTACTTAACCTCAATTGCCCTCCAAAAGGCAAAAAAAAAAAAAAAATGAATGTAATGGAAGGCTTCATGGTCTTGAGTCTTAATTATGCAGTCATTATGAATGTGAAACCTAGTTTTATATTCACTATCATAATGGATTTTTGAAGATTGAATTTAGTTATAATGAAGAATACCTGCATCTAATTTCTGCTTAGTATATTGAACCAACTTATATCCAATGACTTTCATTAGGTAGTATAAGTGTTAGTAAACTTTCACACATGAAATATTTAAAAGAAAACATGATCTTGATGTAAACTAACTCAATTTGAAACGAATGATTTGCAATTTTTGACATGGTGCCTAATCAGTCATTTCAAATGAAATCACTTATAAGATTTGCATCAAGAGATGACTATTTTAAAATCCAGACATGGTTAAAGAAGATCTAAAAGGCACAGACATCCCATACAGTCAAATATATACTTTAAATTTGTGATATTTATGCAGTAGACAATGAATGACACTTTAGTCCCCAAATGAAAACTATGAAGATCAGCTGTTATCTGTTATGGGCATGAAATTGGTCTCAGTCTATTAGCAAAAGCACCAGTCTTCCACTTTTAAGTGGAAAGAGTATGTTATGTTACTTCTTCCCCAAATTCACATTTAATTCTTAAGGTTACCTATTTATGAAATAAAACCATTTTTCCCTTAGGAAATGATTCTATAGTCTGCAGATGTTAGATGAATACTTAGGAAGGATTCATAGCTAGGTTTAGATTAGTACAAATAATCAATCCCATAATGCAGTCCCATTATTTGAATTTGCACTGTATATTTCTATTTGACTGAAGCTAACGTCCGTATTTTACAAGACTATAGCTTCAAATAGAGCAAGTTTGATCACATGAGACTACTTCAAAGGATTCATTATTTGTAGTATTTTTTCTCAAACTCTTTTTTAGCAGACAACAGTAAACAGTATGAAAGCTATGGATTCCTTAACATGGAGGAACTTATGGTACAAGAACTCTCTTCACCAGTGCAGATTGAAACTCTTGGTTTAGGAAATAAGCAGTAGGATGTTACCTTAGCCATAGAGTGGTTGCCAAATATCAGGTAGGTAATGAGAGTTGGAGGCAGAATTTGAACCCAAGTCTTTCTGGTTATAGTCAACTCTAACTAATGCACCACACTGCTATCTTAGAATTATTTTCCCCCTAAAATCAATTATTTAGTACAATTTGTAATGTAATGCTGACCATCATCAAAATTTGTCAAGTAAGTAATATGAATGAGCAAAGTACCATAGGATCATTTTGGATACAGCTTCAGAAAATTCATTAAAATTGTGATTTGTTTTCTTTTCACTTGTCTTTTTGCTAGAGGAAATTGACTCTTCCTCAATAATCATGCTCTTTTTCCATGTTATTCATACATGACATTGATCTGTAAATGAGCCACTGACATTTTTGCTGATAATGATAGTGTTCTTACAGCTGGGGATAGAGCTGTCACTGTCCTAGGCTGCTTTTCAAATTTGTTGTTTATTCAGTCAGAGCAAGAGGTAAGCTGTACAAATATGATAAAAAAGACTTATGAAGCTGTAAGAGATGTCAATTGCACTAACTTTTTCAAACAGCCATCTCATATAGGCAAAAAAAAAGGTTAAACAACTAGTCTAAGATTTGAAGTCAGTGAGATGAAGATAATGTGTTTCTTGCCTATCTTGTATATGCCAATATATTGCTTCAGAGTTTTCTGTTACTCTGCTCAAGCATATAATAAATAGTGTTTCAGCAAGCTGCAACTTAGTTTTTCAGGTGATGATTTTGACAAGTTTTTTTTCTTTTGCTGAAGCTTTTCCTAGAATTTTTTTTTGCTTTCAAAAACTTTATAAAATGCCTTAATTATTCTGTTGGTAACCAATTTATCTTATTATTTTGGTTATTTGAGGAAACATTCATGGTCTTCTGCATTAGGAAAAACATAACACACAAAATATATTAATGACCTTCTTTACCAAACTTCCTACTTAAAATCTAATTTCTCAGTGTCCATCTGCATTATAATTTTATAAAATATTTACCTTGGAATGCAAATAATTGACACTATTTGAAACTCATTAATTCAACAAATATTTATCAAGGGGAACTATGTTTCTGGCACTATAATGATTAATGGAGAGGCTATTTTGAACTAATGAAATTTCTGAATCAAATAATCATTTAAGTTAATATCATTGCCAGCATCAAATTTTGGTGACAAAAAGGATGAACCAGACTAAAGGGACAGATAATCTGTCATCATAAATTAAAAATTAGAAAGAATTCATGCTACATAGAATTTTAGGGAGATATAGTGACAGGTAAGAGGGAGAATAAGGCACAGAGGAGATTGACTAAAACACTTGCTTTGAGAACACCATGGCCTCTGTTTGAAGGCTTCTGAGATAGCTCATACAAAGAGTTTGGTTGTTGTTTTGTTTGGTTTATTTTCCTAGTTGTTGTTGATAGTGGGTTGTTTTATGGCTTTTTGTTTTTCTTTTTTCTATATTGAGAGCAAGAAAAAGTTTTATAAAGAGAAAAGACTATTAACTGATGGGATAAATATGGGAAAATTAGAGAGAATACAAAAACTATCTGGTCTTTGCTTTGCTTCTATTTTTTTCCACCAAGGAATGAGTTTTTCTTTTTCTTGTTGTTTTTTTTTAAATTAATTTGTTTGTTTACTTTTAGTTTACAGGATTCAATTCCACAATTCCTTGAGTTTCACCTTTTGTCCCCCTGCCTTCCCTCACCCCCGCCATGGAGGCATATAGTCAAGTATAGGATCTGTAAATACTTTCACATTATACATTAGTCAGGTTATAAAGACAGATTGTATCAGATGGAATGAAAAATGGTAAAGAGGACATAAAAGCAAACAATAAAGGGGAAAAGATCAGGTATTTTGCTTCCATCTGGATATAAACTCAATTCTTTCTAGTTCTTTCTCTGGATGCACACATTTCTCTCCATCATGAGTCTTTTGGGATTGACATATATCATGGCATTGCTGAGAAGAGTCCAGTCTATCAAAGTTAGTCATCACACATATGTTGTGTCTGTAATTGTGTACAAATTTCTCCTGGTTCTACTCTTCTCATTCAGCATCAGTTCGTATAAGCCTCTCCAGGTAAATATGAAGTCCATCTACTCCTCATTTCTTATAGCACCATAGTATTCTATAACATGCATATACCACAACTTGTTCAGCCATTCCCCAATTGATGGGCACCCCCTTAATTTCCAATTCTTTGCCACCACAAAAAGAGCTGCTATAAACATTTTTGTACATATGGGTCTTCCTCCCACTTCTATGATCTCTTTGGGATATAACCCTAGGAGTGGTATTGCTGGGTCAAAGGATATGAAAGTATTTATAGCCCTTTGGGCATAATTCAAGATTGCTCTCCAGAAAGGCTGGATCAGTTCACAACTCCGCCACCAATGCATTAGTGTTCCAATTTGCCCACATTCTCTCCAGCATTTGTCATTTTCCTGTTTTGTCATCTTAGCCAATCTGACTGGTGAAATGTGGTACCTCAGAGTTGTTTTGATTTGCATTTCTCTAATCAATAGTGATTTAGAGCATTTCTTCATATGCTTATAGATATCTTTCATTTCTTTCTCTGAAAACTACCTGTTCATAGCCTTTGACCATTTATCAGTTGGGAAATGACTTGTATTCTTATAAATTTGACTCAATTCTCTGTATATTTTAGAAATGAGTCCTTTGTCAGAGACATAGGTTGTAATTATTCTTTCCCAATTTCCCACCTCCCTCTTAATCTTGGTTACATTGGCTTTGTTTGTACAGAAGCTTTTCAATTTCATGTAGTCAAAATTATCCATTTTACATTTTATAATGTTCTCTAATTCTTGTTTAGTCATAAAGTCTTTCCCTCTCCACAAATATGACAGGTAAACTATTTCTTCTTTTCTGAGACTGCTTAGAGTATCAACCTTTATACCTAGATCATGTACCCATTTAGACTTGATTTTGGTATATGGTGTTAGATAATGGTCTATGCCCAGTTTCTGCCATACTATATTCCAGTTTTCCCAGCAGTTTTTGTCAAATAGTGAGTTCTTATCCCAAAAACTAGGGTCTTGGGGTTTATCAAACAATAGATTACTATAGTCATTGACTTCTGAATCTCATGTGCCTAATCTGTTCCATTGATCCACTCCTCTATTCTTCAGCCAGTACCAAGTAGTTTTGATGACTGCTGCTTTATAATACAGACTGAAATCTAGTATAGCTAGTCCACCTTCCCTAGCATTTCTTTTCATTAATTCCCTTGATATTCTGGACCGTTTATTCTTCCTAATGAATTTTGTTACTATTTTTTCTAGCTCTATAAAGTAGTTTTTTTTTGTAAATTAATTGGTATGGCACTAAATATATAATTTAATTTAGGTAAAATTGTCATTTTCATTATATTAGCTCGACTCAGCCATGAGAAATTGTTATTTTTCCAATTGGTTAGATCTGACTTTATTTGTGTGAAAAGTATTTTGTAGTTTTGGTCATATAGGACCTGGGTTTCTTTTGGCAGGTAGATTCCTAAATATTTTATAATGTCTACAGTAACTTTAAATGGGATTTCTCTTTCTATCTCTTGCTGTTGAATTTCATTGGAAATATATAGGAATGCAGAGGATTTATGTGGGTTCATTTTATTTCCTGCAACTTTGCCAAATTTATTTATTGTCTCAAGTAGTTTTTTACTTCATTCTCTAGGATTCTAGAAATCATCTGCAAAGAGTGATAGCTTGGTCTCTTCTTTGCCTAATTTGATTCCTTTGATTTCTTTTTCTTCTCTAATTAATTAATTCTCTAATTAATCAAATCATTTTCCTTGGTTAATTTTTGGAGCTCCTTTTCCATATCATACATTTTTCTTTTTAAAGAGATGTTTTCTTCATTATAATGTTTTTCTTATTCTGCTATTTTAGGTTTGAGTGAATTATTCATTTTGTCTGCTATCTCTCTCATTCGGTTTTCAAAGTTCCTTTTGATGTTATCTAAGAGAGCTTTCTGTGTTTGGGACCTGTTCCCTGTTGATGTTTCAGCTGTGGGTGTGGAGTCCACATTGTCTCCCTCTGAGTTTGGTTCCTCCCTCTGAGGATAGTAGGACTCCAGAGTCTTTGTCTTTGTAGTCTGCTTTCTACCCATTTTGAGGCAGGGCCCTAGCCAAGCCATTCCTCTAGGGATCCCAAGCCTTTACTGTTGAGGGTTTTGCCCTGGGGCAATAGTTACTATGTTTCTAGGATCAGAGGGGTGCGGGGGTTGTAGCCGGCCAGGTTCTCTCTGTAATCCTGGTCTTTGGAGGTGCTGATAGGGGCTTTTTTTTTTTAATTTCTGGGCTATGAAGTGGTAGCCCCAGGAGTCTTTGCTGTCCAGGACAGGGGCCCCTGCATTTGGTTCTTACCTTGCTCTTTCCAGTCCCAGCCCTTTGGTGATAGGCCTGGTAGTGGACCTTGTGGTTGGTGGGGTGACTTGCCCTCCGATTTGATCAGGCCTCTTCTGGGCCTGCCTCTGTGGGCTGCGCCTTCAGGGCCTGCCTCCAAGGAATGTGTTTTTCAAGCCAAAGAATAAAATAAAAATTATTGAGGCACTTGAAACCCCAAGATTAATAAATAAATAGGAAGGCCTCAATAAATTCAAATCAGATCAAAAATGCTGTATTCATCCTAGGGTAATAAAAGCATTATCAGAACCAAATCTGATTATAAAAACATTATCAAATCCAGATCTCTCACAGACATTTTTAGAAAAATCTCTAAAGAATAAGAGAGTTCTACAGTGCTACAGATGAGCAGATGTTTCAATTTTCAAAAAAGGAAGAGGATGGGGTTATCATAGTCAAGACAAAAGAGTCCTAGTTTTAATCCTGGGAAATACTAGAATTCAGAGTAAAAGGAATGGATTATGATCACTTAGAAAGGAGTCCAGTGATCTTAACAATTAGTAGTATGGCAATGAAGAATGATCTGTTCCAGACTAACTGGATTTCCTCTTTTGACAGAGTAATTAGATTGGCATGTCATGGGACTACTACAGATGCTATACATATGAAATTAAGCAAAGCATCTGACAGTCTCTCTTGCCATCCTAATGGTCAGGATCCAATTAAATAGAATCTGACAAGCATTTATTAAATCCCTACTCTATGTAAAACAGATGTGAGCTAAATGTATTTAGGTGAACTCAGTTTAAAAGTTGGATCTGAAGAGAAGGGGAAGGTGAAGGAACTATTAAGCACATCCTATGTGCCACAATTAAAAAATTCCTTAACAGCAACAATGTTCCAGGCACTCTGCTAAGCATTATATAAATATGATTTCATTTGATGCTTACAACAATATAATGAGGTAGGTGCTATTATGATCCCCACTTTACAGTTAAGAAAACTGAAGCAAAAGAGGTTTAATGATTTGCCCAGGTTCATAAGACTAGTTAATGTCTGAGATCATATTTGAACTCATCTTCTTGATAACAGGTTAATGGTCTATGAACTGCTCACCTAGCTATAGTGGTTATTATATTAGTGCTGATGCAAAGTTATTCAAATACCAAGTCCAACTTAAAGATTGGGCATGGTTCATATCCAATACATATACCAATGACCTTTCTTGGTCTTAAGAAATTCCATATCAATATTTGGATAAACGTATGTTTGGTAAATTCTCAAAAACTCAGAAACTTAGCTAAAACATGAGTGAAGTCATCAACAGTCAAAAGGACCACGATCAATTAGCAAAATGACCTATGTTTAATAAGGATAAATATAACCTTTCATTCTTGCAATAAATAAAATCAGCTGCATAATACAGAATGGAAAGGCATCATTCCAAGGAAGCCTGTGGGAACATTAGCAGACTGTATTACACATGAGTTACACCTAAGTTGGTAGTGCAAGGAGACAACAAAAGATAACAGATCTAAAAGAGTTAGTTATTATAACATTGATAATAAAGGAAGTGAGAATCTTTTTTTAATCTTTCCTGGTCAGATCACATCTAGAGCACTTTCTTCAGGTCTGAGTTTTTATGACACATGTTATTAAACTGTATTGACAAGAGGAGGGAATGTAGAATGGTGAGGGAACTGGCAATCATGCTGTATGATCATCAGATGACGGAAGTGAAGTTTAGCCTGGGGGAGAAGAGTTAGTGGGAAATGATAGCTAGCTTCAAGTCTGGAAGATCCCTCAGGTGAATAAAAGACTTACTCTGCTAAGTCTGATGAGGACAGAATCAGGAGTAATTCATGAATGTTTCAGGGATTCAATTTATCAGGTCAGGTCAAGCCAGAAAGTATTAATTATGGGTCTACTATCTGGCAGGCACTGTACTGAGTGCTGGGAATACAAAGAAAGGCAAAGACTCAATTCATGTCCTAGAGGAGCTTTCTACTGAGGTGGAGACAAAAAAACAAAAAACAAACAGAAAAAAAGAGGTGCAGTGGATAGAACACCAGGCCTAGAATAAGGAATACTGAGACCAAATCCAGCCTCTGATATTTACCAGCTGTATGAGCCTGGGCAGCATACTTAAACTGTTTTGCCTCAGTTTCTTCATCTGTAAAATGAAGATAATAATAGTATCCCCCCCAGGGTTACTGTGAGGATCAAATGAGGTAATACTTCTAAAGTGCCTAACACAGGCACCATGGTAAATGCTAGCTATATAGCTGTAAGAGTAGAAACAAAGTATATAATGGATAATTTAGAGATTCTCTCAGGGGGGAAGTCCATAAAATTGAGAACTGAGAAAAGCTTCTTCTGGAAGGTGGAATTTTAGCTGAGACTTCAAAGAAGGCAAGAGGCAGAAACTATGAAGCAAAAGGCTGCTTAAGTGCCTCAGGCTATCAGTCTTTCCAGAGTCATCTCCTGAGAACTGGCGCTGTCACCTGCTAAGACTCCAAAAACCAAAACCAAGACCTTGCTAACTTTGTTCTTGTCATTGTTATTTCAGTCACGTCTGACTCTTCATGGCCCCATTTGGGTTTTCTTGGCAAAGATACTAGAGTGGTTTGCCATTTCCTTCTTCAGCTCATTTAACAATAAGGAAATGGAGGCAAACAGCATTAAGGGACTCTACCAGGGTAACACAGCTAGTAAGTTATCTGAAGCGAGATTTAAACTGAGGTCTCATTGATTCTAGGTCCAATGCTTAATTCACTGCATCATAGAGGTGTTACTGCTCATTTTAGAGTGTGTCTACTAGAGATTACATTGGCTTCAAGCCCCTTTGACTCTACCACACACCCCAAAATTCCATTAGGTTTTCTGTTTTCTTTCTGTGCAGCCCTGGGCTAGTTGGAGAAATTTACTGGTGTTTTCTTTGTTTTGCTGAACCATTGCTTTATATAGTTTCCTTTTCCATTTTTCTTGGGGGAATAAAACCTTGGCTGGATGATTTTATATGGCTATCCTTCCCAGGACTCCCTGTGGAAACTTCCTCTAACAATATTGAAATGTCATTTGGACTGCATGAGTGGAAAATTCTTAACATATCCCTAGAAAAAATAAAGACCAAGGCTTTAAAAGCTTGAATACAAAGGCCAAATTGAACCAATTTATGAAGTCAGTACTAAGAAATGACTTGGTCTCCCCTAGGCAAGGTTCAAACATAATGCAAAGAAAAAGGTAAAGCCTTTTATGTTCCCTAATCAATGAAATCTTGAAGACAAAACTTAGTGGCTAAAGCACATTTAGAGTAATCAGCTGTTAACATATGTGTATTTGTTAGTATGTACATACATACATATATACATATATGTGTTTGTATATGTATATATATATGCAAATATATCCTTCCTTCACTTTGCAGGGTTCATATAAGTCTTCCCAGGTTTTTTTTTTTTTACCAGAAACCATCCTGCTTATCATTTCTTTTTAAAAAATATTTTTATTTCATTAAATATTTTCCAATTACATGTAAAAAATAATACTTCCTAAAAATTTTTGAGTTCCAAATTTCCAAATTCTCTTCTGCCCTTCTTGTCCCACTGCCCTCTTTGGAAGACAAAAAAAATTTGATAATTAAATCATGCAAAATATAATTCAATATTAGCCATCTTGAGGAAGAAACCACAAAGAAAATAAAACATCTTTAAAAAGAGAAAGTAAAAATATGCTTCATTCTGTATTCGAAATTCATGAGATCTCTCTCTGGAGGCAGACACCATATTTAAACATGGATCCTTTGATATTGTCTTGGATCATTGCCTTGATCAGAGTATCTAAGTCTTTCACAATTGCTCAGCCTTACAATATTGCTATTACTGTGTACAGTGTTCTATCAGTTGTGTTCACTTTACTTTGCAGAGTTCATATAAGTCTTCCTATGTCTTTCTGAAACCATCTTACTCATTTTTTTTACAGCAAATTGAATTCCATCACAATCACATAACCCAACTTGTTCAGCCATTCCCCAACTGATGGACATCTCCGTGATTTCCAGTTCATTGACACCCCAAAAAGAGCTGCTATAAATATATATTTTTTTGTACAAATAGGTCTTTTTTCCCCTTTTCTTTGATCTCTGAGATACAGACATGGTAGTAACATTACTAGGTCAAAGAGTAAGCAGAACTTTATGATCTTTTGTCTCTACTTTCAAATTATTCTCCAGAATATTCAGACTACTTTACAACTTCTGAAATAGTGAATGTGTCCCAATTATTCCAGATCCCCTCCACAATTTGTCATATTTCTTTTCTGTCATGTTAGTCAGTCTGACAGGCCAAGCCTGCACAATATAAGACCTGTAGTTCTCTTGCTGCCCACCAAAGGATTCTGGGTGGCTGTCATATGACCCATGGTAACTAACCATCATCAGTCTGTCTCATGACTTGTGGCAACCAACCAGGATCTGTCTCTAGTCTAAACTGTCATGTGACCTGTGACAAGCAACCATTGTCAGTCTGTCTCTAGTCTAAACTATCTGTGGCCTGAAGAAGTTTACAAGTTGTGCAAGTCTGTGATAGGAGGTATCTTAGAGTTGTTTTAAATTGCATCTCTTTAATCAGTAGTGATTTAGAACATTTTTATGTCACTATTAATATCTTTGATTTCTTTTTCTGAAAATTCTGTTCATGTCCTGTGACAATTTATCCACCGGGGAATTGTTCTCATATTATAAATTTGACTCATTTCCCTGTATCTTTAAGAAATGAAGCCTTTACCAGAGAAACTTGCTATAAATTTCTTCCTCAGTTTCCTGTTTTCCTTCTTATTTTTGGCAGCATTAGTTTTGGTTGTGCAAAACATTTTAATTTATTTTAATCAAAATTATCTATTTTATTTTCCATTGTCTTTCTCAATCTCCTGTTTGGTCTTAAACTCCTCCCTTATCCATAGACCTGAAAGGTATATTATTCCATGCCCCCCTAATTTACTTATTCTAATACATTTTATGTCAAAGTCATGTACCCATTTTGACATTATTTTAGTATATAGTGTGAAATATTGGTTTATACCTAATTTTCAGTCAAACATCTTTCTATTTCTCCCAGAAAGTTTTGTCAGATGTTTTGTTCTTTCTGTCAAAGCTTGGATTATTTGAGTTTATCAAACAGTAGATGACCATGGTCATTTACTACTGTGTATTCTGTGAATCATTTCCACTGATACACCACTCTGGTTTCAAGCCATTACCAGATTGTTTTGATGATTAGATTTGCTGCTTTGTAACATAGTTTGAAATCTGTAACTGCTAAGTTGCCTTCCTTTATGTTTTTTTAAATTGATTCCCTTGATATTCTTGGCTTTTTATTGTTCTAGATGAATTTTATAAGTATTTTTCTAACTTTATAAGATAATTTTTTGGTATTTTGGTAGACATGGTAATAAATAAATAAATAAACTTAGATAGAATTGTCATTTTTATTATATTGGTTTGACTTACCCATGAGCAGTTAGTATTTCTGCAATCATTTAGATCTGTCTTTATTTCTTTGAAAATCAGTGTTTTGTAATTGTTTTCCTTCGATCCCCGGATATATCTTGGCAGGTAGATGCCTAAGTATTTTATATTGTCTGCAGTTATTTTAAATGAGATTTATCTTTCTGCATCATGCAACTGGGTTTTGTTGGTAGTATATAAAAATGCTAATGATTTATGTGGATTTATTTCATATACTGAAACTTTGCTAAACTTGTTCATTGTTTCTACTAGGTTTTTTTTTTAAGCTGATTCTCTTAAATACTCTAAATATATCATCATATTACCTGCAAAAAATGATAGATTTGTTTCTTCATTACCTATTTTTATTCCTTCAATTACTTTTTCTTGTCTTATTGCTATAACTGGCCTAATACAATATTGAATAACAGTGATAATAATGGATTCCATTGCTTCACTCCTGATCTTATTGGAAAGGCTACAATTTTATCCCTGTTAATGTCTTCTCTTGGTTTTAGATAGATGCTACTCATCATTTTAAGAGGGTTTCATTTGTTACTATGCTTCTAGTGTTTTTAATAGGAATAGAGGTTGTACTTTGCCAAAGGTTTTCTGCATCTGTTGATATAATCAGGCAATTTTGGTGGTTTTTGTTATTGATATGGTCAATTATGCTGATAGTTTTCTACTCCCTAACCATCCCTGCATTCCTAGTATAAGTCCTACCTGGGCATAGTATGTGATCTTTGTGATATATTGCTGCAATCTCTTTGTTAGAAGTTCATTTAAAAATTTTGCATTGATAATCATTAAAGAAATTGGTATATAGTTTTTTTCTCCATTTTTCTCTCCTTAGTTTAGATATCAAAACCATATTCATGTCATAAAAGGAGTTTTTAGGGCCCCCTTTTTACCTATTTTTTTCAAATAATTTATATGATATTGACATTAATAGCTCTTACAGTGTTTGGTAGAATTCACTTGTGAATCCATCTGGTTCATGATGATTTTTTTTCTTAGGGAATTCAATGATGACTTGTTTAATTTCCAAGATAGTATTATTTAGGTATTGTATTTCCTCTTCTATTAATCTGTGCAATTTATTATTTTGTAAATATCTGTCAATTTCACTTAGATTGTCAATTTTACTGGCATATAATTTGGCAAAATAACTCCTAATATTAGCTTTAATTTCAACCTCATTGGTGGTATGTTCACCTTTTCATTTTTGATACCAGTAATTTGCTTTTCTTCTGTCTTTATTTTGATCAAATTAACAAATGATTTGTCTATTTTATTGACTTTTTAATAAAACCAGCCCCTAGTTTTATTTCTTAGCTCAATGGTTTTCTTACTTTCAATTTTATTACTCTCTTTATTGATTATCAGGATTCTTATTATGGTGTTTAATTGGTCATTTTTAATTTTTTCTGGTTTGTGGGGTATTTTTTTTAGCTGGATGTCCAATTCATTTTTCTGTTTTCTCTCTTCTATTAATGTAAACATTTAGAGATATAAAATTTCTTCTAAGTTCTCTTTGACTGTATTCCACAAATTTTGGAATGTTGTCTCATTGTTGTCTTTATCTTTAATGAAATTATCGGTTGTTTCTATGATTTGTTCTTTGGCCCACTCAATCTTTAGGATTAATTATTTTTATTTTCCAATTAAATTTTAATCTATGCTTCCACAACCCTTATTTTAATGTAATTTGTATTGCTTTATGGTCTGTAAAAAGTGCATTTAATATTTTGCTTTTCTGCCTTTGGATGTGTGAGCTTCATGCTGTAATACATGACAATTATTGTGTAGGTGACATGTGCCACTGAGAAAAAAACCAAAACAAAACATATCCTTGTTTTTATTCCCATTCAGTTTTCTCCAGATTTCAGTCATGTCTAATTTTTCTACTATTCTATTCATCTCCTTGACTTCTTTCTTATTTTATAGTTAGCTTTATCTAGCTCTGAGACAGGAAAGTTGAAGTCTCCAACTTAAATAGTTTTACTATTTTCTCCTGTGTTTCATTTAATTTCTCCCAGGGTA
Source organism: Petaurus breviceps papuanus (assembly GCF_028583685.1). NCBI lineage: Eukaryota > Metazoa > Chordata > Mammalia > Diprotodontia > Petauridae > Petaurus > Petaurus breviceps. The sequence goes on from NW_027187372.1 coordinate 13,638,833, forward strand.
TCCATCTTTCTCACTGATTTTTTTCAACACCATCCCAAAATAATTGACTCATTTGCACACCCTCTTTCTGTGTAGCATCTTTCTAATTATCCTAATAATGAAGTTCTTAGATGATACATGCATCATCTTCCAATATAGAAAGGTAAACAGTTTAACCTTGAGTCCCTTATGATTCTCTTTCATGTATCCCTTATTATGTTTCCCTTGAGTTTTTTATTTGAAGTCAGATTTGCTATTCATCTTTAATCTTTTCATCAGAAATGCTTGAAAGTCCTCTATTTCATTAAATATCCATTTATTTCCCATAAAGGTCTATATTCAGTTTTGCTGGGTAGGTTATATTCCAAAGGTTATATTTGTTTGGTTGTATTCTCAGATTTTTTACCTTCTGGAATATTATATTGTAAGCCCTATGGTCCTTTAATCTTGTAGTTGCAAATCTTGTGTTATTCTGACTGTAGATCCATTGTCTTCTAATGGTTTGTTCCTTGCTGTTTGAAGTATTTTCTCCTTGTCCTGGAAGCTCTGGAATTTGATTATAATATTCGAGGGAGTTTTCATTTTGGGATCACTTTAAGGAAGTGATCAATGGATTCTTGAAATTTCTATTTTATTCTCTCATTCTAGGATATCAGGGAAGTTTTCCTTGATAATTTTTTGAAAAATGAAAACCAGAATATTTCTTTGACCATGACTTTCAGTTAATCCAGTAATTCTTAAATTATTTCTCTTTGATCTGTTTTCTAGGTCAGTTGTTTTTCCAGTGAGACATTTTATATTTTCTTTTATCTTTTCAGTCTCTTGATTTTTGCTTTGTTGCTTTAAGATGTGTCATAGTTACTAGTTTCCACTTGCCCAATCCTATTTTAAGGAATTGTTTTCTTTAGCAAGATTTTGTACCTCTTTTTTTTCTAATCTGGCCAATTTTGGTTTTTAAGGAGTCTTTAATAAATCTGTTTTTGTACCTCTTTTTTCCATTTGTACAATTCTAGTTTTTAAGGTATTTATTCAGTATTTTTATCCTTACTATTTCTAAAAGCTCCATAAACTCCAAAGTTGGACATTAAAAACTCTTCACAACTTGACCTCAATCTACCTTATTATTGTATTTTGCTTCTGTGATTTAATCTATAGTTGTCACAAATTAGCCTTCTTACTCTTTCTTATACTCAGCCCATCTTCTATTATCTCTGGGCCTTTTCACCCCCATCCCTATTATATCTGAATTTTCACCTATGACTCTTATAAGTCTGAATTTTCTTAAAAATTTAGGTTGTCACCTACATTATGCCTTTCTTAATTTATCCAGCTGCTATTATTGCCCGTGTTCAATTACATTTATGTTATAACATTTTAATATAATGTTATGGTATAACATTTATGTTATACCCTGTACACACACATATACACACAGATACACACATACATTAATCTTTATGTGAATAACTTAATATATGTGTTTTTAAACACATCTATATATATATATGCATTCATACAAGCACATTGTCTTTCATGACAAATTTTAAGCTTATTTAGGGAAGGAACTTGTAATCTTTTTGTTTCTATCTTTACCATCTTACACAATACTCATCACATAGTATTAATAAATGTTGATTGATTAATTTCTCACCACCAAAAGTACTTTTGAATATTCTTTATTTTTGTAGCAGCAAGCACCCCAAGCATTCCCCAGGGTGTCTGCCAACACAGGGTCTTGGATCTGCTTTGTTAAAGGAAAGCAACTCAAAATGGGTTAACAAGCTTACTTTAATTAGCCAAATATGTATTGTTTACCTAGTTCAGGGGAAAAAGGTCAGCACCCCGAACTTCAGAGTATACAGGCAGAATTATCAAGACAAAAACAGATCAAGTAGACAGATTTCCAAACTGTCCAACCATTACATCCCTACCAAACAACATCTGGGTTTCAAAGCCGGGGGACTCTGGACAACGGCTAGCCCAGAGTTTCATCTGATCAAATCACAGAACACTTCTCAAAGTGAGACCCAAAACAAAGCTACACATCAGGGCTTATATAACCTTCTCCTGGCTCAGAGAATGTAACAACCTTATTGACTCACTGGCCAATCAAGAGGTATCTACTGAAAAACAAGCGTCCCACCCCAGGCTCCAGGTGCACTTTAGCCTAGGGGCAGGGAAGATCTTAAAAATTTACATTCCCATTACATTTTTCTACTGTATTTAGAATGTGGGGTATAGAATATAACTTAGTACATTGAGGAGAACAAGGATTTGGAGTCGAGACCTTCATTACCATAGAAAATCACTTTCCCATCTCTGTATTAGTTTCTTTATTTGTAAAATTAGGGGATTAATCTAAATGAGAATTAAGTTCATTCACAAGGCTTACTCTATCACACTGGAATTTATTCTCACAAAATTATAAAGCTATTGTGAATATAACTTTTAAATTTTCAAATGAAATGAAAATATGATACAGTATTTCAGTGATCCCAATATTTTTAGGAAAATCCTGACTCTGACTTGATTACCAAAACTATTTGAAATGTGAAACTGTTAATACCATCAGTTATGACCCATTGGTCAGGAGTTAATTGGCATTCCCAATCTGCCCTGCTTGCTTATCTACCCAAGCAAAATTATTCATCATTGTGCTCCTCCTCTTGAGTAAAGAACATGATGTTATAATGTTCCTTCTGATTAATTATGATCCATCACTTTAATCTTTCTTCATACCACAGCTGAAAGTAAATTGCCCTTTAGGTGCAAGTGTAAGAGAGGGGGAATTTGTCAGTGTAAATCTACCTATTAGCTCAAACCAGCCTTCCTAATCCACTTGGAAATCTTCCTTGAATTTTATCATTTTTATCTCTTTCATAGCATTAGTTGAGATTCATTGTCTTCCTTTCCTAAGATATGTCCAATGAATTAGGACTCTTTAGGACATTTGTATTGTCTTACATAAAGGGTGCACATTTCATTGCCCTAAGAGCAGCAGAATTTTACTTTTTTATAGAATACTGTGTTTTTCTTCTACATGGGTGCACTTGAAATCTTTCCTAATTAATAATAATAATAATAATAATAGTTAGCATTTCTGTAGTACCTATGTGCCAGGTGCTGGACTAAGTGCTTTAAAAAAACGTTTTCTCATTTTTTGATCCTCAACAGCCCTGGGAGGTGGTCCTGTTATTATCTTAGTTTTACAGAGGAGGAAATTGTGACTTGTCCAGGGTCACCCAGCTTGTAATTGCCTCAAGCTGAATTTGGATTCCAGTCTTTCTGAATCCAGGCCCTGCCTGTGCCCTGTGGTGCCCTCTAGTGTCCTTGTGAATTACATTTAGCAAATATTTCTTTTTGACTAGGTAAAAGAGACCATTCTTTGGCGTTGCCTCAGACAAACTGAGACCTGGGAAATACCTTAGTTTAGAAAGGCTAAGCCCTCCCATTGCATCCAGGCCATTTCTAGTCATCTTAATCTATATCTCACCACTGGACTCAGATGGCTCTGGAGTAAAAAGTGAGGCTGTTGACTTTAGGTAGCCCTGCCTCACTTAAATACAGTTCACTTGCAACTCATGACATCTCCTTACTGATGTCACTGTTTTCTTCCAAAATGAAGGACAGACAACAGCACATTCAATGAGATATATGACCTCTAACTAAGAAAATTTGAATTTACTTGATAGAAAAAAGTGCATAAACAAATAAATACAATTTAAGAGGGTAAGCGTAGGCTATAACATGAACCCACAAAATGAGATAAGAAATATGGAATGACAGGGTATAATTTTACTATAGTACATAATGCACTGCTTTTTTTTTTCCTTTAAAAGGACATAAATGTGGATAAAATATTTCCCTTTTAATATCTGATTCTTTTTTCCCCTAATTCACATATCCTTTTCTACTTTTACTTTTTTGGCATTTCTCTGTAGAGTTTTCCTCCTTTAAAATTTACTGTATGTCTTTAATTTTTTTTTTCTGATCATCTCTCACCCTTTGTTTTTGTTTCCTTTTTTAGCTACCATAGAAATATTGGGTGGAATGAAATAAAGAGAAACATATTCCTAATAAAACATAATGTGTGTATATGCACACATCACACATGTATGTCCACTCATGTGCACCACACATGTACACACATATTTTATATACATATAATATGTGCATATGTGTATATGCATGTATATGTGACTGTGTATATGCATGTATTTGTCTCTGTATGTATACATGTATGTATATGTGTACACATAGATACACATCATGAGAGATTATTTGTGGAGTATTTACAGGGTGGAATTGGAAAAGGGTTGGTGAATTTATATATATGGGAAGAATGAAGTAATGTCTTTTTCTACAGAGGACAGTTTCAAAATTATTGAATCATAAGTGAAGAATTTAATTACAAATTCAAATGATATGTATTATATAGACCTCAACCAGTTAGAGATATACAAATGTCTGAGGAATTGTGGTATAGGTGGGTTTGTACTTGGTCCCATTGTGGGAGAAAATGGGACAAGAAGGACTGACACTGTAATTTATTGCCATAGCGAACTCATGGTATTTCCATTTATTTTGCAACTTGTTTACTAGGACACCGTCAGGTTAAGTGATCTGTGCAGATTAAGGCAGCTACTATATACCAGAGGTAAAACTTGACCTGGGTCATCCTGGGTCCTAAACCACTTCTCTATTCATGATGACATACTTCCTCTCAATGTGCAATGGAAAAACTGCTGTATTTAGAGTTAGAAGGCCTGAGTTGAAATCTTGGCTCTGTCACTGATTACTCATGTGATTTCGTGCATATCACTTAATTTTAATTAGTCCTCCATTTCCTCACTTGTAAAATGGGTTGGTTGGTCTATGACCTCTAGTATCCTTTAACAGAGGCAGCTAGGTGGTACAGTGGATTGAGTGCTTCTCAGGAAGACCTGAATTCAAATGTGTCCCCAGAAACTTGCCAGCTCTATAAACCATGCTTGAATTTAACCTCTTATTGTCTCAATCTCCACAAATGTAAAATGGAAATAGTAATAGCACATATTTCTTAGGGTTGTTATGAGGATCAAATGAGATAATATTTGTAATACACGTAGCATAGGGCCTGGCACATAGTAGGCCTTGTTCTCTTTCAACTCTAAATCTATACTTCTTTATATTTCTATATACTCTGTTTTTTACTGGATATATTCTTGCCTTTTAACAGTTGCTTCACTAAGCAACTTCAATAAAGTGCTGGGCCTGGAGTCAGGAAGACTCATCTTCCTGAGTTCAAATCTAGTCTCCTAGGTGTGTGACCCTGGACAAGTCATTTAACCCTGTTTGCATCAGTCTCTTCATCTATAAAATAAGAGAAATGGAGAGGGAAATTGCAAACCACTCCATTATCTTTGCCAAGAAAATCCAAAATAGGGTCATGAAAAGTTGTGCATGAGGGGTGGCCAGGTAGCATAGCAAGTAAGAGCACCGGCCCCAGAGTCAGGATGACCGGGGATCGAATCCGGGCTCGGGCACTTAGCACCCACCCAGAAACACCTGGCCGTATAACCTTGAGCAAGTTACTTAACCCCAATTGCTTAGGGGCGGCCAGGTGGCGCAGTGAGTAAGAGCACCGGCCCCAGAGTCGGGATGACCTGTGATCAAATCCGGACTCTGATACTTAGCACCACACCCAGAAATAACTGGCCGTGTAACCTTGAGCAAGTTACTTAACCCCAATTGCTTAGGGGCGGCCAGGTGGCGCAGTGAGTAAGAGCACCGGCCCCAGAGTCGGGATGACCTGCGATCGAATCCGGACTCTGATACTTAGCACCACACCCAGAAATAACTGGCTGTGTAACCTTGAGCAAATTACTTAACCCCAATTGCTTAAAAAAGAAAAGAAAAGAAAAGTTGTGCATGACTGAACAACAATAATCAATAAACTTTCATCTTTCATCCTGAAGTCAAAAGACAGTAAGTCAGATGTTCTTTCAAAAGAGTAAATATGAATAAAGGAGGTTATTAAGATTAACTGGGATATCCCCGGGGTAAACAGAAATCATTTCAAAGTCAATGATGAATTTCCAAAATGTAAGACAGTTCTGCAGTAAAGAAGAGAATACATGGGAAATATTTTCTATTTTGATAATGGTAAATTTTGAAAATAAAGCATTTATTTGCTAATTATGGCAAAATGCTGAAGTTAGGAGAGGACAGTGAAATAGCATCATTCCCTGTGGGTTATTATTAGTATGTAAAAAAATGAGTGATTTCACATTTAAATAACAATATTTTCCTTTTTCCTCCCTAAGAGCAAAGATAGTCTCATCACAGTTTGCTGAGCCTTATATATAGTGCACACTTAAATAATTAAGGATCCTCTTCTCATTCCTGTATATAATCTTTTAGTGATCTCCTTAGCTCTCGTGGGTTTAATAATAATCTCTTTTCAGATGACTCACAGAGTTATATATCCAGCACCAGAATCTCTCATGAACTCTCACCCCAAATCATCAACTGCTAATTAGTGATTCTAAATTGAGTATGCTGGGGTTTTATCAATTCATCATGTCCCAAACAGTACTTATTTTCTTTCCCTCACAACTTTAGCCTTCCACCAAATTAACGTATTTCTCTTCAAGAAATTTCCCTTCAAGTCTCTCAGTGTCAGAACTTTAGTTTTATCCCAAACCCTTCACTCTCACTCACTCTACTTATGCAAACAATTTCCAGATCTAGTTATTTCTGCCTACCTGTATGAAGTCTCTCATATATGACTACTTTTTACTCGTACAATTATCTTACTTCAGATTCTTATCACCTCTTCCTTGAAATAAGCTACGATTTCCTCATTATTCTCTCTTCTTCAAGTCTCTTCATACACTACTCTATCTTTCACACAGCCAGCAAAGTGATTTTCCTTTAGAACAAATATAACCATGCCACTCCCTATTCAGTCAACTATATAGTGTTTCTCTATTGAATCTAGGATCAAATATAACTCCTATGTTGATCTTTTAAAGTCATTCACAATTTGACCTCAAATTATCTTTCTAGCTTCATTATACATTACCAACTTCTCCTTGCTCTACAACTCAACCAGCCTTTTCTTAATTACTTACACATAACATTACATTAATCATTCTTCATACCTGGAATGGGTAACTTCATTTACTGCACCTTATGGAATCGCTCATTCTTTCAATATAAGACTTCGGGACCACCTTCTATGTAAGATCTTTTTTACTACCCCTCCCATAAATAATTATGTGATTCTGCTAGTGCCCTTCCTCTTTGTGTGTGTGTGTGTGTGTGTGTGTGTGTGTGTGTGTGTGTGTGTGTACAAGACAGAGAGGGAAGGAGAGGAGAGGAGAAGAGAAGGTAGAAGAAGAGAGAGAAAGGGAGAGAACACATTCCCTCTCTAAGGGATCTTAAAAGGTCATCTAGTTCAACCCAATCATTTCACAGAGGAGGAAACTGAGACCCAAAAAGTTAAGTGATTTGAACAGTCACATAAATAATAAGTGACAGAGCCAGGATTTCTACCCAGGTCCTCAGACCCCAAAGCTTGTGTTTTGGGTAGTTACAACATAATTAGTACCTGTGCAATTTTTAGGACCTGCATATTCATACATACACCCATACTCACACTATATGTGTGCATATATGTATGTATGTGTGTACATATATGTGCATGTATGTATAGGTATATCTATACTACATATATACATGCATACACATATATGTGATAGGGAACTAGCAGATAGATACCTGTCTGTGCATGTATGTATGTATACATGTGGGTTACATGATTAATAGATGTGTGTATATATACACACATACATTGTATATATACATATGTGTGGGTATACATGTGTATATATGTATGTGTACAAATGGGCATATAAATATACATATATACATTCTTATAGACATATGTCTTCCACACAGACACATTTTTATACATATACATACACACATATTCCTTTTAAATGTCTCAATGTCCTTTCATCTTGCAGGAAATACTTTGGAAATTAACTAGCTAGGGACTATTCTTTTGGAAATAAAGTTCACCAAAGCCCTTGATTCTTCCCAAGTCACTGTTACATACAAGAAAGCTTTTTACTTTGACAACATGGCCTTCAAAGGTGAAGGCCAGTGCAAACTCCCTAGTTTGCTTTTCAATTTCCCTCTATCAAGTCCGTCAGTGTGTATGCAGATGGAGGTTAGCACACTCACCAAAGAGAAACACTCAGAGATAAGATTAAACAAGGAATAACCCCTCTTCTTTTACAGTTTCAGATGAGTGCTGCTACAAACGGGTTAGGGCACTGATCATCCATTGTTATAAAATAGATAAGCTTTTAAGCAAAAAAGCTATTAACCTGAAATGCAGTCCCAATGAAAGCAAAAGTAGTCCAGAAAGAAGAGATAAGGAAAAGTTTATGAAAGAGAACTAGTGACTGAAAACTAATTCAGTACCCTCAGGAGTAAAAGTGAAAAGAAATCCGCTCAGATTAGATGGTTTAAACTTGAAAATCCAGGCTTTTCCTTGGAGTTTACAGAATATTTTTCACCATTATGTTACCTTTACTGTAAGGAAGTTCTATCCTGTGTAACCAATCTCATGATTCCACTTAGGCACATTCAACTATGTTCAAATCTACTGAGATCATCAAGATAATGGATTTCATGTGCCCATTACAGTTGATAAGGATTCAAAGAATATTCTATCTGAAAGAGACCTTAATGGTCATCTTTCCAACAGAGAAATTTTAAAATAAGACAAAATGAAGCCCAAATAAGTGAATAACAACCTGATGATTATGAAATAAATCAGGGACAAAGTGGAATATAGAATTATAAGCAGGAATAGCCATCATGACAGATATACCTAATACACCATGATATTCCAGAAGCCTTCTGGATGCTTGTGGGGTTACCCACAGTCTAAAGCCCCTGAGGGCAGAGAGGAGCTACCCCAAATCTGAGGATATATGGTTGCTGTAATCTCAGTTTATTTTACTTCTATCTTTCCACTAAATTCTTCTCTCTATATTCTGGCACAGGAGTGAGGAACCTGTGGTCTGGAGGCCACATGTGGACTTTTAGGTCCTTGGATTCAGTCTTTTGACTAAGTTCAAGTTTTACAGAACAAAACCTTTTATTAAGGGGATTTGTTCTGTGAAGTTTGTATTCAGTCAAAGGTCTGCACTTGATGTAGAGGGCTACATATGACCTCAAGGCCTCAGATTCCCCACCCCTGTAAGAATTTCCTGAGTGAGGAAAATGGAAACATTTTTAGTAATTTGGTTTTATTAGAGTCTGGAAACCCTCTAGAACCCTCTCCTAGAATCTCTCTGGGCTTGCCTTGTCTGCTCCAGTTAAAGGCCTGCTTCAAAGAACCCAACTCCTACTGGGGGCAGGTGCCCTCCTAATTCTTACCCTCTTAGACCTTTACTTTGTGGGAGGGATGGGAAATCTGGCTCACTGTAACCAGGTTAGGAAAAAAAGATTCTATAGACATTTCCCACTTTAACTCTGTTGGCCACTTTCTTTTCTGTGGCCAAGACTATATAGGATTACTGCAGCTCTAGTTGTCATGGGCATGGAAGGGGGAAAAAAGTTAAAATTTATAGGGATTGGCCTCAAGTCACTAGTCCTTACTACTGTCCCTTCTCGATCGTATATGGGGGCAGAGGAATAGGGTCCAATTAGAGGTATGCTTTTTAAGCAAAATGGTTAGGTTGTAAAGATTGTACTACGTTGTAAGATAAGAAGAAGGGTTTGTTTAAAAAACAAACCCTTACAAAGTTTATGTATTTATAGTAAAGTTTACTTATTTGTGTTATAGCTAATTTTTAAAATAAGCTTAGTTAAACCTTTGATTCTTTGATTAAACAAATACCATCCTTTTTGTTTGCATCTTCAATAAATGTTTGTCATATCAAAAATAAAACTAGAGGGGCGGCCAGGTAGCACAGCGAGTAAGAGCACCGGCTCCAGTGTTGAGAAGACCTGGAGATCGAATCCCGGGCTCAGACACTTAGCACCCACCCAGAAACACCTAGCTGTGTAACCTTGAGCAAGTTACTTAACCCCAATTGCTTAGGGCGGCCAGGTGGCTCAGCGAGTAAGAGCACCGGCTCCAGTGTCGGGATGACCTGGATCAAATCCGGGCTCAGATACTCAGCACCACACCCAGAAATAACTGGCCGTGTAACCTTGAGCAAGTTACTTAACCCCTATTGCTTTAAAAAAAAAATAAAACTAGAACTTGGCTTTTATTTATTTATTTTTGTCTTGTGATTTTTGACCTTGGGTTTTCATAAAATATGACCTTTAAGTTAGTGAATTTCTATTTGTGTATGAGGAAATTGAGACACATGGAAGGTTAGCTTCACAGTATGCAAAACCAGTTGGCTGGGAAATGGCTGACTCCTTCCCTGTTCTATGCTACCTCTTAGCCTCCTGCTCTCTAACTCCATTAATTTCTCCTTATGTGAACTTCTTTCTTTTTGTTATCTTTTGTTGTTGAATGCAAAAGCTTTAATGATTTTCTATGAATTGAATGAATTTAGTAAAATGAATTGGTATTTTGTTTGTTATTCTGTATGTCTGCTCAACTTCCCCACTCAACAAAAAAGATCAATTTGTTAAAGAAAAATCGTCCAGTCCAGTATGGCATAGTAAAAGTAGGGACTCACTGAACAGACCCAAATTCCCAAGCTATGGATATAAAATTGTTTCCTCCATATAGCAGAATCTGATATTCACATAATAGATAACTTTGTAATTTTACAAGACTATAACGTTTGCAAATCACTTTATACATTTTTTTCTCTTTTGTTCCTTCCCCAAAACTGAAAGTGTCTAGAATTTGTCTTTGCAAACCAATGTCAGTTAGTAACCTTTGCCTCTCATTTTCTTGGCAAACTAGTTTTCTTTTTTTCAGAGCATTAAAGTTAAAAGTTCTAGCCCTCACTTTAAAACCCTTTTCATCCAACATCATATATATCTGGTATGGACAGCACAATAATGCCCATAGTTGAAACGGAGTAGAAGAGCAGATCGGATGGCTTTAGGGCTTTAACCACAAAAATTCCTTTACTGACTTCAAGTTTTCCATAACAATAAAGACTTTTTTTTTTCCAAATGAAAATTTCATGATATCGCTATATGACAAAGAAACCTGAAAAACATGTCTTTCAGGAAACAAGAAATAAACTAAACTAAAGGTAAGCATCACATAGAGAGCCATGGAAAGATATATTGTGGGTATAAGCAGGCTACATGAGGTAACAAACAAGAAATGCCAAAGAAATGCAAAAGTAAAGGCAGTCATCAAAGACTTACTATAGGAAAGGAAAATTGGTTGGTCATAAGATGGAAGTGATACATAACAAATAAGCCCAAATATCACACTAATATCCTTGAAATTAGAGGAAGACCTTCAGTCTGATGAGTGGCACATTAGGTAGAGAACATGGACTAGAGTCTCAAAATATGTGTAGACAAAGGTAAATTGAGGGAAATTCCATCACTGAGGGAAATTCAAAATTCTTGAGATCACAGATCCACTTGAGTATTAAATTTAAATATTCCAGTGGGGTGGGGGGAGATATAGAGCCAATATGGCATAGTAAAAGTAGGGACTCACCTGAACAGCTCCAAATGCCTTCCATACAACTTTTAAAGTACTGCCTCAAATCAGTTTCTAGAGCTGCAGAATCACCAAAAGGTCAGGGTGAACAATTTAACAGTTGAGATAATTTAGGAAGTTGGTAGGAAAAGTGTGTCTCACTAGGGTAGTGGTTGGGCTTTGGGGGTAGCTGTATGGGCAGTGACAGAAGCAACTGAAAAACTCTCAGCCAACAGCTCACAAGAGGGTAAGACCACCGATCAGAAGGAGATTACAGTACACCCTTTGTTGACACTGAGTACAGGACTCTGTTGCATTGCCCAGGTCACAGTCCCAGGTCAAGGAAAAGCACTAACACACTAAAGCTTATGTCACCAGGGGTGCATGAACCCTTGGGCACAGTTTCAGGGTAGAGAAGAGTGATTGTAGTTACTCATGAGAGAGCAGGAGCTCTAGTCTCAGGTCAGAGGCATAAAGGAGCATTGACATTTGAGACCTCAGGAAAGCATGAGCCTAAGTCAGAATTCCAGGTTCATAAGGAGCAAAACCATTTGTAGCTGCAAAGGAATAAGGGCCCTGGTCATAGGTCACAGATGAGTGCTTGTGGTCACTCATGTGTCAGAGCACAGACCAGGAGAGTAGTGACCACAGCTCTCCTTAGATCATACCATCTTGAAAGAATTGAAAACTTAGAGAACCCCAGAACTAACTCTGAAAACAGCAGCAAAAACAAACAAAAAATTAAGCCTGGAACAGTACCCATTCAAACCTAGGATCAGAGCGCAACTTTAACATAAAGATAAAAGTCAAGAAATAGACTGGGATAATGAGCAAAAAATAATAATAATCTGAACATAGAAAGTCACTCTAGTTACAGGGAAGATCAGGAACCAAATACAGGAAAAGACAACAAAGTTAAGAGAGATAAATGTAAAACTTTGGAGAAAAATATGAAATGAACACAAGCCCAAAAAGAATGCCTAGACAAAATCAAAAAGAATTTTAAAAATAATTTTTTAAAAAGAGGAAAAATTAGGAAAAGAAATGAGAATGATACAAGAAAATTATAAAAGGAGAGTCAACAGCTTGGTAAGATAGTAAAATAAAAAGTACTTAAGAAAATAATACTTTAAAAAAACAGAATTGGCCAAATGGTCAAAGAGGCATAAAAATATGTTGAAGAAAATAATTCCTTAAAAATCAGAATTGGACAAGTGGAAGCTAATAACTCCCCAAAACATCAAGAAACAATAGCACAAAATCAAATGATTGAAAAAATATAAGAAAAATGAAATATCTCATTGAAAAAGAAGCAAAATATAATAAAAATGACCTGGAAAATAGACCAAGTAGACATAATTTAAGAATTATTAGTGATCAACACAATGAGGCACATTTATGCCAGTGCCTTTACAATTGTGACAGCTCCTACTAAGCTAGCAAGACTTTGAATGAGTGATCTTCAATGGGTTAACATTTTACTTGTCCAGAGTCCCAACTAGTAACTTAAAAGACATACATGTTAAACATAGGTGATATCGAATTGAGGAAAGTGACACATTAAACCTTTCTTATCAGAAATTTATTCTATCCCTACAAAAATAGTAGTTGTGAGTTCTATAAATCCAACTTAACATTCCATAAATCTCCTATGTAATCATGTCACCATTCTCACATTGAAATGTACTACTTTTTCACTTGCTTTGTTTTGTTTATAGTGGATTTTTTTTTTGTTTTGGTCTGTGTTTTCTTTCACAACATGGCAAATATGGAAACTGTGTTTTGTACTATTGTATGCGTTCGACATAATTCAAATTGCTTACTATCTCAGGGAGAAGGCAGAGAAGGGAGGGAGAGAGAGAATTTGGAACTCAAAATTTCCAAAAAAAGTGTTAAAAATGTTTTTACATGTAATTGGGAAAAAATTAAACTTTATTCAAAAAATAAGAAAAAATAAAAGTACATTTTTAAATATTCTCTAAATTAGTTTTTTTAATGTGATTTTTACATGACCTAGTTTATTTGCGTCAGAAAATCATTTCTTTGGAGGGTACTCTTAGAAACATAACTAGATACTTTGTTAACCATGTCATTAATAGCTTTCTGATCCATAATTATATTAGTTGGTGTGCCAAATACTTTAATATTTCCTTAAAAGAAAAATAACCTCAAAACTAATGAGAACTATTCTATTACTAAAATCTATAGGATTATGAAAAAAAAGAAAAAATAAGCTGAAAGTGATTTTTGTAGGGATTCTTTATACATTGTAATTGTTCACAGTCTGTATGTTCTTCCCCTCATCCCACTGAGGCATGAAAGAAAGAAAAAGTGGTTAAAGGAACTCATTTAAAAGATTCACTTCTAAATTAAATTGATTTTTTTCTCTTTTATATGCTGATATTTTCTTGAAGTTTCTGTTGCTATTCTTCTAATTATCATTTTGAATACTTCTCTTTAACTTTTGGAATTGTCCATTTATTTAAATTAGTGAGACTGCATTAAAATTCAAATGACATTTATAATGATGATTTAATTTCTTTTCTCCTGGCATATTTTATACTTCTGTATTTCAAATTTTCTGTGTAAAAGGTTCAATTGCTTTTGAAGAAGATGCAGACAACTGATCTTTGAAATGGAGCCCTGCATGGTTTTAATTAATACCTCTGGGTCAGTGGTCAAATTTAGAAAAATAATTATTCTCTTCTACAGTAATAGGGATTTATAGCAAACAATGTCATAGAGAAGTAGTGACATAATAGATCATGATTTCTATTTTGTCCAGTTAAATTTAATTGCTGCATAATTGTGGTAGAGAATTGATTGTTTGCTTCTGTGTGTAGCTGTTGATTTTTCCATCAATAAGATTTAAGTATATTCATTTGCATCTTTATATTGAAGTAATAATTCTTATCCAGTCACATTCCCCTCACTTTTATTCTAGTGTTTATCATACTAAAATGATTTTATTTGTATCTAAAATCAAATACTTTTTTCATTTTACTCCAATTATCATTTTGTCTTGGTCCTATGAGATTTCCTTATGAAGTTTAGTTATCTCACACCACATTAATCTTTTTCACAGGACTATGTAGGAGCCTATGTTATTATTTACTTCTTAAAGGCCATATTTTTTGAGGTAAGAATATTCTGATGATACTATTTTGCTGAGAATAATTTCCTGAGGTATGCTTTTTGCCATATAGTAGAAGAAATGGAGAAAAGAACATTTTAATCAAATAACATAAAAGCAGCTCATAAGGTAATGTGCAACAATGAAAAGAAAGAGTTCAATTTGGAGACAGAGGACTTGGGTTGGAATTCTAGTCCCTCTAATTCCTACCTTTGTTACAATGGTAAAGTCATTTTATGTTCTGGGGTCTTAGTTTTTTATCTGTAAACTGAGAAATGTTGGACTAGCTTCCTTGGAATATAGCTCTAAATTTATGATTTAAAGTGGGTGTCATTAGTCATTGAAACCTTGACCATATAATAAATATATCTGAGGGGTTTCTTAAAGGTAACAGAAATGGAAGAGAAGGAAAGGGAAGGCTACAAGCATTTATTAAGTACCTACTATGTACTGGATGATAACAAATACTTTTACAAATACTATTTTATTCAGTCTTCCAAATAGCTCCTGGAGGTGAGTACTGTTATTATTCCCATTCTTTAAAATTGAGGAAATGGAGGCAAACAAGGTTATATGACTTTCCCAGAATAAATAGCTTGTCTGAGGCTGATCTGAACTCAGTTTTTCCTGACTCCAAACCTAATGAGCCTATCCACTGTGCCACCTAACTGCCTTATGAATCATTAAATCACATAATTTCATATTGCAATAGACTTTGGTAACCCTCCAATCCCACCCATGTCCTAAAGGAGTCCTCATTATAATATACTTCATAAGTGGCCACTCACCTTGTGCTTGGCAATTTTCCATGAAGAGAAATACCATACATAATATTTCCCCCAGAACCTACCAGAATGTTCCACACATAGTAAGTACTTAATAAATATGTTCTGAATCACTAAATTAACCATGACATAGCATTTGCAAGAATTTGTTCAATCCTGGGATCCCTAGGAAAACCTGAGTTGATTAGGAATGATCTCCATAATTTTATACTAAAATCTGTTATACCATAAGTGAGTGTGACTTTCTCTGTGTTCTCCCTTTAGCTCACACAAGAGTGTTCACAGAACATACTGGGGACTTTCTTTGCTTTCTGTTGACATTGCAATGATAACAGTAGAGTATGTGGGTCATTCACTGGTTATCACTCATTGTTTTTGCATGACTTTTTCATTCTCAAGTTCAGTAAAATTTGTTTGATGCCATTCTTTATACAAATTTTACTTCATAATTCTTTATTCATGATGTGTTATCAGAGACTGAGTAGTTCAACAAATATTAATGGGCTGTGGTGATATCATGATATAATCATTAGTACTTTCAGTGCCAAGCACCTATATGATAAAACCATGTAAATGTTATGGACAGAATCTTGTTATGCTTACCCAGACTACTAGCTTCTCCATTGACTTTCAGGTATATTTAGAGTAACACAATGATACATCACCACATAAATCCAACTGGTTGTTTCTATGACTCATCATTGATATAAAGGTCCTCTTCTAGTAGTTTGCTTACATGTTGCTAATGTGTTATGAAAAGGTGGAATTTGTATTCATTAGAAACCTACAAATCATTTTCCTAAATTGTTGTTCAGTCATTTTAGTCATGTCTAGCTCTTTGTGACCCCATTTTGAGTTTTTCTTGGCAAAGATACTGGAATGCCATTTTGTCATTTCCTTCTCTAGATAATTTTACAGATGAGGAACTAAGGCAAATAGAAATAAATGACCTGTCCAGAGTCACACATCTAGTAAGTGTCTGAAGCCAGATTTGAACTTAGAAAGATGAGTCTTCCTGACGCCAGGCAGGGCACCCTATCCACTATACTTTTTTTAGCTTCTCCTTTCCTGAATTAGCCATAGTTATTCCCTAGGATTCCAGAAACATATGATTTTTGACATTTTGGATTTATTCTTTCTCATGAAGAATTTCCTGATTTTCTATAAGTTTTGCCTTCCCTCTCAAACTACCTTGTATTTATTCTTTTTATATTTATTCTAGATATTTGTATTATACATACTTTTTTTTGTTTTTCCCACTTGAGAGCATGCTTTTTGCAAGTAGAGATTGTTTCAATTGTATCCTCAGAAACTAGCACAGGGTCTGGCCCTATACAAGCTAGGGTCTGACATATATAATAAGCACTCAATAAATGCTTTTTGATTGAATAATTGATTGATATACAGTAAGTGTCTATAGGCTAACAAAGATCCTGTTGTCTCTTCCTCCATGTCTACTAAATGGTTATTCTCTCTCTCTCTCTCTCTCTCTCTCTCTCTATATATATATATATATATATATATATATATATATATATAAACTATTAAATAGTTTAATGCTTATGGAAATCTCTAATTCAAACCAAATAACAATTATAGTCAACAACGGAAGTGCCAAGAAGTCAAAAGAAACTTGAAGGATTGGCATCAGGGAGGTAGGATATGTGGTGTAATGGTCATTTAAATTTCAGGCTTTTTAAGGGGGGGAAGGGATTTTAAGAATATCTGATATAGACTCTAGATTTTAGCAGAAGCAGTTTCAAAGAGTTCAGAGGCAGGATATACAGTATCACATAGCCCAGAGATTTCAAAACGAATGTAAGGCAAAAAAGAGAAAGGAAGTTTTCAAGAATCTAGAGCTGGAAAAGCCGTCTAAATAAATTTGAATGAGAAGAAAAACTGTTAAATTGGCTGCACAGGTCATATTTCGCAACAATCTATCTGAGTTAAGAGACAGCAGCTGATTATGAATACCCCAGAGTGGCCAGGTCCTAAGAGGAGAGTTCAGGATCCTCCAGGCCAAGACAAGTTGAAAGTTGTAATTGTAGCAGAAAAGGTAAGGATCCTCCCTACCCAAAGCCTCCCCTCAGATCTTATTCCAAATGGTCTGCTAGGTTCAGGATCTCAGCACAATTCAGGAATTCTTCTAAATGGTCTAGGTATTCAGAATTTCTGCCTGTTTCTGAACTTAGGTAGCTCTTTTTTTCTTGCAGCACCTCTTGCCTTTGTCTTTCTTAAACATGTGTCTTCTGCCCAGTTTCTTGGGAAAGCATTCTATCTTACCTGGTATTTTGGCTACAACATAATCATCACTAAAGGCAGAAAAATAAACAAAGGCTTGTAAGGGAGAAGAGGAAGATCCAGATAGAATTAGCACAGTTGTTTGTAATACATGGGAAGGTTACAATAGATAAGAAAGGGAAATCAGAACTACTCAACTATTTTACTTTGTTATTCTCTACTAAGATAATTATTTTTATTCAGGAAAGATAGTACAATAATGGTTAAAAGAGAATTGAAGCATAGCTACACAAAATGATCTTTGGACCACCTATCCCAGAACACCCTGTGCAATGATAAGGCCCAGCTGATTCTCTGTCAGGATTCTCCTCTATCAACTCTACTTCAGGGTGAACTAGATGCCATTTCAGTACCAGAGACTTATGACCTCTTATCATTAACCAGTGGTATTACCACTGGCCAGATGATTCAGTATCAGGCTCTAGCCATGACCAAACTCCTAACTAAGAGCTGGGGAAAGATGGGACCGCATTGACCTCATTTTGGCCCTATATAAGTTTTTCTGTCTGGCCAAATCACTAGACCAATATCTACCCCTGGACAATATTTACAGTTCATCAGATGTCCCTTCCCCTTCCTGAGCTTTTCTTGATTACATGTGCTTGCTCTCTAAACATGCCTGCATAATCCACATCTCAGAGCCATTTCTTTGGAAGGACTTGTATAGATTTAATCATAGATTTTCTCTTATTGTTTTCCTTATATAGAGCTACAATATACTTTTCTGTTTCTTCACATTAGTATTAGTTCTGAACTATGAGTTCCACTTTAACAAGTCTATAAGTTTGCAAATTCTAACACATGATTTCTGTTGAAAAATAAAATGGAGGGGGGGGGGGCCAGGTAGCACAGCGAGTAAGAGCACCGACTCCAGTGTCGGGACGACCTGGGGATCGAATCCGGGCTCCGACACTTAGCACCCACCCAGAAACACCTGACCGTGTAACCTTGAGCAAGTTACTTAACCCTGATTGCTTTAAAAAAAATAAATAAAATAGAATTCTTTTGAGGGTAAAAACAAAAAGGTTCACATCATTAATCAAATTTTTATACAGAATTTTACTCAGTCTCCTATTTCCTAGAACTAGTATACCATACTACTTCCTAGCCAGCCACCAATGTTTGGTCAGCCTTTCTCCTAAATTCACTTTCAGTTTTTCAACTCCTTTTCCCTTGTAATTGCTTTTCCTGACTATAGTATAAGCACGTTGAGGGCAGAGACTACCTTTGTTGCCTGTATTTTCATTCTCAGCTTTTATCAGAGTACTTTTCATGTATTAAGGAAATGTTTTAAATGATTTTTCATTCATTCTGCATAAAACATCATGTACTACTAGTTTACAATAATATCCATCAATTCAAATTTTTTACTCATATGGCTCACCACATGTGTATGATTTTTAAAATTTGTTTTATCTTTGTGACACTAGTCTTGCTAGAAAATATCTATGATACCTTTTGAATCATCAAATAATGTTTAGACATTCATAGGATTTATAGTTAATAGAGACTTTTAAATACCTTGTCCAACCCTCTTAATTAGTAGACAAGTATATAAACTTCAGAGGGGAGGGTGATTTATTTAATGTCACATAATAGTAAATATTACAGCCCATATTTGAACCAAATCCTTTACTCCAAATTTGATATTCTTCCTACTCTTCCACACTTCAACATCAAGGTTTGTTTAGTGTTAAAAAAAATATGAGATAGTACTGTGATATTATTAGTATGGGTGATCACAGTATGAGAAATCTCTCTAGTATAACAGATCTTAACCAGTCTATTTTTTAATAGGTAAGTCTTAGGGAGTTGCCTAAAGTACAGAAAAGTTAAGATTTGTTAAGTACATACAGCTATTTTAAGAGGCAAAATTTGAACACTGATTTTTCTATCTTTAGGCACAGAATTTCATTCACTTCAGCATGTTGCCTCTTAGCTGGATGTTGAATGTATTTTAATAGATTCTTATTTTGTGAAATTTTACAATAAATGCCATGTAAAACATGTAATCTACCAGTATTCTCTGACCATGCTACAGTATGTCTTACTATATTAAAAATGCTTCTAAAATGGTGTTCATATCCTCAGCTATTCTAGAGTACTGTCATAAAACAAGTTGAACTGATCTAACCAAAAGGACAAAATTTGACTATTCATGATCCCCCAAATTGGAATCTTTCTAAAGACTTCAGACACTTTACTACTGAGTCTATATTCCAGACCAATTTTACAATTAGGGGCTAACTTTCTACTTATAGAACTTGGGGCTTAGTGTTAACAATATTATTTCTTTCTTATATTCTATACTTCCCATATTTTACTTCATGAGGTTTTTCTTATTGATCTTATTCTACAATTCTTTTCCATCCCTCTGCCTCGTTTGTAGCAAATCAATTTCATATTGATATATTTTTAATGTTACAGCTCTACTTACAAAACCCACCTTCATAATATCTGAATATACAATTATGTTGTTTTTTTGTTTAAAGTCATTCAGGGATTTGGAATATGATGCATAGTCACATGGGATAAATTTTGGTGTTTTTATTCTTTTATTTCTATTAAATATTTCTACAACTACCATATCATTTTAATTGTCACTAATTTGAAATTTTACCAATTGAATAAATTAACGTTTCCCAACATGCCATAAAAAATCTGCTATCATGTTGTTGTTGCACCTTTAGGAAAGTAGAAAGTAGAACATTAATCCCACAATGAAGTACCAGTGATGTAATTGAAAGAACACTGAATTAAGGGTTAGAAGATTTGATTTAAAAAAAATTTCATCAGTTCTTATGAATTGAATATTGGACAAATCACTTCCCTTGGTCTCACTTCTCTTATCTGTAAAATGGTGGGGTTTGACTAGATGATCTTGAGATTCCCTTACCATTCAAGTCCCATGATTCTAGGCACCTTGCCAGTTAGACAGACAATACTTTTGCTTGCTCAGATATTTATTTGCTGAATGAGGATCACCCTGGTATAAGTTACAATACTGTTGACAAGAAAAAGTAAGATACAAGAAACTTACATAAACAGAGCACATCAGTTATCATCAATTAATACCCCACAATGAAACAAGAAACCATGTTGGAGGATGGCTTGAGTCTGTGTAACAACACTAATATCTATCAATCCCCCTGGCACATTTTCTTATTTTAACTCCTTGGTCTTCAGTTGGAGGCAAGTGCATCTGTTACAGTGAAAAGTACACTGGTCTAGAAGTTCAGGATGTCTAGTTTCCTTGCTATGCTGGACCACTAACATTGCATTGAACTTATACAAATCACTTGACCTCTCTTTGTTTCGATGTCCTTATTTGAAAAAATTATCGTAATATAACTGGATCAAATATATATATATATATATATACACATATATATGAAGAGTTATTGTGAAGATCTGAGAAAATTAGATACTTTTTGAAAAATCAAAATGATATAAAATAGATCATTACATTACTTTCATTTCTCCATTCAGTCCTTGTTTCAATGTCTCATCAATCCATGGAGATTATCTTGGGTTCCTGAAGGTTGTTCCAGTGGGGAACAAGCTCCAAAAGGCCCCATCAGTATGGTAAGACTTCACATATGGTTTGGTGATGAACTTTGCATATTGTATAAAAATGCATATCTAAATATACATAAATATTTTTGCAGAGATTGTCATAAAATGATGATAGTTTTTGACCACAGCAACTCCAAAGAGCTGCCTAGCCATGAAGTCATAAAAATATTGGAGTTTGTATCCATGAAGAGACTACCCACATCAGCAATATCACAAATGCTTGAAGTTTATGACCATCATTGCAGTGTGATCCAGAAAGTTTTATTATATTTTTAGAAGAATTGAAAAAATTTTAGGGAAAATATATTTGCAATTGGTAAGCAACCATTATCCCATTAACCTCTATCCTTCTGTCACCAAGTCTATGTCTAGAAAGCCAAATTTAATACAAAATGGTATATTCATAAAATGTTTGATCAGAATGTTTATTCAGAAAAATGTTTTAAAAGAATTTTGAAAGTTTTGGGATTAATATAGCCATGAAAAAGTGCTTTCTTTTGTAGTATCTTATTAATAATAGGCTACTATAGTCCAGTGAATCTATATTGACCTTTTCTTATTGTATTCTAAAACATTTGCCTTTGATTATTTCAGGGAGTAGAGGATTAAGATATACTATTGAACTCAGAGAAGTTGTAAATATGGTGGTATTCAACTAGTGAGATATTTCAAAGATTAGAAAATTTACAGGGCTAGTATTTCATTATGATTCTTTAGAGTCTTCGGTTAGACTTTTTCTTCAAGGAAAGAATTCTAATTGACTGTTTTGAGTGACAAAAATAAACAGCAAGAAGTTTAATTTAACCAACATTATTTTTCAGGTGGGAGAAAGTTAATATAGTCAATAACTCTGAATTGAATTCATATTTTTCTCCCATAATTGTTTTGTATGTGTAGATTTAGCCATCATGAAATAACTGAAAGGCAAGAAACATGGATGCTATATTATATATTTAAGTATTCATATTTGTTTATTATTTGCTATTCTGAAGCAAAATCAGACTGATGAGCTTATTGACATAAATTGCCTAGAAATAGCAATGGTAGGATTTGAAATGTAAAACCTCAAGGGAATATTGTAAACATTGAAATAATGTCAAGACACTGAATTTTGTTATGGTTTTATTTTTCTCTTTAAAAGAATCCTTCTGTTGCTCTCCTGATTCATAATATTTTTAGACTTTTCCAAGAACAAATATGTTTTGAAGCATAAAGAAAGTATAGTATAAGAGTGCTTGTGGTTTGGTTTTTGTTGTTTTAATCATGATATTGCTAGCGCCATGAAAAAGAAATTAATGCATATTACTAAGAATGAGAAGGGAATGTGAAGGAAATGATGTGGAAGGAGTGTGTGTTTGGCAGGGTGTGGGGAAGTGTGGAGGGTTTTAATCTCCAGAAAACACTTGAGTCAGAGGGGAATTGCCTGGTTGTTGTCTTTGTATAATCCAAAGGGCCGTGATGTGGAAAGGTGATCAGACTGGTTTTGCTTGATCCCATAAAACAGGAAAAGAAAAAAGAGATAATGAATAGCTGTTGTACATAGATTTTAGCTCCATATAAGGAAAACTTTTCTTGCAATTAGATCTAAAAGAAGAATTGGATGCCTATAAGTGGTAGTAGATTCATCTTAACAAGAGGCTTTGATATAGAAGGTACATGGTCACTTGTCCAGGAAAAGTATAAATGGAATTCTAGTTATTGAAATAGATAACTTTTGGGGTGGCCAGATAGCACAGCGAGTAAGAGCACCGGCTCCAGTGTTGAGAAGACCTGGAGATCGAATCCCGGGCTCAGACACTTAGCACCCACCCAGAAACACCTGGCCGTGTAACCTTGAGCAAGTTACTTAACCCCAATTGCTTAGGGACGGCCAGGTGGCTCAGCGAGTAAGAGCACTGGCTCCAGTCCGGCTCCAGTGTCGGGATGACCTGGATCAAATCTGGGCTCAGATACTCAGCAACACACCCAGAAATAACTGGCCATGTAACCTTGAGCAAGTTACTTAACCCCGATTGCTTTAAAAAAAAAGAAATAGATAACTTTCTAAATTTTATGCAATTATAATGATAGATTATACATAGACACAAATAGATTATAGACAGTGATGTTAAGACTCAGACTATTTAAACAGCTATTTGATCATTTTACATTTGTTATATGAAATTTTATTTTTCAATCCAATACATAATTAATTCATACATACTATCAGAAATGGTCTAGCATAGTGGATAGATATCTGGGCTTGAAGCCAGGAACACTGGAGTTCAAGTCTGACCTTTGACATACATTGAGTGTATGAATTTGAGCAAGTGATTTAAACTCTCAATGCCCTAGACAATTCTCTAAGATTAAAAGTTACAAAGTGCTGACCTACATTGATAGAATGAGTTTCCACATTAATATATCAAAGAAATCACAGGTACTGTTCTTATCTTCATCTTGCCTGTTATTTGCAAAAGTCTGTGTGCTAAGATCTAATAACCAAAGATTCTACAAATCAAACCCTAGATTGCATAGAAATATTCACTAACATTGAGTTACATTATATGTCATAAGTTCTTGAAAACAACTCATATTAGATATATTTTTTTTAGTTTCAAAGAAAAGGAAAAAAAGCAATTCTTATTCATCCTTATCCATTTGTTCCTAGTAGATTTGGAAAATCAGTGAACAAGTATTTGTTGCTTTTATTCCATTTAAGTAATGCTTTAAAAAAAGTACATCAACAGTATTTTTATTTTTATTGGAGAAAAGTGTAGCCATCTGAGAATAGTTGATTGACAAATAGAAGAAATTATTCAAATTAGAGCATGCTTAAAGTTTATCAGTGTACTTTATTTTATGTTTTTTTGTCTTTTCAATTATTAGTCCTCTCATCTTTTCGTATATCACCACACTTTCCCAAAGTCCTTCCCCTCCATTACCCTCCATTTTTACCAAATAAGCACTATCAAGTAAAATGAATGAACACATTGGCCACATCTTAAAACGTATGCCTCATTCTTTACCTGTATTCTACTACGACTTTGCCAAGAGACAATGCGTGTGTTTCATCATCAATTTCTCTCAAGTTATTATTGTTCACAGTTTCAGTAAGAGTCCTAAAGTCTTGGATTATTTAGTCACATAAAATGACAAATATGAACATTTCAGAAACACCCTGTAAGACATGTCTGAACTGATGCAGTATGAAGCAGGTCATTCCATAGGATTAAATAAGCCACTGCATTCATATACCACAATTTGTTCAGTCATTTCCATATTGATGAGCATCTAGTTTCCTTCCATTAAAAAAAAATTTATATATATATATATATATATATATATATATATATATATATATATATATATAGTTACCAATGGATATGTTTGTGCAAAACCTTTCCTTCTGATTTTACTTTCTTGAATAATATAACTTTGTAATATCTCTATGTCGAGGGGTATATATTATTTAGTGATATTTATAGTATTATTTCTAATTTGTTTTCTAGAACAGTTGGTTCACTTTTGTAGCTCCACAAAAAACATATTGGTGTTCTTGTCTTCTCACAGTCACTCTAATATTATGTGATCCTTGTAAAAGTAGTGACAGGTAAAACTTCATATTTTCTAAATGTATATTTTCCATGTTTTTAGTAGCTTTAGACATTTATGAATAAGTTTGTATTGATACTTCAACATGTACTAAGGACTGTGAGGTTTTATTTGATTGTTAATGGATTATATGACATGAGGGTTATCTGTTAGGTATGATAATGAATGATGATTAATGATGGATAGTGATAGGGTTAATTTGTTAACTTCCAAATATTAACATTTTAACAGGGGTATTGTAGAGACAATAACTTAATTTATGGAAATTAATTTAATTGAAATAATGCTGCAGTAGGTAAGTTGGGGATATATACTTTGGTTCCTATTTTATTGTAATTACACTTCACCCTCAAACCTTTATGCCCTAATCCTGTCCTTCACACTCACCATGATGTCCAACCCTGTCACCCTTCGATTCTTGCCCATGCCATCACCCCTATATTTATCTTCCCTCTCCACCTTTCCCTATCTTGACCCTTTAACTAATAGCTCAATTCTATACTGTCTTCTAAATCCTTTATAGCCTTATCACATTACTACTCTTAATCTTCTAAAAAGGTTGTGTCTTGGTTTACTCCAACCATATACTATCTTTTCTCCTACTCACATACTCTTGAATGAAGGTGGAGAATATCGTCAAACTATGGTGATGGAGTCCCCTATAAATTTATGTTCCATAATCTCAACCAGGCCTTCATTGTGGAACAGCAGTATTTTTATTCTACCCACCACAGGGTTTTTTCTAAAATTTTCATTCCTTTTCAAATCTCCAACAGCTCATTCTCACCTCAACCTCTCAAAAAATTGTCTTTTCCCTGAGAGATCTTTTCCCCCCCTCATTTGTCATTACTTAGTTTTCTTCCTATATCTTCTCTTCCCCCTCCATAATTTTTCATTTGGTGATCTCAACAGTTAGAGTCAATCTCCATGCAGATGATACTTAAATTTACCCCTAACTCCAACTCTCATATCTCTGACTGCCTACTGGGTATTTCAAACTTCAAATATGTTGAATTCAACACAGCCAAATAAGAAGTTGTTTTCCTTTAAGCCTTCCTCTCTTTCTAACTTTTCTGTTCATATCATGACATTACCATCTTCGAAATTGCCCAGGCTGCCAACTTAATTGGCATCCTTGACTCTTCACTCTCAGCCCTCACAACCCAATGACAATTCATGATCATAGAGGACTAATGGCAACACATACAGATAGGTGAGAGAATTAGAGCCTAGAATAAGATACATATTTTACATAGTCATTGAAAGGAACTATTTTTACTGGACTCTGCATATTTGTTAGAAGAAATTTGCTTTCCTTTTTTCACATAAGGATATCATGTGGGAAGGAGAGAAAATAGATTTCTATTTATTAAGGAAAGAGAAGTTAGGAGGAGCATAATAGATTTGAAAGGTGTGCATTTTGTACAAAGTCACTGAATTATTAGTTTAATTGACTTTTGTTATGAGAGATCTCTCGTGAAGGGGGAATAATATGTAAGTGCTATTAATGTAAAAACAAAAACAATAAAGAAACCTTTTTAACCAATGTTTACTGGTATTTTATGTTTCCCAGTTACATGTGAAAAAATGGATACTCATTTTTAAGACTTTGAGTTCCAAATTCTCTCCCTTCCTTCCTCCCCACCCCACCTAATTGATAAGGCAGGCAATTTGATATAGGTTATAATGTGTACTCATGTAAAACATTTCCATAATAGTCATGTTGTGAAAGAAAACACAAACAGGGGCGGCCAGGTGGCTCAGCGAGTAAGAGCACCGGCTCCAGTGTTGGGACAACCTGGAGATCGAATCCTGGGCTCAGACACTCAGCACCACATCCAGAAATCACTGGCCGTGTAACCTTGAGCAAGTTACTTAACCCCGATTGCTTAAAAAAAAAAAAAAAGAAAGAAAACACAAACAAAAAACTCAAGAAAAAGTAAAAAAAAAAGTGTGCTTCAATTGGTATGCACACACCATCAGCTTTTTACTTTTGGGAATGGACAGCATTTTTCATCATAAGCCCTTCAGAGATGTCTTGGATCATTATATTGCTGAGAATAACGAAGTCATTCACAGCTGATAGTCTTACAATATTGCTGTTACTTTGTACACAGTGCATGTTACTTTGCTTCAGCTCATGTAAATCTTTCCAGGTTTTTCAGAGAGCATCCTGTTCATCATTTCTTATACCACAACAGTATTCCATCATAATCACATGCCAGAATTTGTTTAACCTTATTAAGTCCCTTATGATTTTCCTTTCTGGTTTACCTTTTTATGCTTCACTTGAATCTTGTATATGAAAGTCAAGTTTTCTATTCAGCTCTGGCCTTTTCATCAAGATTGTTTCTAAGTCCTCTGTTGTATTGGATGTCCATTTTCCCCAAGAAGATTATACTCAGTTTTGCTGGGTATATGATTCTTGTTTGTAATGTTAGCTCCTTTGTCATATTCCAAGCCCTCTGATCCTCTAATGTAGAAGCTAATAAATCTTGTTTGTTTGTTTTTTTCCTGATTGTAGCTCCATGATACCTGGAATTGTTTCTTTCTGGCTGCTTGCAACATTTTCTCCTTGACCTGGAAGCTCTGGAATTTGATTATAATATTCCTTGGAGTTGTCATTTTGGAATCTTTTTCAGGAGAAGATGGGTGGATTTTTTTTTCATTTTTTATTTCACCCTCTGGTTCTAGAATATCAAGGGAGTTTTTCTTGATAATTTCTTGAAATATGATGTCAAGACTCTTTTTTTGATCATGGCTTTCAGGTAGTCCAATGTAAAGCTAATCATGAATGGCTCTCCCAAAAACTGTTGCTGTGAATAACTTTAAGGATCTAATCACATGGTGAGCTCTCTATTTATTCATCAGTAAATTAAAGCATAGCATTCAAGAAACTAAAGCACAACATCCACAACAATATAACATAACAACTTATTACTAAGGTGGCCACATAGTCTTAAACAAAATATAGCATTCAGTAAGTTACAATCTCCTCAGTAAATACAGAGTGTCCATATAAAGTCTTCTTTCATCTTGAATGGAGACAGGCTTCCAATCCTTGTTAAGTCAATCATCCTTAAAGGGTAGCAGCAAAGTACAAACAGCACCCACCCCTAGGTCACAGTTAGTCACAATCTCATCAGTCATTACCAGAGTACCCAAGTAAAATTCTCTTTCATTTTGACTCAAGACTGGCTTTGAAAATCCATGGTTCTTCCTCCAATGGCTGAATGCTCCAAGTTCTTGCCTGGATTCACACATAGGCAGCTCTTTGCTCCAGTTCTATATTTCAATCCATGCGTACTATTCCACTCTAAACCTTTTGCAGTTTCTATTACTAGGAAGACAAAGCTTAACAGAGCTACAACAATATTTACACACATTGTTGGCACTATAATTTCAATTCATATTCTCTGTCTGACAAAGTTTTTAATAATTTTTCAATTATATATCCTGGATCAATTTTCCAGGTTAGTTATTTTTCCAATGAAATATTTCACATTATCTTCTACTTTTTTCATGTTTTTGGTTTAGTTTTGTTGTTTCTTGTCATTAAATTCCATTTGCTCCATTCTAATTTTTAAGGAATTATTTTCTTCAGTGAGCTTTTGGGCCAACTTTAACATTTGGCCAATTCTGCTTTTTGAAGCATTCTTCTCCTCATTGGCTTTTTTGGCATTTGGGTTAGTCTGTTTTTTAAGGTGTTATTTTCTTCAGAGTGTTTTGTGTCTCCTTTACCAAGCTGTTGACTCCTTTTTCATGATTTTCTTGTATCACTCTCATTTCTTTCCCAATTTTTCCTCTTCCTCCCTTACTTGATTTTCAAAAAATAAATTGGAGCTCATGGTCTGAAACCAATTCATGTTTTTTCTTGGAGGCTTTTGATCAGGGAATTTTGACTTTGTCAGTTTATTGTGAGTGCTTGTTTTGATCTTCCTTGTCACCATAACTTTCTATGGTCAGAATTTTTTTTCCCGTTGCTTCATTTTTCCAGCTTATTACTTGACTTTTAGCTTTTGTCAAAGTACGATTCTGCTTTCAGGATGGAGAGTGCTTGTCAGAGGTTTTCTGCAGCTGTTTTCAGAGGTACTTCTAGGGACCTGTAAGTTTTTAATTCTTCCAAGATGGTGTGATTTAATTAGAGGTGTTTACTACTTTCCTGGCCTGTACTCTGGTCAGTGAGTGACAACAAGCACTTTTTTTTCTACCCTGAAACTGTGAGGAGGGTCCCTGCTCTGGTGATAAGCTCTAGTGTGTCAGTTTTTCTTCTCACTCAGGAACTGTCACCCAGGACTGTGACCTGGATCTGAGTATAGATAGACAAAGCAACAGAGTCCTGCATCAGTGTCAGCAAAGAGACCTCTTTAATCTCCTTCTGACCAGTTGTTCAATCCCCTTATCATCTATGGACCTTTGGAAGTACCTTCTACTGCTACTGAGTCAGTGATTCCCAAGGAATACATCTGGTTTGCTGGAGCAGGAGCCTTTCTGGGGTTATCTGTGCTAGACTGCTCTCCACTCTCATGCAGGTGCCACAGACCTTTCCTGCAGATCTGCTAAGTTATCTTTGGTGTCTATGGGCTGAGAGGCCTGGAAACTGCCACTGCCCCCACTGATTCAGTCGCCCCAAGTCCCGCTCCAGGTTTGCTGGGGTCTAGTCTGCATTGGTACAGCATGCGCTGGATCACTTTCCTCTCTCACCCTGGTGTTACAGATCCTTCCTGCAGATCTTATGAGTTTTCTTGGACTGGAAAATTGTTTCACTCTGTCTTTCTGTGGGTTCTGCTGCTCTGGAATTTGTTTAGAGTCATTATTTAAATGTACTTGAAGAGATTTGGGGGAGAGCTTAGGCAAGTCCCTGCTTTTACTCTGCCATCATGGTTCCACCTTCAGATCAATACAACTTTAAAAAGAAAAAGAAAAATGAATACAAATTAGAAAAGAAAATTTGTCATCTTGACAAATTCAGTTCATACCTCTCTTTTCCCTGAACTTTTATATTCTTTGCTATTAATGAAATATTCCTTTTTTTTTTCACACTAGCCACTCTTAATTGGCATGTGATGGAATCCCAAAAATTCTTTAATTTGCATTTTTCTAATTAGGACTGATTTAGAGAATGTATTCATATGGTTATAAATAGTCTGAGGTTTCTCTTTTAAGAATTTTCTGTTCATATCTTTAGACCATTTAACAATTAGGGAATAACTTATTCTTACAAAATTGAATAAGTTCCTTTTATTTCTTGGAAATGAGACCTTTATCTGAGAAAAGGATTGCAAATAATTCCCCCTAGTTCTTTTCCTTTTAATCTTAATTTTCTTAGATTTGAGTGCACAATTTTTTTTTCTAATTTCATAGAATCAACTATTTATTTTGTCTTTTGTGATCCTCTCTATTGTTTATTTGGTTATGAATGTTTTTCTTATCTATATGTCTTATAGGTATTTTTCTAAGTTTTTCTAATTTATTTATGATGTTACCTTTTACATCTAGGTCACATACCCATTTATCCTGTTATATTTTACAAAAAATAACAGAATTTTAGAGCTGGAAGAAATCTTGGAGACGCCAATCTTCTCATCTTTTTTAAGCAATTGGGGTAAAGTAACTTGCTCAAGGTTACACGGCCAGGTGTTTCTGGGTGGGTACTAAGTGTCTGAGCCCAGATTTGATCCCCAGGTCATCCCGACACTGGAGCTGGTGCTCTTACTCGCTGTGCTACCTGGCCAACCCGCTTCTCATTTTGTTTAAGCAATATGAGGTACCAAAAGTTATATGATTTGCTCAAGATCTTACAATGTGTTAGTGACATGTCTAAAATGAGATACTCCTTCAGCCTTGACTAATAATAAATCAAATTAAGGTACTACCATCCATTGATAACATTGAATATATATATATATATATATATATATATATATATGGCAAAATGGATAGAGTGATGGACCTGGAATCTTATATTTCAGTCAATTATTTAAGAAGATTTTCTAGGATTTCCTAAGTGTGTGTGTGTGTGTGTGTGTGTGTGTGTTATGGCTCCCCTAGAAGTCTGATGATCCCTATGGATAACCTCTCAGTAATATTTTTACATGTATAAAATTGAACACATAGGATTATAAATAAAACCAATTATATGGAAATAAAGATCTATTTTCCCATTCAAGGTTACATTGTCCCAACAATTTTCCATGGATACCTGAATTAGTTATTAATTCTAATTAGAACTAAATTAGTTCTAGGACTACTAAAGTTACAGGTAAATGTGCTATCATAAAAATTAACCAATTTGTTCATGAAAGAAACCACCAATTGCACATACCTTGAAATTTCATGAGCTAAATATTTTCAGGTCAGAAAACAAATACTATAAATTGACAGGAAGAAAGAGAAGTACCATGAAACTACATTTAGAATCACAGAAGACTTAGAATATGAAGGACATAAGCAGAAAATAATCATAACTATAAATGCAAATGGGGTGAACTTACCCATAAACTGCAGGAGGAAGACAGAATGGAGAATGTACTAGAAAACAGAACACAACAATATGTTTCTTAATTGAGAGATCATATTCTGGATGTGAACACAGGAAGAGGGGATAAAATAGAACCAATTATGCCTCAGGTGAATCTAAAAAAGGAGTGGTAAGTATAAATCTCATATCAATAGTAAAAATAGACATAGTTAAAAGATAAGGAAAATGAAAGATAGATAAAAATAACAGAAAATTAAATGTGCTCTATACCAAATATATATGCACAAAGTGGTATAGCAAATGCCTTTCTAAAGGAAAATATAAAAACAACAAACAATAATCATTTGGAACATTACTGTGTTTTTTAAAGGCTTGAAAAATCTAAGAGACATAAAAAGAAAGTAGTAAAAAATTTAAATACAGTTTTAGAAAAGTTAAATATGATAGTTTTTTGAGTCTCTGAGATGGCAGCCAAGATCCTAAGAAAGAATTTCTTGGATTATGGAAGAATCTCAGTTCATTTACTCTTCCTCCTCCCATGTCCACCTTCATCTTAGCCACAGAAGAAAGTTATAAACTACCTGAAGGAACAGATGATTTGGACTTTTTATCAATCGTGGGGTTTTTTTGGTTTGTTTTGTTTTTTCACATTAAATTTATTTGTTTACTTTTAGTTTACAACATTCAGTTCCATAAAAATGGAGCTTTTCTTTCTCTTTTTTTTTGGAGGGGGGAAGGCAAGGCAATTGGGGTTAAGTGACTTGCCCAAGGTCACACAGCTAGTATGTGTCAACTGTCTGAGGGTGGCTAGTACTCTATTTGCTGTACCATCTAGCTACTCCTATTTATTTTTTAAAGCAATGTCCTAGTCGGTTCTTCAGAAGAGAAATAGTGGCAGAAAAGCTATACATTATGTAAGGGGAACACCTTAAATACTCCAGCAACAACAGCAACAACAAAAATAGAAACAAAAAACAAACAAAAAATACAGCCAGTAGCTGTGATTTTATCTCTTTGCCACACATGCTATTAAGACTTAAGTCCAGGGGCGGCCAGGTGCCTCAGCGAGTAAGAGCACTGGCTCCAGTGTTGGGATGACCTGGATTAAATCTGGGCTCAGATACTCAGCACCACACCCAGAAATAACGAGCCATGTAACCTTGAGCAAGTTACTTAACCCCAATTGTTTAAAAAAAAAAAGACAATTCCATTTTACCCTGGACTCTGTATATATCAGTGAACAATTTATCATAAAGGTTTAGAGGGATGTTTTGTGTAGTTGTTTTTATTATACCAATTTAGGCAATGCTCCTCTTTATAAAGTTAATTAAGTTTGATTAATTGATATCAACTGATGATTAAGGGGGGAATCACACCTTTGGGGTAAATGTTTCTTCCCCCATTCCCTTAGGGTTACTTCTAAAACCCTGAGGGAATATAGGAGCTGAGTTCCGAGGACTGGAATGCCAGTTTAATTAGGATATTCAGAGAGTGACAACACCATATATGTTGAACATATATTTCATTTAAAAAAGAAAATAAAAAACATTACACAAAAAGGTTTTGTTTTGTTTTTAGTTTCTGATGCAGTCCTTTTTCCTCTTTTTTATCTTGAAATAAAATTATTTGTTGATGATTATTAGGGACCACACTCATGATTTCATTAATAGAGGGAAATTCATCCCCATCCATCAGTGTATATTGCCACCTTCTCTGCTATTTGAAGTCATAAAAATTTGCCTAGAATTCTGAGAGTTTAAGTGACTTCTTAGGGTCTTATAATTAGCATGGGTCAGAGGCAAGACTCTAGTCCAGGTCTTCCTGATGCCACGAGTTCCTTTTACTCCCCACTTTTAAATACATAATTAAAATTGAATTAAATTTTAAAATAACAATTAGTTCAAATGGGAAGCTACTAAATGGCCTGATGGAGGGGGTATAACTGGGGAATAATGAAACATAGCCTCTCCTTCAGTAGTTTCATTGTATGTTGAAGTGACTCTTAGCTACCTCCTATACCCTCCCCCTGCAACTGAGAGTACTTTTTTAATCACTTGCCCATATGTGTTGAAATCATTGCTGAATCCTTACTGTATGAATCTTCTTCTCATATTAAAATAAACTGGATCACTTTGATAATATATAAATAATAAAGTATCATTTCGTATATTCTCTGTACATTTCATTTTTATATATTTATAGTTTCTGTACCTTTCAGCACATATTTGACTATGAAGGTATCACTGGTTATAAAAACAAATAGTTTATAGAAGACTATCCAATCCCATCTCATATATTCATTAAAGAGTTCCTTCATATAAATGTAGATGATTCACAGAAAGTGTTTATAGAGATATTAGAGTAGACATGTGACTTAGTAGTAATTGATGTCTTCTCAGTTCCCTTTTTCTAGATAATACTTGTGACCTTCTACCCCAATTTCTGAGTGTATGAACCTCCATTAGCTATAACTTGCTAACATTTTGAATTTATATTGAGAATGTTATTATGCTACACAGTTCTTCTGTATTTCAACTTGTAGGTTTTTGGACAGAAATCGCATTCACATTTAAAGTGACAACAGTTAAATTAGTGTCTATAGAGAGCTAAAATTCTTAGCATCTTCTACTGAAGAAATGGGAAACTTCCAAACCAAATAAAATGTAATTGGGAAATGTTTAACAAAAACAAAAATACAATGCAATGTATATAATGTTGATTTGTGATTTTCTAAGTCAATATATGGGGAAACTATGTATTTTTTTTTAATTTGACACCACTGGTCTACTCTATCTCTATCTTTGCCATGTCCTTCACACTAGTCTCAAAGGAAGAGGCTCTCCTTTATTCACCTCATTAGCAAGGTCATAATGTGATATGTTTGTAGATATCTAGATCACAGATATGATTGGAAGACTGAATACAGATTGAAAGGAATCTTAAAGATAATCTAGTCCAAAGATCTGTTTTTATAGAAGGGGAAAGGAACCCTCAGTATTCTATGGTTCTACAGGTTGTAAATGGCAGAACTAGAATTTGAAATGTTCAAGTTTCAGAAGAAATTCCACTGGTTTAAGTCTAAGTAAGGGATTGCCATGCAGGTTCCCAGGATGGCAGGAGAAGAAAAGGCATTGATGCAGTCATAGAGGAACTTGAACTGCAACTAAAGAAATCTGTATCTTTGTCCTTGCTCTTCCATTAAATTATTGATATTAAGTAAGTCATTTAATCATGTAGGACCTCAGTTTTCTCACTAGTAAAATGAACACATTGATCTAATTGGTGTCTCAAATGGCTTTCAATTTGACAGTTTTCTGATTGAATGAACTAAATAGTAATTCACTTTTACATGGAGCTTCAAAATTTCCAAGTACTTTATGAATGATATCTCATCTGAACCTCATAATGGTCCTATAAGGTGGGTACTCTGGGGATTGTTTTCCTCATTTTAGTCATGAAATGACTAAAATTGAGGAAATGAAATGATTTTCACATAGTGCTAAAGCTGGTGTGTGTTAGAGGTAGGATTTAAATCCTTGTCTTTGTAAAGTCTGATTCCTCATAGTTGGAGTCCTGGGACCAGATAAAATGGGGGTGGGGAGGGAAAAAGAGGATAGTAGGAGGCAAGAGAACAAATAACTTCTCCACAAATAAATTAGAATATAGCTTTCAGTCAAATATATGTGTGTATATGTATAAATACATCATATGTGTGTATATAAAATTATAGATACAAATAACAGTAAAAATGATTTTCATGACACTGATTTGAAGGTAATGACAAGCTAAATAAAATACCAAAAGAGGTGATACTTCAGTGGTGAGAAATAATTTATTTATTTATTTTTTACTTTTTGTTTGTAAAATTCTTCATCTTTAAACTGTGTAAGCAAAGAGGAACACAAAGTCAACAGAGGCTCTTTTTAAGTTCTATAAAAGAAGGAAAGATTGATTGCTTGGAAATCCGGGGCTTTTCAGCATCTCTCAGGAGGGAACAAATTATCAAGTCAAATTTAAGCTGCTGCCTCTAAAATACTTGACTAACACTTATATTGTAACTAAGACATAAATAGAAAGGAATAGCTTTTAATTTATTAGAAAATAAAAAGTCAACTGGGATTGGCGATAAGAAACTTTGCTGCTATATATCCCATTTGTCTGACATTGGTACTTCTTTTGTGCTCATAATTAGTATTGTGGATGGCATTGTTTTAAACTGAACAACTCTATTTTATATTCACAGCAATAGAACCCTTCATATACTGAAATGAATCTTCACAATAGTTTGAATACTTTTTCCTTTTTAATTTAGAATGTTGAATAAGATTTAGCCACTTCTATGAAATATAAATAATATATTCATCCAAGTGCTAACCATATATATGTCCTAACGTCTATGTCTTTGCTTATGTCCTGCTGTAATTCCCAAATAATCAGCACAGCTAAATTTCAAGGAACATATATGGAATTGGGGTAGTGAATATATAATAGATTTATAATACTAGGAAGAGTGTAAAGAGGGGGAGAACCTTTAAAATAAAACACAAATCACTTAAATTAGAGAAGACATTCCTGAAGAAATTCCAACATATTAATTGCCTTTACAATGAGTTCTACCTTAAGCAAAAAGGTTGGACTGATCTTTTCTCTGAGTGAAGACATTAAAAAACATAAAGTGAAGTAGGGTTAAGTAAGAGGCTGTGCACATAAGTATACGAAAGAGGTAAATAATATTTGGCTCGTACTCTCCAGATGATGGTAATAATAAATAGGCATGTGAAGAGTCAAAGAATTAGACTAAATATTATTAAATCTTGCCTCATCCATGTTTTCCTATAAAAACCCCTAAATTTTATTTGTTTACACTGCAAAAATAGCATTGCAGATAAATTATAAGTATCTTTGCCCAATTATATGCCTGCCCCATCCCCAGAAGGTTCTGTCCCTAGTTGCAGTGAACACCAATAACCTATCAGTATTACAGTGGTGTGTTTTCATTACATGCTATGGTTTTCCTCCTACTACTTAACTATATTACTTTAAGAAGTTTCCTAATATCTTCTCAGGCACTAATTTAGAATGCAAAAATAAAATTCTTTTTGATTAGTTAGTGTTTTGCTTTTGCCTTAAAATTGAGTAGTTAAATTTGATGATCCTAATCTTCTGGTAAAATAATTTTAAAAGGCATTTATTCCATTTAAAATAGCTCTTTATTGCTAAATTGTAGGGTGTGTATGTGGCTCATGGAGGTTATATCCACACCATATTGTTTAAATGAAGCTCCTGGTGAGAATTTTATAGATATCTCTGGTAACCTGTCCACCCCTCTTCAAGGGAAACATTTATTTCTACCTGGAGGGTGGTCAGAAAAGGGGGTAACTGAAATGAATGCCCTGCTCTCCTCAGAGAGGAGAAATATATTTATCTCACCACTTAAAGAGATTCTATGTTAAATAGGTTTTTTTTTTAAGATCAAACCATTTTCAATGTCACTATCTCATATATCCATAAGCTTATATTTGAAGATTTGAACCTTTCCACCAAATGTTAGTTGCACAAAGGCTACTATAGTAATAGTAAATAGTCAGTAAACCCATTTATACAAGCAGATAGCAAACATAAATTACAGGAGTTATACAGATTAGAATATGCCATTTAATACATGGAGTTTAATGAAGTCTCTTACTGGGAATGAGATAACAGCTCAACCAAAAGTCCTTGATCTCACATGGAAAAATGCCCCTGGGGAAGCAAGTGGGAAATCAGGACATGCTGAGTATCAATTTTTCTTTTCCATGTATACCTTCTAATATCTTTTGTCTTTCTTTCTGGGTTTATCCCTAAAGAGAACCCTGGACTGCATGTGTCCTCTTTAAAAATAGGAAGGAGGAAAAATGACTCTCCTCTCCCTTCAATTCTGCCTTTCACACAGGCAAGAATTATTCATATGCTCTAGACCTGAAGTCAGGTTACAAAATTAAAAGAAAAGCAATGTTCTGTATAAAATGGAAATTTAGAAATCATTGAGTTCTGTTAAATGTCAATGCTTTAGCAAGCTCAGTCAAGGTATTGCCTCAATAATTCAATCTTTATTTTAGTTCTGCCTTCCTATTAGTAATGTAAGTATGAACCTTTAACAGTTATTTGGTAAACTTAAATGCTAAGACCATTAAATTATTAACTAATTCATTAATCATACATCTTTTTAAAAAATAAATCTTATTCTGCTACAATACAGTTTAAAAGGAAAATTCCAATTGGGTAGAGCATCAGAATGATAAAAATAAAAATTAAGTTGTCTTCTTAAAAAAGTTTTACCATGCAATTTTTTTTCTTTTTTGTTATTGTTTTTTTTTTTTTGGAGGGGAGAAGGCAGGGCAATTGGGGTTAAGTGACTTGCCCGAGGTCACACAGCTCATTTTTGTGTTAAGTGTCTGAGGCCAGATTTGAACTCAGGTCCTCCTGACTCCAGGGCTGGTACTCTGTTCACTGCACCACCTAGCTGCCCCATTAGTACCCAACTTTGAAGGCATATTACAATCAGTACATATTCATATAACAAGTTTTCCCCATATAAAATGGAAATGGCTATAATTTTTTCCAATAAATTTCACTTGATGTTGCCAATTTTAAGATGTAAATCCTTAAAAGAGTAAGCAAATAAGCATATATAAATGTAGTGGGATTAATTTTCATACACACACACACACACACACACACACAGCAGTTCTTCTAGCTCTATAAAATACAACATATCCTATGGAAATTCCCCACCCCTACTGGATTCTTAACTTAAACCACTGCCTATCAACTTGAGAATCCTTGCTTTTTAGAAGTATTCAGACTTCTTAAATTTAAAGAAATAAACATACAAGTAAAACTGTGAAGTAACTGAGATTTTTGTTTTTGTTGTTACTATTGTTTTTTTTTTTTTTGCTTTGTTTTCCCCTGCCTCCTGGGCTCTCAGAGAAAAGAGTATTTGTCTCCTATGTTAATAACCAATTAATATTGGGAGTTCCAAGTTTTTTCTTTCTTTCTACTTCCTCATTCAACATTTGGCCTCTCAAGGGCACTTCTGTACTTGCCCAAAGAATTCACTATACCCAGACCATCTTATCTAGGTAGAATTCTTACCCCAGGACTGTTTATTGTTCATTGACTGCATGGAACATACATTTTTTTTGTATAGTTTGTCCAAGATGGTAGTGATCTGGCTTGAGATCTTTGTCTCTTTGTCCATGAGTGACATGATTGGAGTCAAGTATCCAGTCCCTTATTAGAATAGGCCCATCTCTCATTATAATATTAATTCTCTCATTGATTGTTAACCAGTCAGGGTTGATTTCTGCCTGTTGGGAGCACCCATTCTTCCAAGGGCATATAAGCACTGAGTTGCCTTCATGATTTATCTTTGGTTTATGAAAGAAAGCCAAATGACCAGAATTTTATTAATTAATTTGCTAGCCATAATTAATACAATTGATTATTGATTATGCAGAAATTATATCTCTTTGTCACAGCCCTAAGCAAAATGCCTTCTAGCTGATACCTACCTCCTAATCTAATCTGCCCAGAGCTCTACTAATGATCCTCCTTAGTCTCTCTCTCCCTAGTAGTGGTCTATGCCCCTATTCTCTAGGTAACAGAGTATAGAACATGTTCTTTCCTTTTTCCTACATTAAAATATAGGTACCTATCCCCCTTTACCTCAGAATCTTGTTAAATAATCACTGCTGTTTAGTATATACTTTGTGACATGGAAATCCTTTATTTTCTGTATGCATTTTAGATGCCAGGCTCAAAAATGCAAAATGACCTTCTTCGTCAAACATTCTAATTGAGTGACATGTGAATCTTGATATGAATATAGGTCATTAATATAATGTAATTTTGTTTAGGAATGTTGAACAGGTAGGGTGGGTAGCAAGAATCCAGTAGTTGGCTTGTTCTTACTTCTTGTATGGCAGAGCAGCCTGGCACATGTTCACCCAGGATCAATGATGCAGTGAAACTCCAAATAGTTGGGCATCAATAGGTAACTACCATCATTGATTCCGAATCTTGTTTCCTACTTTTTAGGTATTTGTATATGTTACTTAAATTCTATAACTCAAAAGGGTGTGAATTTTCTAAATAATTTTTTTTTGCTTTTTGGAGGGCAGTTGGGGTTTAGTAACTTGCCCAAGGTCACAAAGCTAGTTTTTTTTTTGTGTGCATGTGTGAAGTGTCTGAGGCCGGATCCAAACTCAGGTCCTTCTGACTCCCCAGCCGGTGCTCTACTCACTGTGCCACCTAGCCACCCCTGAATAATTTTTATTGTGTATATGGTGAGCTAAAATTTAAATATCAGTTTCACAATGTCCCTCCTCTAGATAAAAAAGTACATACACTCTATTGTGCTTGTTAAATGTGTTCAAGTTTTGGGTACTTCATTTAGGATCATAGCTTTATAGGACGTGGAGGGACCTTTCGATCCTAGGATCATAGACTTAAAGCAGGAAGAGAATTTAAGAGGGATATACTAAAGTCAGCACAAACTGACTTATGAGAGCTGATTGTTAAATGTTCAGTGTAAGCATTTTACACCTTGGAAATCTGCAAACACTACATGTTAGGGTGTGATTTATTTTGTTTAATGTTTAAACTTAAGAAAGGGATGGAGAAAATGACAGTTATGCAGATTAAACTTCCAAAGATGTTATGAGGCTTTTT
The DNA here is from genome assembly GCF_028583685.1 of Petaurus breviceps papuanus. NCBI lineage: Eukaryota > Metazoa > Chordata > Mammalia > Diprotodontia > Petauridae > Petaurus > Petaurus breviceps. The sequence goes on from NW_027187372.1 coordinate 13,679,029, forward strand.
TTTTCTTCTCTCCCCACATAACTAGTTGTTAAATATTTGCCAGTACACTTTTGCATTAGAGATCATCTAGTGTAATCCTTCATTTTATGGATGAGGAAACTAAGTCCTATAAGAGTGATTTGCCTATGTTTTCAAGGTTGGTAAGCAGAAGAATCAGGATTCAAACCCAGAGCCTCTGATTCTAGAAGCAGCTTTCTTTCTTCTATATCATCCCATCTCTCATTTTACATATGAGAATACTGAAGCTTGGGGAAGTTACATATATTCTATTCACTAGAATAGAAGTTCCTGCCTATTTGTACTAAATCACTTATGTTATAACAGTAATTGACTAGATACATGGTCCCTATTATATGTCCTTGGTAATCCTTTTGCTTTGCAAGGAACAGAAAGAGCACTAAATAGACTGCATTTTTTGTTTAACAAATATACAGGGATTACCTTGGAAAGATAGCACACAGTGGCCAAATATTACCTGTAAAATATGCAAATCTACCATCAGCTATACCTCTTTTACACTGTGAAAAAATATCTGGTTTAACATCATCAAAAACTCGGAACTTAGGGAGAAAATGATGAATCTCATCATTCAGAATACACTGATAAGTCAGCATGACAATGACTGGAAGAATTATTGTCTTCCTTTTGAAATAATTGTTTCTTCTTCAGATCCTCATTTTATAACTCTAAAATACCTAAATGATTTCCTTAGTGATCTCAAAAATTAAGCTGGACCTTTAACTTGTAGATTTAAGGTTATAATATCCAAAAAGAGGGCACCAAAGGATGTTCAAAAAATTTATATTAAGAAATATAAAATATAGACAATATTCTGGGCATACATGTGGGTTTCTGAAAGTTGTTTTTTTTTAAAGCAATTGGGGTTAAGTAACTTGCTCAAGGTTACATGGCCAGTTATTTTGTGTGGTGTTAAGTATCTGAGGCCGGAACTGATCCCAGGTCTCCTGATTCAGGGGCCAGGCACTCTTACTCACTGCGCCACCTGGCTGCCCTGAAAGTTGTGTTTTTTTTTGTTTTCTAGAATTACTGCTCAGGCTACCACTACCGTAACTTTAATTGTAAATAGAAGAATAGAGATAGGATACAATAATAGCACCCCAAAAACACACAATCATAATAATAACAGCAACACTTCTTTAAAAAAAGGAAAAAAAACACTAGCCTCAAGCAGTTATTTCAAGGAAAGAAAAGTATGAAAATCATTTCTCCTTCTCTCTCTCTCCTTTTCTCTCTCCTCTTCTCTCTCTCTCTCTCTCTCTCTCTCTCTCTCTCTCTCTCTCTCTCTCTCTCTCTCTCTCAACATCTGGAAAAGTTCAGAAGTGTTTGTCTGAGTGAAGGAGGCCCCTTGGGGGAAGGGGTTCAAACTATGACATCACTACAGCATGGCCCAGCTTCCTTTGC
>NW_027187372.1:13680550-13693615 GCF_028583685.1 Petaurus breviceps papuanus
CTCTCTCTCTCTCTCTCTCTCTCTCTCTCTCTCTCTCTCTCTCTCTCCCCCTCTCTTTCTCTCTCTTCTCCTTCTCTCTGTCTGTCTCTTCCCCTTTTTCTCTGTCTCCTCCCACCACTTCTCCTTTCCAAATAATTAAACTTGGAAGTGGAAGTCATCCATCCTAAATAAGCTGTTTATCTTCTTGTTTTTTGTGGCAAAGAGGAACTCAGGTATACATTAGTCTGATCTGCTTAATAGTGACATGAAGTAACTAGCACTCAAAAGAGAAAAGGCACTTGCTCTAAGATTCAGTTAGTAATTGGCTAGTATCCAGACACTTTGATTTTAGAATGCAGATTCTCTAACTTCTAGTTCAGTAGCATTTCTGCTATGCAACACATTTCATCTTTCTCCTTCACAAGGAAGTGTCCTATGCATATTTGCCTCTTCTAGCAGTAGAAGGCTCTCTACTATTTACCAAGGATAAATTAATAAAATAATTGAAACATGGTGCATAGATTAGAAATGGAAAAAACCCTGTTTTAGATGTGATTATGCCTTTTTCCAAAATATAAATATGACTTTTAGAAATTTATCTTCCTACTTATCTATAACTAAGCATACTTTAGAACTTGTTAGGAATAGAGTTTAAAATCTATGTGATATGTCCTGCAAAGACTATTTTGTCAGTATTGTGTTTTCTATGTTAATTTTTGTTAGTATTGGAGAATGGGAAAGTTAGGTTCATTTAGACTTCTCTACTTCCATTAGTTAACTTGCACCCAAAGGGATTTTGCTTAAACTTCTTTTTCCTTTAAGTAAGCAAATGTGTCAGTGTGTATTGAAGTTAAGATTGTATTTATATCCTTATTTAGAAAAAGTATAGGATTACTGCACTGTAGGGTTTCTTATTTTGTTAGAGTGTATTAGTTTTCCTCTTAGGACATATAATCCTTAACCACACTATTTTAGGAAGAGAATTCCTAAGTTTTCCTGTTTTGCCTCCATGACACTAATTAGGACAAGCTCTAGAAGGTCAAGAATCAGTATAAAGATAATCTATTAGGTTATTGTGAAGAAATGCATTTAAATTTTTTTTTCCTAAAGTAGATAATTATGTGTTAGCCATTCATCATATGTACTTAAGTAAGACTAATTTTCATGATCCATATATATTCTCTTCTTGATGTAAGATAATAAAGACACATGGGCCAAGTGTAAAATTGGCAAGGTCAAACATGACTCAATGAACCAAGACTGATTAAATATCTGAACTTCTCTTTCTGCCCATCCTTCAATCTGTTTATCAATATAGATTCCTTAGAGAACTTCAATTATTAAGCCCCACTTGAAAAAACAAAATATAAAATAAAGCTCTTTTCAAGAAAGTTAACTTACCTTCAGTGTTATTCTCTAAATATAATGCTCCAAATAATTACATCTAATCATATTTGCTTGAAGCCTTTTATACATGTATTAATTAAGTCATAATTTAATTTCCTAATAGCAAAGTTTTTGATGAAAATGTCATTAACATAGGCTAATGATAAACTCACATATGAAGTGAACCATTGCATAACTCATTAAGAACAAATAGTGTGATGTTAAATAACCTGATGGGGAAAATTAACGAGCATAGAGTATTTCAAATTTTAAGTTTCTGTCATTCAAATATGCAGACATACATTAAATTGTTAAATATTTGATAAAGCAGAAAGATTTCTCATTTTATCTTGGGATATAAAAACATATATAGAAACAATTTGTGTAACGTGAAATACTAATACTTTCTGTTTAGAGTTTTTAATCTTCAAAATGTGAAAGTATTTTAATATTTACAATTAAAAATAGCCCTTAAAGAGATAACTAATTCACACATAGGCAGCTAGGTGACGAAGCAGAGAGAGTGCCAGGCCTGGAGTCAGGAAGACTTATTTACCTGAGTTCAAACCTAATATTAGACACTTACTAGCTGTTTGACTCTGAGCACATTACTTAACCTTGTTTGCCTCAGTTTCTTCATCTGTAAAATGGCAAACTACTCTAGTATCTTTGCCAAGAAAATCCCAAATGGGATCACAAAGAGTCAGATGCAACTGAAGCAACTGAACAACAAAAATCAACATATACTGCATTTATTGAACATCTACATATATGTAAATCCTTTCAATATCTGGGAGTCTGTCCATGTATTCTGAATACCACACAGTCTTAATGCTCCACGATGCCAAGGACCATACCTTTTCTAAATTTCAAATCTCCCATCTCCTAGCAGAGAATGTATTTTGTATAGAAGAATCATGACTTATGAGTCCCCCTCATTGGAACTGTAATTATGGAAACTCCCTGGGAATGGGGCAACTCATCTATAATACATCATCATAAGGACACTGAGAGGTTAAATGCTTTAGTTATTAAAGCTTAAAACTGCACTATGATTTTGGGGACACTTTATACAGAAAGTACTTAATAAATATTTATTGGATTGAATTAAATCACTACTTTTGACCAAAATCAGGCCAGTTGTGATTTTTTTAGGCCTGAATTTTTCAAGGATTCCCAAGGAAGCTTAGTTTGCAGATAGTAATGCATTACTCTTTAAGTTCACTCTTGGTCAAATGACCATCATTCATATCTGCCTCTAGATGAGCATGAATCTCTGCCTGAATGAGACCTGCAATCTCCTTTTAAGCTCTCAAATACACAAATATATCAGATATTCTCATATACTTCTGATTTGCTTTCGAACTCTAACAGTTACCAGGCTATCCCATGTATATACTCTAGGGGCTTTCTCCATTAAAATCTGACAATCCTATTATTGTATCATCTTAGGTCATGATGAAAGCTTATTTCCTCTCTTTTATACCTAAAATGCTGAATTATTTGATGAGGAAGAAACCATTGATTTTAACTGATTCTTAATATTTAACTCCATCTGCACAGGGACAGCTAGATGGCACAGTAGATAGTGTACCAGGCCTGCAATCAGAATGACCTGAATTCAAATGTGGCCTCAAACACTTACTAGCTTTGTGATCCTGGACAAGTTTGTTTCAATTTCCTCAACTGTAAAGGGAGGATAATAACAGCACCTTCCTCCTAGGGCTGTGAGCATCATATGAGATAATCATGTAAATCACTTAAATATAGTGCCTGGTACATAATAAGTGCTATATGAATATCATCATCATCATCATCATCATCGTCATCTCCCAACTCTGTGCATTTTCTCTGGTTTTCCAATCCTCTTCCTCCTTGTCCTTGCCCCTTGGTTTCACTACTTTGTTTCAAGCTGCATCTAATCTCCCACCTTCTACATGATACCTTAGTACCTTCCCTCTGAGACCATCTCTTACTAATTATGTTATCTCCCCAATTCAATTATGAACTCGTTTAGGGTAGAGGTTATTTTTGTTTTTCTTTGTATTTCTACTGGTTTGCATGATGCCTATTGACTTGACATTAGGCAGCATAGATCTGGTATAAAAATGGCAACATAAAATTTTAACAAATTATCAATTTTTCAATATACAGTTCATCAATCAAAATATCAAAACCCAATTATTGAACTAATATTAAATATAAAGGAGTTCAGAATAGTATTTGAATTATAGATTACTAGTCATGAATTACTACAGTTATGAAATTATGCAGTCACTTTTTGACTTAGCAATAACCTATATACACACAAATGGCCAGGCTGAAGATCATTTGCTTTAATTTCACTTATCCAAACTATACTCTGCTTGACTCCCTTGAAATATAATTTGAACTCCTTTTTTTTAGTGGCTTGTTCCTGAAATATCCTTCTCCTGCTTTCTTAACAATTAAATTCCTATGTATTCTTTAAACCCCAATCCATACGCTGCTTCCTCCATGAAATTCATTAATGATCCCTTCCTTTCCACTCTTGATCCCAGCAGTTAGGTTAGTAACAATTTTTATGTAGGACCCGATGAAGCATTTTGCTTTGCAACCTACTAATGTACTCAAGCTGGAAAAATACTTATTCTAGTTATTTGTGTTTATGTCTTATCTCCTGACTGGAGGGAAAGCTCTATGAGGAAAAAGGCTTATCAATCAATCAATGACAATAACATATTAAGTGTCTACAATCTGCCAGGAACTAGAGCCACAAAGAAAGAATGATATAATCCCTGTCCTCAAGGATCATATAATCAAAGATTATATGTGTGTATTACCTTCCTATCTGCCATAGCACCTAGTTCCTATTACTGCTTAATAAATACTTATTAAATAGATAAAAGCTTATAGAGAGCAGTGCTTTTGTGTGTAATATATCTTACACATCTGTCCCAATAATATAGGATAAACATTTAAAATAATATTAAAATCATAATGACAATTATGGAAAAAATAATTCCTATTTCCTGGTCTGAGTTCTCTTTGCTGTAAGTTCATAGTAGTATAAGGATTCTCAGGACTTCTAATTTTTAAAAATGAGCTATTGTATAGAAATATGTGTGAGAACAGGTTCTTTTCACCAGTGAAACCTCATACACATGATGAAAAACCAGGGGATTTTGACTGATTGGTGGCTTGGAAGATCGTTTCAATTATTTTACCTTCCTAAAATTGTGCATTTATCTGGATGAAGGAAGAATATTTATTATCCCAAATGGCAAATTGGCTGCTGAATTCCTCACATTGTGCAGCTTTCCTGGTATGGTAAAGATCTAAGTTGGCAAAGGACAATGCTATTCACATTTTTAAAAATCCTTATTAGAAATGAGAGGCAGTAATTTCAGTTTGAGGAAGGTCCTGATCCTATTAAAAATGAATTGTTTTATGGAGGAGAATATAGAATATCATCTTTCTAAACTGCATTGTGTGACTGAATTGGAGTTTGGTTTTAAAGAATAATTAGTAGTCACCACCTCTTGAGTCCCCTTTTCACCTTAATTTACTGGTTGCTGTCAGCCCTTGTCATTTTTCTTTTGGGGGGAACATTAAATTGCCTGTCAGACAATTGCTTAGAAAGGTACTGGTACTATGTGATTCATGGCTTGATGTATTTGATGTCTCATATTTTGTTTAACCACAGTTGAACTGCTGAATTTTTCTCTCTTGAGGTACATTATAGTAACATATCTTTTTGCCACTGTTATTAGTGTAGTGAGTGAGCCTAACTGTTTCCTAATTGATGTTTATATTTTAAAATCATCGATGGTTTTATTCAGGCACACATACTCAGGAGGACAACTTTAAAACCCAACGTTAGCATGTATACAGAATTAAAAATAATAATGATGATGAGAAAATAAGTATTCAATGCCCTAAAGTACCATAAAGCATAAGGAAGATTTTTTTTTTCCTTTTTCAATAATTACATGTAAAATCTTCCAACAAGATATGTGGGGAGTTTTCAGTTCTATTCAACAAGCATTTTTAAAAGTGCTTACTGTATGCAAAATATTATGCTAAATGTGGGCACTAGAAAAGCAAAAATAAAGCAGTCCCACCCTCAAAGGTCATATATGCTACTGGGGAGATATAATCTAGACACTTGAAAGAATATAAACTTATTTTGTGGTGGGCCATTAGGGAATACTAACAACTTGGGAAGAGGGGATCATGAAAACTCTCATGAAAAAGACTGTTTCAGGGATTTTGGGAGGTGGAGGTGAGGAAGAAGAGGGAGACACAATATTGGGTATGGGGACCTGAAAGTTGTTCAGTTTGGCTGTAATGTAGGGCCTATGAAAGGGAGTAACATGTCATTATAACCTGGAAAGACTATTCCGTCTCTAGTCTTCATACCATGACCCAAGCTATTCTCATATGGGAAACACTTTCTCCTTACCTCTATCTTTTAAAATTCTTAGGTTCCTTCAATGCTCAGTTCAAAAATCTCCTTCTGCGTGAAGCCTTTCCTGGTCACCTCAGAATATACTGCTTCTCTACGCCTTTTATTTTGTATTCTCCCATTAAGTTTGGGTAATGGGAAAGGTTTCAGCCAAGGTTTCATCTCTGCTGAGTTACACCTGAGGAACAGTGAAGAAGAGGTGCAGATGAAACACAAATTCAATAAAACAAAAAGAAACAATGAGTTATTCTAGAAGTTTAAGCCTACACCAGGATCTGGTTCAAAGTTGCAGATGGTTCTCACACCATAGACATATAAGTATATATGTGGGGAGGCAAGAGGGGGAGGGGCTGAAGCTAACTGGATCTCCCTATCTGGGCTGTGCATGAAGATAGGCCTAACCCAGTGCTAGAATGCATCCGAGGGTTGTCAGATTGAGACAATGAGTGGAGCTTTGGGTCCAGGTCCTGGTACAAGACCAAGGCTTAAAAAATGAGGCAATGTCTTGGCCCAGTTACTTTTCCAGCTAGGTAGTACAATATGGAAGAAGGGAAAAAGACTCAAATACCTCATCCAAACTATGGCTAGCCAATGACATCTGAACTGAGATATCGACAAAAAAGAATGATGCTACAGGACTGAGGTTGATAAATAGTTTCCTGATTTTCAAAAAGAGGAGCATGGAAGATTCTTTATATCATAGGGCTATGAGGTTGACTTTAATTTCAGTGAAAATTCTGGAATACACCCTTGAGAGGATGATTTGTATAAAGGAAGCAGCCATCACGTAGACGCTACATGAGTTCATAATCCATCAGTCACGCACATCTAAGCTCATTTCTTTTCTTTAATGCCACTTAGAAACTAATCACCAGGATGTGAGGAAGAGTATGTCTTGATTTTAGCAAGGTTTTTGGCAATCTTTAATAATATCCTTATGATTGAGGTAGAGATATGGATTAGATCACATGACATGTACTTTTGTAGGTCCAAAACTTCCTAACATCATATACAATTAATAGATTGACTTCAGCCTAGAAGGAAGTCTCTAATAGAGTGTTCTTGGTCTCCTAGAGTGTCCATACCTATATTCTGTTCATCACTTTTCATCATTGATTTAGAAAATGTTAAAGATGTTTTGTTTATTTTCCCCTAAATCCTTCCCACTTCTAAACTTTCTCATTTCCATCAAAGGGACCACCATTACCTCCCATTTTCTTAGTTTCCTAAGCATTGGCAAATAGGTAGACTTTCAAGAAAATATATAGCTCAGGAAAAATATTAAATATATTTTAAGATGACTTCATTTTGTTAATAAATGAAAAAATATAGTAAGTTCTTACTTTATGAAAAGCACTCTTCCAAGTGTTGGGGATAGAAATGAGAGGGAAGGCAAATTTTGTTCTCAATGAGGTTATATCTAATAGGGGAAAGGAGACAACTGGCATTTGTTAAATACCAGTTATGTGCCAGGCAGCTATTATGGTTGTACAGTGGGTAGAACATTAGCCTAGATTTGGGAAGATCTGAGTTTAAATCCAGCCTCAGTCGTTTTCTAGCTGTATGACCCTGGGCAAATCATTTACCCTCTGCCTCAGTTCTTCATCTGTAAAATGGGGACATAATGGAGGAAAGACTAAACATTCCAGTATCTTTGCCAAGAAAACACCATGGTCTTGTCACAAAGAGTCAGACACTACTGAATAACTGAGCAGTAACAATGTACCAGGCACTATACTTAATACTTTCCAGATTTTCTCTCACTTGAGTTAACACATATATGGTCTTCATCTATAAATCATATAGAAAGACCCAGCATTTCTTTGAGTTCAGTAGCAAAGCACATAGAAATGAATCTTGGGTTTCATTTCTATTAACAAAATTGTATCTGATTTTTGAAGCATTTGATAATACCAAGGACTTTGTTGTTGAGAATATTTTTTTGGCCTGCTTCTTTAGTATTTATGGGTATTGGAGGGGTGAGGGTATTCTGCTGCAGCAGAGGCATTTGCCAGATCTCTTACCCACCAAGGTTGCTTCCTGCATGCTGACTACCACTTGTGAATTAAAAGCACGGTGGGTGGTCTATGGAAGTGGGGTTTGAGGGCTGGGGTGGATGCTACTATTCCTGGTGCACTTGAACTTACCTACCTGTTATTGACAGTTAGTCTTGGTGGTAGAATGTCAAGCCTCTTTTCCACACAGGTTGCTCTTACAGATTATTGGTATGGTAGCTGGATAGAAGCAGAATCAACATTTGGGATTGGAGGATGGAGTGGTGTACATCTGTTCCTGTCACTCTTGGACTCATGCTGCCTCAGGCTCCCTTGTGCAGCCTGGTTTAATGAATCAAAAGTTATAATCTTTATTGGCAGTTTTTAAAATAGGCACACGAGCGTCCCTAAGAAGAGACAGAAAATTGAATATTGATCACTGCCTGTTCTAAGCATGGTCAGGCCTCCGATGAAAATGCCAGAGAAGAGTTAAACAAAAAATCAACAAACAGCAAAACTTCTTTCAGATGATTCTCTGACCTCTAGGAAGAGAGTAATAAAATGGATGTTACCAGTCATTCTGCTCTCTGGAAAAGAAGTGAATAGATAGATATGAAGAATATCTTTAAGCATTCCCTATTACTTCCTTCCATTCAAGTAATATATAATCAGCTTCCTCTTTGAGATTTTCTTTTTAGCCTACTACTTAAAATAACCCTGAGTCTCTTTGGCAACATCACACTCTCTGCATGCCAGATTTGAGAACCAGTGAAAGGATCAGTCATTCCTTTGAATCACAGAAGCAAAAATATGCTAAAACAATAAACAATGAGCCAAATGACTCATTCTTGCTAGTTTTCCAAGTTCTATTCTGACTGAAGTTCAGTGGTGGAGGAGAGTTTTATTATTGACTAATTCCTAATAAAGGGGCAACATAGCATTGTGGATAATAAGTCTACCCTAAGGTCAAGAAAACCTGGATTCATATCTGAATCTGACACATTCTCGTTGACTCTGAGCAAGTCTCTTAACCCCACAGTATATTTGACAGCTCAACAAGGGTAGAGGTTAAAGAAAAGCTGGTGATCTGCACTAGAAATTTTCTATGCCAATGAAATCACAAGTCTAAAAAACACGCACACATGCGTAAATTCCAAATAGAAGTTAATACACTCTTTTGATAATTCCTATATTATTAAGTGTGGATAATCAGACAAAGTAGTACTAAAGAGAAGTCCTACACATAGGTTAAAATATAATAATTGTTCTGGGGTACAGGATGCGAAAGACATAACTTATAGACAGCAGCTTATGATGGAAAATAACTAAGGCATTCAGAGAATTTGAGATAGGAACTGGACCTGTTATTTCACTGATATAGGGAATTCCTGAGGAGAAACTTCCGTCTGTTAACACATGGTAATACCTATAGTCATCGAGAATTACCTAGCATACTGGCCTCTCTGAATCCTACTTTGTTCATCTATAAAAGGAGATAAAGCTACCTTACAGGGCTGTTTGGGGATCATACATATAGATAAATTAAAAAAAAAAACAACCTTTAATAAGCTTTCTTTTCAAACCTTAAAATCCTTTATGAATGGCCTCAGGGTAAATCATCACTTAGTCTAATGAGTGTTCCTTAGAGGATTCTATACTGATTGACTTTGGGGGATCCCTCTAAATAAATATCTAGAGTTAAATGTATGTTAACATGTATATGTGTATGTATGTGTGTTTATATCTGCATATATATAGAAAGTTATATATGTATATATATATATATATATATATATATATATATCTTTCTACAATGAGTTCATATTCTCAAAAAAATCTATTCTGTTTATATGGCACATAATGTTTTATAACACAAATTTTTACTTGCTTTTACCTGTTTACATTAGTGTTGTGAATACTTTATTATTGAGTTGATGCATATTTTCTTTTATTCATTTTCCTCATTATATTTAACTTTCCTATGTAGCTAGAACAAGAATGCTGTTGAGCATAACACAAAATAGCCCATTCAGTGTGATGGCCCCAATTCCTCTGACAGACTCCCATGTTTCCACTAAGTACTTTTTAATATTTAGGAAGATGGTAGAACTGTGTCATTGGTCAGCTCACTTTTCCAGAAATAGAAAACATAATTTACCGTTTAGTAAAGCTAAATATTTTTTCCCATTTATGATTGGATCTTTCATAAAATGAGTTAAATATATAACATTGTGATTTCCCCTGTTCTGAGGGTAAAACCATTCTATGTGTAAAATTGTTATATGTTTATGAAACCAAATGTAATTGAAAAAAAAAAAGTTTGAGCAATATGTTTATCCCATTCCACATACTCCTATTCATTCCCAAAATGAATTATATAACTATTTAGTAGTTTTATTTCTAATTTAGGTGATGGATTCTACCATCCTTCTGTTAATTTCATAGAAACCTAAAATTGAAGGTACCTAGATTATTGGAGAATGTTTAAAGTCATAAACATATTTGTACCAAATGTCAGAAGGAGGTTTATGGAGGTTAATGGACCCATTTTTCAGAATGGAAGGTTAAAGAAGGCAAGAGGAAAAGGAAAAAAATCTGAATCTCTTATATATGACCAATGGTTTTGAAATTTAAAAGGATATAGCTGTGTGTGTGTGTGTGTGTGTGTGTGTGTGTGTGTGTGTTAGGGAAAAAAAAGAAAAGGAGAGAGATGATTTGATAGTATACCCTAAACCCCTCTCTTATTGTATTTTTGTTCCTGTGATACCACAACTTTTTATGATCTAATATCTCCCTGACCACTGTTTTTCTCCTCTTTTGCTGGCTCTTTATTATTTTTCCACTGCTTAGGTATCCACCATGTTTCTTTCCATAGCATGTTCTTTTCTGTCTCTCCTCTCTTTCCCTCCATCAGCGTCCACCCCTCCTACTCAGAGAGGTCAACCTCAGCTGGAAGAAGTCTCAAAACTGTGCTGAGTACATTAAAATTTCATGTTATCCAACCAAGTTGGTCACCAACAGCAAGGTAGTACTCTTATTTCTTCCTGTTAGATTTTACTTTCCCATTTCTATCAAAAGCTATTCCAGATCCTCTCTTCCTTTTTCAAGCCTCTCACAGTTCTGCATTTCTTCTATTAGTTGAAAATCTTGCCTGTTATTTTAAAAAGGGAATTTATGATATTAAACATGAGTTCCCTCTTTTCCCATGCTCTTCAAATCAAATATACCTACTACCTTAACTCAAAATCTAATAATGTCTATCCTATACACTACTATGAAAGTGATTTTCCTTAAGCACAGACCTGACCATGTCAGTCCCCTACTCAATCTACTCAAGGGGTTTTCTATTGCCTCTAGGAAAAGATACAAATTTCTCTGTTTAGTTTGTAAAGTCCTGTACAATCTGCCCTCAAATTATCTTTTCAATTGCACTGGAAATTAATCCTCTCGTACATCACACTTGTTTACCTAACTGAGTGCCTTTGCACTGGCCATCTCACATGCCTTAAAGGCACTCCCAAACTATTTCTACCTCACTCAATCCCTCTCTTTAACATACAGCTCAAACATCTATTCTGCATCAAGTCTTTCCTTATCTTACTAACTACTAATGCCCTCTCTCAAACTATTTTTTAGCATTTTTATTTTATTTTCCTTAATTACATGTAAAAAATTAATATTATTTTTAAATTTTACATTGCAAATTCTCTCCCTTCCTCCCCTAGCCCTTTCTTGAAAAGGCAAACAATTTGATATAGATTATACATATGTGGCTATACAAAACATTTCCATATTAACCATGTTGCAAAAGAAAAAAACGACCAAAAAAACCCCAAGAAAAATAAAGTTTTTAAAAGTATGCTTCAATTTGCATTCATATGCCATCAGTTCTTTCTATGGAGGTGGATAGCATTTTTCACCATGAGTACTTCTGAATTGTTTTGGATCATTGTATTGCTGAGAAGAGCTAACTCATTCACATTTGATCATCATATGTTATTGCTTTTACTGTGTATAATGTTCTCCTAGTTCCACTCATTTCACTTTGTATCAGTTTATATAAGTCTTCCCAAGTTTTTCTGAAAGCATTCTGTTCATCATGTCTTATAGCACAATAATATTCTATCACAATCCTATACCATAAGTTGTTTAGCCATTCCCTAATTGATGGACATCCTCTCAATTTATAATAATTTGCCTACATGAAAAGAGTTGCTATAAATATTTTTGTACAGATGGAATATTTTCACTTATCTTTGATCTTTTTGGGGTAGTGGTATTTCTGGGTCGAAGGGTATGTTCAGTATTATAGACCTTTGGGCATGGTTTCAAATTGCTCTCCAGAATGGTTGGATCAATTTATAATTCCACCAACAGTGCATTAATGTTTCAATCTTCCCACATTCTCTTCAACATTTGTCATTTTCCTTTTCTGTAATATTAACTGATCTGAGAGATGTGAGGTGAAAACTCAGAATTCTTTTAAATCATGATTCTCTAATCAATAGCAGGTTAGTGCATTTTTTTCAGATTACTATAGATAGCTTTGATTTCTTCTTCTGAAAACTGTTTGTTCATATCATTTTACCATTTATCAATTGGGAAATCACTCATTATATAAATTTGACTCTGTTCTCTACATATTTGGGAAATGAGGGCTTTACCAGAGAAGCTTCCTGTATATTGTTTTCCCCAGTTTCCTGCTTCCCTTTTAATTTTGGCTGCATTGGTTTTGTTTGTGGGGAAAAAAAACTTTTTAATTTGATATAATCAAAATTATCCATTTTATATCCTGTAATGCTTTCTATCTCTTTCTTGTTCACAAATTCTTCCCATAACCATAAATCTGACAGGTAAAATATCCCACGCCCCCCTAATTTGCTTATATTAAGACCCTTTATATCTACATTATGAACACATTTCAAATTTATCTTGGTATATGATATGAGATGTTGGTCTATACCTGGTTTCTGCCAAACTATTTTCTAGTTTTCACAGTAATTTTTGTGATATAGTAATTTCTTGTCCCCAAATCTTGGATCTTTGGATTTGTGAAACACTAGATTACTATGGCCACATACTACTGTATCTTGGGTTCTCAGACTATTGTACTGATGTGCTACTCTTTTTCTTAGCCAGTACCAAGTTGTTTTGATGATTACCACTTTGTAACAAAGTTAGAGATCTGGTAGTTCTATCGCCTTCCTTCACTTCTCTCTCTCTCTCTCTCTCTCTCTCTCTCTCTCTGTCTCTCTCTCT
>NW_027187372.1:13693715-13723843 GCF_028583685.1 Petaurus breviceps papuanus
CTCTCTGTCTCTCTCTCTGTCTCTCTCTCTGTCTCTCTCTCTCTCTCTCTCTCTCTCTCTCTCTCTGTCTCTCTCTGTCTCTCTCTCTGTCTCTCTCTCTCTCTCTGTCTGTCTCAATATATATATATATATATGTACACATATACATATACATATGTGTGTATACATACAAATATATATGGAGGCAAGTAGATGGCACAATGCATAGAGTACTAGACCATGAATCAGGACAAGATGAGTTCACATCTGCCCTCAGACTTACTATGGGACCCTGAGCATGTCATTTAACCTCTTTTCGCCTCAGTTTCCTCTACTGTAAAATGGATATAACAGTACCTACTTCATAGGGTTGTGAAAGATCGCAAGAAATCATATTTGTATATCACTTGGCACAGTGCCTGGCACATTCTAGGTGCTATATAATTGCTTATTGTCTTATCTGTATACATAACACACACATACAGACAGACATAGACACATATATACACTCTGTGGAATGGTTCATCTCACCCATTAAATTGTAAGCTCGTTAATTAAATGTAGTTTTATTCTTTGTGCTTGTAGCCCTAGGTCTTGAAAAATATATGGAACAAAGATCAAAGGTCAGGACGTCCCCTTCCTATCCAAAAGCATCTAGGTGGTTCAGTCGATAGAGCATGAACCTGGAGTCAGGAATATCTGACTTCAAACCCAGTTACTTACTAGCTATAAGATCCTGGGCACTTAAACTATGATTAGCTCAATTTCTTTATCTGTAAAATAGGAATTATAATAATAGCACATATCTCTGAATATTGCTTTGAGGATCAAATGAGATAATATTTATACAATACTTAGCAAACCTTAATTTTTTGTTATTATTATGATTAATCATTGTAGAATTTTACCTTCCTTTCTTATTTTTTTGGTTTGCATGGGTTCAGCATGTTAAGCCAGATGTTTGGTTCCATTCTCTACAAAATAAACCATTCCTCAAGTATTCAATAGTAGTGATTTTGGTTCATTTACTACATGAAGTAGGGCATTACAAAAAAAGTTTCCTTGCTTTTTCTTTTGAGCTATAACATGGCATGACTTTGCCATTGGATGTTTTATTTTCTCATCCCTGGGTATTAAAACTCATTGGCTTGCCTAGGGTTATATGATGAGCTAGTGATAAAAACTAAGAATAAAAGTATCAACTATTGATTTATAAGGCATTCTAAGTAAAAATTTGAGTTTGTTTTTATTTGGTGATTTCTTCCCCCATCCCCAACCCCTCCAACCCTAAGATACTGCATGAATACAGCCATAAAGTCAGGAAGATCTAGATTAAAGTTTCATCTTTGATACAAACTGACTGTGTGACCCTGCTCCAGTCACTTAACATCTCAATGCCTTAGGTCAGAACTTCTTAAACTGTGGGTTGGTATCACAACCCACAGTTTAAGAAGCACTGAAGGGGTCACAAGTGGAAAAAGTTTAAGTTGCCAACCTTGACTAATCAATGGTATTTCCTCACTCAAGAATACCCTATACTGAATGGAATTATTGGTCCATTCCATATACCTATCCTTGTTTTTAACCTCCCTGGTATGAATGAGGAAACAAGTAGGGATTGATTCTCTTTCTCTGTGCTTTTGTTTTCATGATCCATAAAATGGGGAGAGGGATAACCAAATATCAGATGAAAATATATCATCTAAGCAAATAATCATTTTCAAACTGAAAAACATACATGTGTTTTTAGGTTCAATCCAAAAAGAGTAGTGTTGTTCTTTTTTAACCAGAAACATCTAGCTATATTATGTAACATGATTTTTTTTGTCACTACTATGAATAAATATATCCATAATAAAGCTACTGGAAACAAATATCCATGACCTTTAATAACAAAGCCTATGGAGCTGTAATTTAGTTATACTAAGCATGTGGAATGTTTGCTATAAATGGTCTTGCTTTATAAAAAGCACAGACTGGAAAACTTTGGCTTATGAACCTAGACTTTCAACTAGTATAAAATCTTGAAATAAGGCCCCTTTTACAATAGCCCCATCAATTAATGAGGGGTGGAGGGGAAAGCATTGTCATTCTGTCAAAATATATTTCCAAATCCTTTAATATTCAGACAGTTAACTCAAGCTGGTAAGAACCTCTATAGGTTTAAATTGAGCACTTATTTGGACCAGAGAGGGGGAATTATATTTTATGTTGACTATTTATTAGTCTCCATAACCTTAAAATCCAGAGTTCTTATAATAAGAAACTAGGAAGAGTTTCAAGATCCTTAAAACCAGTCAGTACTTTTAAGTACTCATGTCCTATATAAATAGGGATTTTAGTTCCAGTTATCTTTAAATACTTTTTATATTAAAAAACAGGGCCAGATTCTATTGAACATTAAGTGGAGATAAGAAAAGCTTAGTTTCAGTAGATGAGAACTCCAGGAACCCAATTCTCTTCTCTATACCTTGCACATTGTCAGCCACAATCAGGATGAAAGGGAGAGTCTTTTTTTTTTTAACTTCAGCATGATGAGTTTACATTAATGATTGACATGCCATGAAACATCTTTCAACTGTTGCTTTTGCTTTTCCTTCAGGTATACATCACTTTACCTTTTCAGGTAAGATTTTCGAAAATAGTATCTTTATAAACATTCCCACATGCTGGGGTTGAATTCTTATCTGACCTTCCATGTGTTATGTGATGTGTTACTTTAGTTTCAAATAAGCTTCTTTTTGCTCAATGGTATATGGAATAAAAAGTATCATTTCTGGAGAGATGACAGGAAGTAAAAACTAAGATTTTTGGTATTTTCTCATAATGGGAAAATATGTTTTATAAAAGCACAAGGAAACATAGACTCAGTGTCATTCTATGTGTTAATTTTTTTGCTTTGAATGCAAAATAGAAGTGATTGAATGTATTTGTGATTAATTTCAAGTGTTAAATAGAAAATTGTTTTTTTTCCCAAATGTGACACTTACATAATACAGTTATGATGGAAGTACTTGTGTTTCAAGAATTTTAGCTGCTTCAACTATTATGACAAGCATCTAATGCACCCTAATACAAGGGATACAGTTTTTATTATAACTTATCGCATCAGTCAATACATTGTCATTAGAAAATTACTCATCTTTCAAATGAACAGATAAGCCCATGCCACTCCTCTGCTTACAAAGGCTTAAGTGGCTCCTCATTGCTTGCTAAATAGAATACAAATTCTTATCTAAGTATTCAAGTTTCTCCAAAAACTAGTTCTAATCTGCCTTTCTTTAATGCATGCCACTTTCCTTCAGCACTCTATATTACAATCATACTGAAAAACTGATTATTCCCCAGTTTTATCTTATTTTTCCTATCCCATACCTGTTCCTATGCCATTGTCCAAGCCTGGAATGGTTTCCTACCAAAATTCCACCTGCTACACTTTTTCTTCTGCCTTCAAAACCCAGAATATCAGAATACACAGTTGAAAAGAACTATATTTACTAATTCTCCATCTAGTGTACATCTCATCCCTTCTTAAAGACCCCATTGTTAGAGAATCCATTCATTATTGTTTGAAATAACCCATTCAGTCTTTTGACCATGGGATTTATTTTTTTGGAATTTGTTTTCCCTTATGGTAAAGTGAGCTCCACTTACATATAAATTCCCTACAAAATGTATTTTCTCTTTTTATAAGCCAGCCTTTCAAATATATTAAAACATTTATCATGTCCCCAGTACCTCCCTCCCATTATCTCAAAAAATGAAAACAGGCTCTCTTCCAGCCAAAAAAATTTTCTCACCATCCTGGTCAAATTCCTTAGTATGTTTCATCTTTTGATTATCTGTCTTAAAGTGCAATGCCTAAAACTCATCACAAAATATAATGGAATTACCTTACTCAGTCTGGAAACTTATTGATGGTACTTAAATTTGATGACTCATTCTGAACATAGAGTTCACTAAAAACTTCTATGTTTATTACATCAATTATCACCTAGCTATTTCTCCCCCTTCTTGTATTTGCATATTTGATTTTCAAATGAAAATAAGGAGGTTTATATTTATGTATACCTCAGTGTTTTAATAGATCTGTAATCTCATAGATAGGATATTCCTTCCAATGGAGGAGATTGCAACACCGAATGCTTGACCTTAAATATTTTTACTGGCTCCCCTCTTCTACCTCTAGGGTTCACTGGCTTCCTTCAAGTCTCACCTAGAATCCCATCTTCTACAAAAAGCCTTTCCTGATATTCCTTAATTCTAGTGCCTGCCCTCTGAAGTCCCCCTTATTTTGTCTTTTTGTGTTTGTATATATTTATAAAATCTTCTTTGTACCTTGTTGTTTCCACATTGTCTCCCCTATTAGACTATGAGCATTTTGAGAGCAGAAACAGCAACTTGTTTTGGACTTTCTTTGTATTCCCTTTCAGGTCTGGCACTGTACCCACTGTGCTACCTAGCTGCCCCTAACAACTTACTTATGTATGTATGCATATATGTGTGTGTACACACATATATATATACATATATATGTATGTATATATGTATATGTGCATATATATTTTGTCATCTTTGAACCAATTTAGATGTGAAGTTCAAGCATTGTCCCCCCCATTTTCCCCTCTGAGAATTTACCCTTCCTAAAAAGTCTTCCTTGCATGACTCTTATGTGACTAATTTCCTCCATTCTTCCTCTCCCTTCCCTCCTTCTCCCTCCTCACTTTCTAATCCTTCATTCTAATCTATCCCTTTTTATATGTCATCCCAAGATAATCAACTTACTTTCATGCCTTCTTTCTACATAGAATCTAACTATGCTAATAATGATATAAAGCCAATCCGAAGCAGCTCTCCTGAGGACTGCTTCTGTAAATAACTTTAAGGATCTGCTCCCATAGTATAGTGAACTCTCTATTTATTCAGCAATAAACTAAAGCACAACATTCACAATAATATAACAACTTATTACTAAAGTCTCGATATAGTATTAAACAAAACATATTATTCAGTAATTCACAATCTCATCAATCAGTATAAAGTATAAAATGAAGTCACCTTTCATCCTTAAGTTGAGACTGGCTTCCAGTTATCCTTATGCTAATCATCCTTAAAGGGTAGTGGAAATTACAAAGGCCATGCACCCCTAGGTCACAAATTAGTCAAAATCTCATCAGTCAGCACTAAGTACCCAAGTAAAGAGGAAGTAATGGAGTAAACAAGATTATGTCTAATCTATTTGATCAAGACTTTTAGGTAGTCAAGTAATTCTTGAGTTATCTCTCCTCAATCTATTTTTCATTTTAGTTGTTTGTTTTTTATGGTGAGATATTTCATATTTTCTTCTTTTTTCATTCTTTTGAATCTATTTTATGGTTTCTTAGCTTCCACTTGCCCAATTCTAATTTTTAAGGAACCCTTTTCTTCAGTGAGCTTCTGTACCTCTTTATTTGTTTTCCCATTTAGCCAATTCTGTTTTTAAGGTATTTTCTTCAATATTTTTGGACCTCTTTTAACAAGATGTTAATTGCCTTTTCATATTTTTTTCCTTTGCTTTCATTTCTTTACATTATTCTCTCTTTTAGACTCATTTTATTTTGAAACTCCCATTTCAGCTTTTCTACGAATTATTTTGAGGTTTGTGTCCTGTTCACATTTTTCATTGAGGCTTTGGTTGCAGCTCTTTTGACTTTATTGTCTTCTTCTGAGTTTTTATCTTTATCTTCCCTGTCACCATAGTAGCTTTTTTATTTTCAGACTATTTTTTTGGTTGTTTGATCACTTTTCCACACAACTTCTTCAATTCAAACTTTGTTTTAAATTGTGCTCTGTTTCTGGCATGGCTAGGGAAAGGCAATGTCTTAAGCTTCAGGATTTTTTTGCATTTCTGTTTTTAGAGTTAGTTCTGGGGGTTTGGAAGTTTCCACTGCTTCCAGGGTGATGTGATCCTTGAAGAGGTGTGTTCCCTGCTCTCCTGGACTGCATGCACTCTGGTACTTACCCAGGAATGACTCTTCATTACAATCCATTGAAACTGCAATAGATACTGCTCCTCAGAGGCCCTGCTCCCTTGGCATCAGAAGTGATACTATTCCTCAGAGTCCCTGATACCTTGTGACCAAAAGTGATACTGCTCCTTAGGGCCCTTTCTTGACTGAAAATTCTTCTTTCCCCTCTTGAACTTTGACCCAGAAGTAGGTTTAGGAAATGGAGTTGTCAAACAGCATCTGGTCTAGCACAGTAGTTCCTTGTAATCACTTAATGATTAATTTCCACCTCTCTGGCTTGAAAAAGCTGCTATTGTTTGTCTTATCACCAGCTATTGTTTTATCCATGTTTGCTTCTGGAAATCCTCTACCTTCATGTCACAGATCATTCTTTCTGACCTCCTAAGTTATGATGGGCTAGAAGAATTTTGTCTCTGCCACTCTATTTGTTCATTATATATTTTCTGGTGAGAGGGGGTATTGGGAGTAAAATAGAAAGGAACCTGGAATTACCCATACAGTGAGACCGTGTCTAGAACTAAGAGGTGCCATCAGACATAGTGTTAAAGTTTTTTTTTTTTTCCCTCCAGTGTACTATCTCCATCCATGTCCACATTTCCATTTGTATCTGTATTCTCCCTGTGAGGTATTATCTCACTGTTAACCAATTCCTAGTGCCTTCCTTTCTACTATTGCCTCTTTTCTTTTTTCCTTATAAGTAGGAGCCTGAAATTTATACAGGAGATTCACTAAATAAATATATGTATGTAAAGACAACAATGAAACCACATCAAGCTTAAAAAATGCTTCATCCAGTCATTGCTAAATTGTTTTTTAATAGATCATTGCTAAATATAGAGCCTTCATCATTCACATCTAGTGAATACACCATCAAACTTGACATCAGCCATTAACATAAATTGGGTCCTTCCATTTAAGCAGGCAAATTTCCTTGTAAAATTTATGCCATGGGATCTCATTATTCTCCTTAAACCATTTGAATTCTGCCCTCCCTAAATTCAGGGTGTATTTCATTCTACACTTAGCTTTTTCTTATCTATCCATCATGAATTCTCATGTTGCATTTCCTCTCAGTGTGTCAATCCATTTGACTTCAGAGACAACTTCCTCTTTCCTGGGCAGAATCAGGTCCAGAATATCATCTTCCCTTTATTGCTTACTCTGCTCCCTGAGGAATGAAATCTTTTCCAAATCCTCCCCCTGACCCCTGTCCCCAAGCTTTAAGTCATCTCTTCCTCTCATGCTACTCAATTTGAATTTCTTCTAAGGATTCACCATATCAAGAATTATATTAGAATTATTTGTATTTTTGTCTTAGTCCTAATACTAAAGCATAAATTTCTTCACAGCTACAATGTCTTGTTCCATCTTTGTTATTACCAGTGTCTAGCATAATACATTACTCAAGACATACCTAATAAATGTTCATTGAATTAAATAATAATTTAGTGTATGCTTAAAGTGGTTTAACTACTTTTAATTTATGAATAATACTTTATTTATTATCTATGGACTAGTTTGAAGTTGCTAATACTATTAATTTCTTTTTCTTTCTTTCTTTCTTTTTTTTTTTTTAGCAATTGGGGTTAAGTAACTTGCTCAAGGTTACACAGTCAGTTATTTATGAGTATGGTGCTAAGTATCTGAGCCCGGATTTGATCCCCAGGTCATCCCGACACCAGAGCCAGTGCTCTTACTCACTGAGCCACCTGGCACCCCTAATACTATTAATTTCTATATTGAAATTTAGAATTACTCCACCTTTTAGATTTTGTTGGCTACATACGCTTTCAGAAATCTCTTTAATATTAATTATCTCATTTGTAATATTTTATATCATAAGCTATGAAAAACCCTGTTTCTTCTTTAATAAGACTAACTCACAGGTCACTCCTTCAGCAGATAATTTGCTATGATATCAGCAATCCCCTTAACCAACATGGATATCCCGTGAAGCTTCTTCCTACTATAAAAAATAGAATACCACCATTTGTATCAGTGGGGGGGGCATTCCTTTGTTTCAAGTCTAGAGATTGTGTTAAACCCTGTTAAAATAACACATTTTTAAAAACAGGCCAAGAAAGTAAGTAATAAGAAATAATTTTTCCATTTTTTAAATTAAATTTTATGTTTATTTTTAGTTTACATCATTCATTTCCACAAGATTTTGAGTTACAAATTTTCTCCCCATCTTTCCCCTATCCACCACCCTAAAACAGCAATTCCACTGTATACCCCTTCACCCAATCTGCTGTCTCCTATATCCTCCCCCATACCCCTCCAACTTTCCAGTAGGGGAAGATGGATCTCTATACCCCAGTGCCTGTATATCTTATTTGCAGTTGCATGTAAAAAGAAATAATAATAATATTTGTCTAAACATTTGATTTTAAAATTTTGAATTCCAGATTCTTTTCCTTCCTCGCTCATCACCCACCCTTACTTGGAAGATAGGCAATTCAATATAGGTTGTACATGTGTAGCTATGCAAAATATTTCCACAGTGGATATATTGTGAAAGACTAACTATATTTTTCTCCATCCTATCCTACCCTCCACTTGTTCTATTCTCTACTTTGACCCTGCCCCTTTTCAAAAGTGTGTACTTCCAACTTCTCCCCCCCCCCAACCTGCTCTCCCCTGCATCATTCACCGTCTCATCCCTTTCCCTCCCGACTCACCTGTAGAGTGAGATACCCTATTTAGGGCGTATGTCATTCCCTCCCTCTGCCAATTTCAATGAAATGAGAGTAAGGTTGACCCATTCCCTTTTGCCTTCCTGTTCTTCTCCTCCATTGTAACAGTTTTGCCTTGCCTCTTCTTTTTTTTTTTTTTTAGCAATTGGGGTTAAGTAACTTGCTCAAGGTTACACGGCCAGTTATTTCTGGGTGTGGTGCTGAGTATCTGAGCCTGGATTTGATCCAGGTCATCCTGACACTGGAGCTGGTGCTCTTATTCGCTGAGCCACCTGGCTGCCCCTGCCTTGCCTCTTCTATATGTGATAATTTACCCCATTCTGTCTCTGCCCATCTCCTCTCATTATATTCCTCTGTCACCACTCAATTTCACCTTTTAAGTATCATCTCTTCCTATTCAGTTGGCCCTGTGCCCTCTGTCTATGTATCCCTGTACACATATATACACAACTCACATATGTATTGATACACCTATATGATACACCTATATAGCCTGCTATATAGACATGTATATGTGTATACATATGTATATATATATATACACACACATTTCTATTCCCTTCAACTATTCTCATACTGAGAAAAGCTTCATAAGTTACAATTATGGTTTTTCCACATAGGAATGTTAATAGTTCAACTTTGATAAGTTCCTTATGATATCTTATCCCTGTTTACCTTCTCATGCTTCTCTTGCTTCTTGTATCTGAATATCAGATTTTCTATTCAACTCTGTTTTTTTCATCAATAATGCTTGAAAGTTCTCTAATCCATTGAATTACCATATATTCCCCTGAAACATGATACTCAGGTTAGTTGGGTAGGTGATTCTTTTTTTAATTTCAGCTCCTTGGACCTCCAGAATGTCATATTCCAAGCCCTTTGATTCCTCAGTGTAGAAGCTGCCAGATCCTGTGTTATCCCGATTGTGTTTCCACAATATTCAAGTTGTTTCTTCTTGGCTGCTTGTAATATTTTCTCCTTGATCTGGGAACTCCGGAACCTGGCTATAATATTCCTAGGAGTTTTCTTTTTGAGATCTTTTTCAAGAAGTGATTGGTGGATTCTTTCAACCTCTATTTTGCCCTCTGGTTCTAAAATATCAGGGCAATTTTCCTTGAGATTTTTCTTGAAGGATGATTTCTAGGTTATTTTTTTTTTACCATGGCTTTCAGGTAGTCCAATAATTTTTAAATTATCTCCCCTGGATCTATTTTCCAGGTCAGTGGTTTTTTCAATGAGATATTTCACATTGCCTTCTATTTTTTTCATTTGTTTGAATCTGTTTAATATTATCTTGATTTCTCATAAAGTCACTAGCTTCCATTTTCTCCAATCTAATTATGAAGGAATGATTCTCTTCAGTGGACTTTTGAAATTCTTTTTCCACCTGGCAAATTTGGCCTTTTAAAGGCATTTTTCTCCTAGTTGCTTTTTTGAGTCTCTTTTGCCATTTGAGTTAGTCTATTTTTAAGGTGTTATTATCTTCAGTCACATTTTTGACTCTCTTTTCATGATTTTCTTGCATCATTCTCATTTCTCTTCCCAACTTTTCTTCCACTTCTCTTATTTAGTTTTCAAAATCCTTCTTAAGCTCCTCTATGGCCTGTAACCAATTTATATTTTTCTTGGAAGCTTTTGGTACAGGAGTTCTGACTTTGTTGTCTTCCTCTTGTTCCATGCTTTGATTCCTTTTTGTCCCCAAAATAGGAATCTAAAGTCAGATTGATGTGCTTGCTTTGTTTCCTTTGCTTGCTCATGTTGCCACTCAATTGCTTGAATTTTGAGCTTTTTGCCACAGTAGAACTCTGTTTCCACAGAAGAGAGCTTTGTCTGAAATTGCTGGGGTTTTTGCAGCTGCTAGAGCTATTAGTTGGGTGCCCTCTCTGAAGCCTCCAGCTGCTCTGGAACCTTGTCACACACCCCAGGACCTCTACTCTACAGATACAAGCAGGTTAAAGCAAGAACAATTACCCCTAACAGTAGATGCTTGGTCCCCCTACAGGGGGCTCTGTAGGCCAGGAGCTCTGAAGCAGCCACATGGCAGTAGCCACCACACCCTGGCCACTTCTCTCTCTGGGGGCAGAGGCCAGACCACACTCCTGGGCCTCCTGTTCCCAAAGTCCACTGACCTCTCACTTTGTCTTTGGGATTTGGGTTGATAAATCTGGAAACCACCACAGCTGCTGGTGATCCACTCTCCCAAAGTCTGCTCCCAATAAAAAATCTTAAAAAAAAAAAACTCACTTCATCCTTAATTAATGTTTCACATGAATTTGTGTTAAAAATGCAATTATGATTACACAGAAGTTTGAAAGCAATGATCTTATTTTTCTTAAAGACAGACAGGGGTAAAATAGTACCTGTATGCACTTCATAGTTAAGCTATCAGATATAGAAAATAAATAATTAGTCATGTATAAGAAATGGCATGAGTGCATTATAAATGATAATATTAATGATCGTGCAATATACATTTTAAGTAGGATTGCTTTTGTGGAATGGAAAGGAGAACCGCTATTGAGGAAAATAGTGAATGCAATTGTCAACCTTTTTACTAGAATGAATACATACATGCTGCTAATTTCAGAGGTTATTTTTAATCCAACAGAATATTCAAAATAATAATTTTTCTGAATGTGGCTAAGTAAAAAAAAGGCTTTTTTTTTTAACATAAACTCAGACCTCTAAAGTCATCTGTCTAGACTATCTCTGTGTATACGTACATATACACACATATGCATATATGTATGTATGCCTGTGTGTGCATGTATCTGTGTATTATACATATGTATTTATGCATATATTCATATAAGTGTGTACTATACATATATGATTCAGCTAAATATATGATTCAATTCTCATTTGATCATACTTAGGGTTAAGGTTTGCAAAATCATGTTTTGGGATTACTAAGTAAAGTGCCCAGAAGTTCAAAATTGGGTTATTAAAAATTCTTTAGATAGATAAATACAAATATCGATATAAAAACATATCATTGGAATGTAAGTTATATGTTTGTTTATTTTTTTACTTATATATTACATTTCCCTTCATTCCTCACTTTCATTCTCTCCTTTCTCCACTTTCTTCTCCATCTCCCTTTCCTAGTTATTTCCTCATTGAAATTATACACCATATTGAAAATAACTTTTTTCAAATTCCCTTTGAATTCTTCCAGAATAAAAATCATTAGGAACATGTGATATCCTTCTAATGAGAAAACTTCATTCTTCTCATCATATGTGCACGAGGCATTCAAATAGTATTTATCAACTTTAATGAAAGCCACAAAAATTGCCATTTAAAAATGATTTCTTGACACTTATTTTATTTCAACATTTTGTTAATGACCTTTATTTTTACATCACAGTCATTTCTACTTGCCCAACTGTGAGTACCAATGAGCCTAGTAAGACTTTCCATTTATGACCAAAGGGGGAAAAGAAAAAAGCAAAATCAGCCAACACAATTACCACATTGTAGAGTGTATGTAATATTATACACCATCAATCCCTTACCTTCCCAGGGCAAGGAGAGAGGTGCATTTCCTCATTTCCTCTCCACAGCCAATGTTTGTTATGATTACATAGCATTTGGCTGCATTTTAATGTCTGCTTCCATTTCACTATATTCAGATAACAATAAACATACCAGCAACTACAAGAACAGCTCACATTTCTTTGGCATTTAAGGTCTTTTCCTTTGTTTTTCTTCTTTTAGAAAGATATCCATTTTCATATGTCATGATAACTATATTAATTATTATGTGGATAGGACTTCACTAGGTCATTTGTGAGAAAAAGTGTACTAAGAAATAGAATCCCTGTCAAATAGTTATCCTGAGTCCATTAACCCTGAGGAAATAGTGACTACCTCTATCAATTGCAGCTATCAGTTTGAAAGTTAGGGAAAGCATCATGGGGGATTTTTACACTCTTACAAATTGAAAGGGAAAAAATACAACATAGTTTAGTTATTCATCTAAAGAGTGGTGTACTAGTACCAGCCTATTGTAAAATTTTTAGTATTAGAATTTGAACCTCAGAAATCATAATTGCTATAAACCAGGGCTTGATTTATTGGTTTGTTGATTGTCTAGATTAACACAAGGGAGAAAAATGTTATTAATGCAGATTAAACTTAAGTGTATCCTGTGTACATTCTCCCCCTCCTCCCTGCAAGAGACAATTGTTAAATATTTACCAGCATACTCGTACATCTCTAAAAGCTACTCTAGTAAGCAATTTACTCTTTCAGCAAACAGCACTCCTGATCTATCTGTAGTATGATATTTGTGATTGTAATTCTACTTCTCTCTGCTTCCTTAATTAATTGGAAGGAGAAAAAGGTGGAATATCAGTAGTATGTCTGATTTGGTAGGGTAAAGCACTTTCAAAACCTTGTAACTCACTTGAAATTAGTTTGAATGCTTTAGGTAAAGCTTAAAATTTTTGAAGACATTATAGTGACCCTGTTTGCCTATTTTCTACAAGTAAGTGTTAAATAGACTACTCAGAAGAGAACTTAAGCTTTAGAATTCCTTTTGAGTAAATAATAATGCCCCTCTTCATAAAACTGTGGTACCTTTATAACATATGTATCTAAAGGATTATTTTAAGTATTTTCAACCTATTGATTCCTAGTATAACATGAATAGTAATATTAACTTTAAGGAGGGGTAAGATCTCCGCAGGTGTTATGAGGATACTTACTTATTTTCATTTTCATTATAAATACATAGCCATCATAGTATCAAATGAAAATCAAGATGAAGCAAACCGGTTTATTTACCTTTTTAAAAAATCAATATGACATTTAACTTCTCTATTCATGTAAGTTTCACATATGAGAAATTCGAACTCTTCCTTATCAGAGAGCTTTCACTTCTGAGCCCGAGTATAACCAATCTGAAACTGGTTAAAAAGAGAAATTTGTGAACATTGTGGTAGGCCTTTTATCTTAATCAGTCCCAATTGTTTTCAACATGGCATTTTAATTTATTCATGAACTATTGCTGGAGGCAAATATATGTATGATTGTATACTTCAAATATACATATATGTGTGTGTAGTAGGTAAAAGAATATAACATTTATCTGCACTTGACCATGTCTGATGTATTATTGCAGTGAATATTTGATGACAATGCTATATGAATCCTTACATTAATTCAAAGTCATTGTTATTCATATTATTCATGTTATTCACCTAAAAAGTATAAGCAGATTTGAAATAGCTAGTTGGTCTTCTCACCTCGTGTCTCTCTCACCATTCCAATCTATCCTCTGCTATGCTGTCAAATTTATTTTCCTAGAATGCAGGTCATATAATCTCCCTATCAAATATAGGGTTCCTTATTACTTCCAAGATCAAATATGAAATCCTTTGGCTTTCAAAGCCCTTCATATGTCAGCCTCCTTATACCTTTCCAGTCTTTTTATGCCTTACTTGCTTATAAATACTCACCCCTTAGTGACATTGTATTCCTTGCTCTTCCTTCCACATGTCACTCTGTCTCCTCAATCAGAGCATTTTCATTGACTGTCTCTCATGCCTGGAATGCTTACTCTGTTCATCTCTACATCCTTGCTTCCCTTGTTTCCTTCAAGTCTCAGTAAAAGTCCAACTTTTTACAAACAGCCTAGCCTAGTTCTCCTTAATCTTAGTTACTGCCTTTTGCACCTACTCTCTATTTTCCTACATGCATCTTTTTTGTATTTAGTTATTTACATATTGTCTCATCAGTTAGACCATGAGCTTTTTGAGAACAGAAACTGTTCTTTTTTGAGCCTTTCTTGATATTTCCAGGACTTAAGACTATGTCTATCACATGTGCATTGGAACAGAAGATCATATTCCATAGATTCTCTTAAAATATACTTGAATTACTTTCACTAATAACCAGATCAGCAAAGGTGACAGATATATACCGTATCCTCTCCCTGTGTAATTTTAATTTCTTCTTCCAGAATTTTACATATCAAAAGCTTTTAATTCCATATAATTTGGAGATTACTATCACTTGGTATCATGAAATCTGTTAAAATATGACTCCTAATTTTTTGCATATCAATGTATATTTAGACAATAAAAGATAACAATTATGTCCCTGATGATGTTATGGTCAAAATACAGTTTAATTTCTGAATGTTCAAAGTTATATTGGCATTTGTATTTTTAAAATAGGGATTGGGCATCCTGCAGCCTTAAGGCCACATGAGGCCCTCTAGGTCCTCAATGTAGCCCTTTGACTGAATCCAAACTTTACAAACAAATCCTTTTTATTAAGGGAGGATTTGTTCTGTAAAGTTTGGATTCAGTCAAAGGGTCACACTTTGAGGACCTGCAGGGTCACATTTTTTCTCAAGGCTGCAGGTTCTCCACCCCTAAATAGTGATCTTCTGGTGTATAATTCTTATGATTGTGTATATTTAGTTTTCCATTAGATGCTAAACCTGTAGTAATACATTGTACAATTCCCCATTATCTTTTAATCATAAAGCTGTCTGTTTTTATTAGCAATTACACCTGACTCAGTATTCAATTTTTCTTCATTAACATATTGTTTATTTGAACTCATGAGGATTTTGCCTATGGAACAGGTTTGGAGTCTACTATTGCTTCTTAACCAAACAAAATGTTCCATCCATAGATAAAGCACTTTTATTCAAAATAATTTTATTGGTCTTTATTTTTAGCATAATCAGAATTTCTCCTACTATCCCCATCTCTTGTCCTCCAGAGAGGGATCATATAGAATAAATAATATTTTAAAGAGAAAAGGTAGAAGGAAAGTGGGAAGAAACAAAAGAAGACTTATAATACACCAAAAAATTTCTGAAAATATTTATTATGTTTCATAAGGGGACCTCTTATTTCTTCAAAGGTGTGTGTGTGTAGGTGGAGTAGTATCTTTTCATCTTTCTTTTTGGGGGTCCCCATTTATTCTTTGTCTTTTGAAACATTCACTTTGGAATTTGTTATGATTTTTCTTTTCATTTACATTGTTTGTAGTTGGACATATTGTTTTCTTGGCATTACTTAACTCTGTATCAGATCCTTGTAAGTCTATACATGCTACTCCACCTTCATTTTATTTCTTATAGCACATGAATATCACATTATGTTCAAATAACATAGTTTGTTTTGCCTTCTCCAAAATTATGAACTCGTTTATGTCCAGTCCTTTGCTACCATAAAAGGTCTGACTAATTATTTTGGTGTATATGGAGACATTTCCTTATCAGTTATCTCTTGGGTCATATATATAATATTGTAATCACTGGGTCAGTGGGTAGGGACACATTAGTCACTTTATTTGAATAACACTATATTGTTTTCCAAAATAGTTATACTAATTTGCAACTCAAAAAAATGTATTAGTGTGCCTATATTACTTCCAACAATGATTATTTCCATCTTTTGTCATTTGTTCCCAATTTGCTGTGAGGCTCAACATCAAGACTGATGTGACTTTCATTTCTCTTATTATTAACAAATTGCTGCATTCTTTCATATGGGGTTAATATCCTTTGACCACTTGTCTAATAGGGAATAACTTTGGTTTTGGTTTTTTTTGCTTTATTTTTTGGGGGGGGAGGCAGGGCAATTTCGGGACTTGCCCAAGGTCACACAGCTATTTAGTGGTAAGTGTTTGAGGCCAGATTTGAACTCAGGATCTCCTGATGCCAGAGCTGGTGCTCTATTCACTGCTCCACCTATCCGTCTGTAACTTTTGGTTTTTTAATGTATATGTAAGCATAAATTTTGTATATTCATATACATATAAATGTATATATCATTATTATGTAATTAATGAATATAATAACATTATAAATATATACTATACTTACATTCATATAATGCAGTATCATATAGGTACATGCTTATATAATTATGTATATAATATTTAAATGTATATTATATAATTAATGAATATTATACAATATATAACATTTAAGAGAAAAACAAATATTTTATCTAACACTATCAAATTAAGGAATACTCTAAATGTATAAATGCATGAACTGATGGTGGGAAATCCAAAACTTATTATGTTATATCCTTTTAGCATATACATATATATATACACACACATGTATCCATATATCCATATATGTACACGCACATAATTACATGTCTATATATTCATTTATATGTTTAGTTGCTTATATATCTTACATACCAACTATTATCTGATAAATTTTATACTAAGATACTTTCCCACTTGACCTTTTCTTTTTATCCTCAATGCATTAATTTTCTTGGTTCACAAGCTTTTCTTTTTCATGTTATCAAAGTTTCTTATTTCATTTTGATAATTGCTTCTATCCCTGTTACTTTAATAATATATCTCCTACCCATAGCTATGAAAGGAATAAGATGAACTTCTCTTCAAAATTTTGTTGTATAACAGATATTTAATGTCACAGATCCAGTTGGAATTTATTGTGGAATATGTTGTATGATATAGGTCTAAATCTAATTTCTGACAGAATACTTTCCTAATGTCCTAGAACGGTTTATTGAAGAGGAAGCTCTTTCCTGAATAATTTTTTTTTCTGGTTCATAAAATTCTGGGGTACCAAGTTCCATTGTTTCTGACTCTCCTTTTTCCTGTGTCTGATATATCTCTTTTTTTTTTCTCCCTTTTGATCTAGTTTGGTACATTTTAAACCAATGCCAGATGGCTTTGTTGACTGCTGCTTTCTAATGTAGTTTGAGGCTAAAAGTGCTATTCCTGTTTCCTCCTCCCCTTACCCCCAATGTTTAACCTTGTCCTATCTGCTTGCTTTCTTCCCTATTGAATTCACACCTGCACAAGTCTCCCACAAAACTAAAAATAAAGCTTAATAAATCGCTAAACTTCACAATTCCATCAAGCTATCACCCTCTTGATACCATACCTTTCTCAGCCAACTCCTGGAAAAAGATGTTTATGTATTAAATATCTTTGTCTTCTCTCTTTTCAACCTTCTGCATGCAGTTTTACTTTTGACAAATTCGTTCAACTTAAATTGTTCTTTTCCCAGTTCTCAATGATCTATTAATTTCTGAATCTTTTGTCTTTTTTAAACCTTCATCCTTCTTGATATTTCTGCTGCATTTGAAGTGGATGTGCCCACCTTTTCCTTCCGGGTATGCATTCCTCTCTTTGTTCTCGTACTGCTGTTCTCTCCTGATTCTCCTATTTGCTGAGTCTCCATTGCTATCTCATCATTAATATTACCTCCCTTAACATTATTATACACTCATATCCAATTGCTCAAATAAATTTACCTTTCTGCATTTCACTTAAAGGCTGTGTTTATATTTCAGAGTTCTAACTCTATTCTTTTCATCAGAAATACTTCAAATTATTCTCTTCTATCAAAGTTTCTTTTCTTTTTCTTATTGGTTCGTAGTCAGTGTTTCAGAGTAAGTTATTTTTCTTTTACATTATGTCATTTGTCTTTTGAAATATTACATTTCAAGATCTCTCATTTACATAGCAGCTGTCAGGACTTATGTAATTCTGGCTGTGGTCCCCTGATAATGATACTGCTTCTTTCTGTGCTCTTGCAGTATTTGTTCTTTGATGTGAGAGCACTAGATTTTTTCCTATGAAGTTCTGGGACTTTTCTCTTTGGTGTTTCTTTCAGGAAGTGATTGGTAGATTCATTCAGTCTTGCCTCTGCACTCTGCTTTTAATAGCTCTAGACTGTTTTTTTAATTTATTATCTTCTTGAAATACTGTATAGGCTATTTTATTGGGGGGAAGTAGGGAGTAAAATTTTACTAAGTTACCTTTCCTTGACATGTTTTCCAGGTCAGTATATTGTTGCTGTTATATCAGATATCCTACATTTTCTTTTCTTTTTCATTCTTTATTTTCTTCTAATATTTCTTGATATCTAATGAAGTAATCAAATTCTATTTCATCTCTTCCAGAAGATAATAAAGATATGTGCATGAACATTTTAAGTGACTAATCTGATTTCAAGCAATGATGTAGGACCAGATTATCATCTACTAATGTTAGTATTTTCTATAGGATACTAGGGTAAGAATAACTGATATGTCTGTAAGTGCTTAATCAATGATTGCTTTTTATTGATAGGTTCTTCTTTTGAACTATTATCCTCAAATAATTAAATGATTAAAAATTTTCTTTAGTGATGAAAATAATGGCTACTTTTGCTTTTAAAATTTTCATAAACATAATGAAAAATTCATTTCCTACTTTTTTAGAAATGATACATTAGTGCCTTGGTTAAAGAGATTATTATACTGAATACATCACTATGAATATACCATGGTAACAGTTAAAATTATTAAAGTACTACAATTTCACATAAGCAGCTTCTTTTTCTTTTAGAGAGAAAAAATGAATCAAAAAATAAAAGAAAGGAAAAAAAGCTTTTGCCACAGTCAGTTTTCAGTTATCTGTCATTTGAAACTATTTTGCTTAAGGCAAAATTTCATGTAGTAATTCTCCAGAGTTTACAGGATGAATTTCAATCCCATGATACCCTGTGGTGGACTTTTAAAGGAAACTTTCCAACGCAGGAACTGAAGTTCTTAACTAACCAATTATTTCAGTTCTCCAGACATGTAGTTGGGTTATTTGTTTTAAGTAAAGAAAATACTTAACACCAATATAATTTCATTGAGAAGTTGTTGTTAACAAGTTCAAAAAAGGAGGGGAATTATTGATATCTTTTATTGCTTATTTCCTAATATATTCTTTTTCAAAAAACAGCGTGAAAGGAAGTATAATAATGTTAAGGGAGGTAATATTAATGATGAGATACTTTTATTTTAAGAGCCAAAAATCTTTCTTACTGAGTGAAACTAAATCAAACATAAAAATGTAATTAAATGGAAAATTTGACTGTGGACAACAAACCAGTCAGTATGAACTTGTAGATCAGTGGAGATTTTAGCAGGTAGAATGCAATTAGAACATGTGAGTTATCAGGGAGTTCAAAAAATAAAAAAAGTAGAAAATGTTCTATGGTTCTAGAGAACATAAATTGAATACATCTGTTTTCATAATATAGAGAGGTTTTAATTCTTGTATTTTTTAAAAATAGTAAACAATAGTATCATAACAAGTACCTTTAGAGGGATCTAAATAGTAGAATAGATAGAGCATTGAGCCTATCAAGAAGACCTGAGTTCAAATCCAGCCTCAGGCTTTTACTAGTTGAGGGACCCTGGGCAAGTCATTTAACCTCTCCCTTCCTCATTTTCTTTAAATGTTAAATGGAGATAATAATATCATCTATCTTCCAAGATTATCATGAGGATCAGATGAAATACTGATCACAGTGCTTGGTTGGCACATAATAGGCACATAATGAATGTGTGGTTCCTTTCCTTTTTTCCTTCCTTCCTTTAAGAATAAATTGAAAAATAATAAAATATATAATAGTCACCCCCTCTTTACTGCTAATAAAATAAATTTTAAAAAGGAGAATGGTTAATAGCTTAGGTTACAGCTTAAAGAAATAAAACTAAGAAACAACTTCCCGTGTTAATATTGTTAGATTCTTTCAGATGATGTGAGGTACGTCCAAATGTTATATAGTTTGAACAAAGCATTGCTTCCTTCATGGCTCAGTAAAAGATAAATTTGAAAAATAAAAATATTAACTCATTGGATTTAATTTGATCAGTATTTAGTTGGAGACAAATAGATGTTTATTTATTAAAGATTATTTTCTCAGTAATCTCTTCTGAATCTTATTCTAGATTATATTAAAATCCTAGGCATCATACTACAATCTGGGCTCAAGAGAAAGGCATTTTAAGGAATAAAGAAATAATATTTAAAGAGACAAGAAAAGAAAGAGCAAGCCCTAAGACCTTTGGTGGCCTCCAAAGTGAATCTTTATGTGCTGAAGCAACTAAAAATGCTAATGAAATTTTAGCACAGACTCTTAGAAATGTTGTATTCATGTTAAAGGTGCATAGTCTCCTTTTATTCTGAACTGGGAAGACCACATTTGGAATATTTTGTCTAGTTCTTGGAGGCCATATTATATTTGAATGTTGAAAAGCTTTACTATTTATACAAGGAGATCCAGAAAGCATGACTTAAGATGAATTGAAGAATCAGAGATGTTTAACTTATTAATCAGTCAGTTCAACCACAAATAGGAAGGAAGGAAGGAAGGAAGGAAGGAAGGAAGGAAGGAAGGAAGGAAGGAAGGAAGGAAGGAAGGAAGGAAGGAAGGAAGGAAGGAAGGAAGGAAGGGAGGGAGGGAGGAAGGGAGGGAGGAAGGAAGGAAGGAAAGGAGGGAGGGAGGGAGGAAGAACCCTGCTTTTGAGAACCTTATATTGTTTTGGGGGAGACAGCATGTGCATATATAAGTATATACAGAAGAAATACAAAATAAATGCAAGATGGTTAGAGAGGAGTGATACTAGCAGTTTAAATCAGGAATGGCTTGAATTGAATTTTGAAGACAGTGAGGTAGAAGTAAGGAGAAAATACACTATCTGCATTTGGATGGTCAATGTAAAGACAGAAAGATGGAGAATGGAAGATGGGAAATAGAATGATATGAGTGGGAAAAATAAAACCTAAGAAGGCCAGTTTGGATAGATCATAGAGTGTGCAGAAGGTAGTGAATGGGAAAAGCAGCTCAGGACTAGATTGTTAAAGGCTTTCAAGAAAAAAGTCACATAGAGCATTTTATACTCGATCCTAGAGTTAATAGGAAACCATTGGAGCTTACTGAGTAGAAGAGTGATATGGTCAGCGTTTCAATTAAGGAAAATCGCTTAGACATCTATGTGGAAGATATATTGGAAAAAGGAGGTATATGAGGCAGGGAGACCAAATAGAAGGTCATTCTAATTATCCAGGCAAGACGTTATGAGGACCTGAATGGTGATAATGTGAGTGGGGCCAAGAGGTTGGATATAAGTGATGCTGTAGACATAGAAAAGAGAAAACATATTGGGAACATGAGAGCTGCACACAAAAATCTGATGCATTTTCATGTTGCAAAATAATTGGGCTTATTTTTTCTTGATCACAGAGGAAAAAACAAATATTGGAGATGCAGAGAGGTAAAGTTCACCTCAGTGTAAAAAGGATATTCCTCCTAATTATGACTGACTAAAAATTGAATTTCCCATCAGTACCTCATGAATAGTAGAGGTCTCTAAGACACCTCTGGATAAATAGTTTCTGGAGACATTATAGAGTGGAGTCCTGCTTCAACTAGATATAGTAAGTCAAATGAGATTGGGAAGGCAGTCTAATGCTTTGGAAAGAGTAACAGATTCAAAATAAGATCATGTTTCAACTCCTTAGTGATGCCACTATTTATGTAATGCGAGATATTCACTTACCTCACAGATCCTCAGTTTCCCTCTCTGTAATATGAAAGGTTGAACTAAATGATTTCATGAAGTTTCATCTAATTCTAAACCTATGATTTTCCCAAATCTAAGATTCTGTTGAACCAGCCAGACAAGGAGAGTATGCTGGGATAGAAGGGGAAGGGTATTCTTCTTTTGGTACCTTTAATTATATTTGACTTCTGATTCAGAAATTTTTTCTGGATCTTTTCCTGCCTAACCATACTTCTTTTCTTCCTTGATCATCCTGTGAATCTCTGACTTTTTGATTTCCTTTAAATCTTCTTTTTCCAACCTTTAATGCCCATATTGCTTTTCCTTTCTTACTTGCCCAATCTTCAAACCTATTCTTTATATGCATAGAAACAAAGACTAAAAAAACAGAATCGGTTGTTACTATTTTTTTTCCTCCTGGAAGGTTCTGTTCGGTTTTGTTTTTTTTTTTAAAGCAAATTGTAATTTTTTAAAGGAAATTTAAAAGGAAAGGAACCTCTGTCTTCTGAAATATTTATAAAAGCCCTTTTGTGATGGCAAAAAACTGGAAATTACAGGGTTTCCTGTCAATTGGAGAATGGCTGAACAAGTTGTGGTATATGATTGTGATGGAATACTACTATGCTAGAAAAAATGATGAGTTTGTGGATCTTGGAAAACCATGGATAGACTTGCACAAAATAATTAAGAATAAAATGAACAGAATTAAAAGAACTTGTAGAAAGTAACAGCAATATTGCTTTAAGAGCAACTTTGAGTGAATAAATCATTTTAACTATTATAAATACCCAATTTAACTACAAAGGACTATGAAGGAAGATGCTATCTGCATCTAGAGAAAGAACTGATAAATAAAAGTATGTATAGAATGATTCTACACACATACACACATATGTATTTGTGTCTAATGGTAGCCATCTCTAGGGTGGGAAAAGGGGAGGGAGGAGACAAAAAAGAAATGTACATGATATCTTTATTATATTTTTAAGAAGAACAGCAAGTTGTACATAATAGATTTGCAGTTTCATGTGCAACCACATTTTTATTATATTGTTATGATATGTTTGTTTTATTCCATAAAATAAACTATATAGTGGGAGAGAATCTAACATTTTAGCAGTTATAGAAAGAAGTGGTCTGAAAAAGAGAGGACTAGATGCAGTTGTTCAGAGTAAAACACAGATAGACAACATAGTTTTAAAAGAAAGATGGTGAATTATATGTTTGTGTGTCTTTTTATATTCATTATATTTATTAAAAAATAAAAAAGAGAAGTGTGGTAGACTTGGAGGGTGAGGTTTTTACATTACATTAGGCATATTTCCCATTGCTCTGGATCCAAATTCAAATGAAAAATTGCAGAGGCAAGTCAATTGAAAATGTAAGAGACACAATGTGCTGAACATTCTTGTGAGAAATGACAAAAATTTTTTGGTTAAATTTGAAATTGTAGGTTATTAAGAAAACATACCATTATATCATCTGTTTTCTGCTTGTATATTTAACATTTCTGAAAGCCAAGTTTTATATTAATTATATTTCTTATCTTATGTAATCTAGGCTTCAAGTTTTCTGACTTTCTCCTTGAATTTTATATTGTTTTCTCTTTTTTCCTTTTCATGAAACAAAAGAGAAACTTTCCTAATATCATTTAAATTCAGGTATCATTTACTACTAACAATCAATACTTGTCCATGGGAATTGAGAGAAGGTATTAGCAAAAGGGAAGTTCTGACAAAAGGAAGTTAAGGGGTGAAGAAATTTCAGGGATAGACATTATTAAATATTTGAATTTTTAAAATTACAATTTATATGGCACTTTATAATAAAAGCAAACATAGCAAAAAGAAACAAAACAAAATACTTCTTTGAAAACAAAACTGGAATCTACTGAAAACTACTAAGAATCATCAATACCACATCTAAATTACTACAAATTGCAAATTCCTGGGGAGTAAATTAGTGAATTATAATGAAAACCTGACAATGACTGATCATTTAGTATCAGCAGAGCATTTTCCCCCTTAAAGCCCTCAATCAACAAGCACTTATTAGGCTCTTAATATTTGCCAGTTATTGTGTTGTATACTGTTTTGAAATAACTTGGTAATCACTATGAAACCTGAATAATACTATCCTTCAAATCTTAACTCCTATAATTGTACATAGAAAAATGCATTGTTTTTTAGCCATTTTCATTAGGTGATGTTCTATTAAGGTTCAACAGTAAGAAAAAAAAATGTGTCATATGTTTCAACCAAAAAATAATGGGAAGAAAATTAGCCCAAAATATCAAGAAAATGAGAATGGAAATGGAGTATATTAAGATCAGAATTAGCAGAGTAAAACACCAGGACCGAATTTATTCAAAAGATGAAAATATTGCTGTGTATATGAAGAGTTCATGATATAAGCTAAAACTGGATCTTACTAGCTCCCAGCAGGTAATAAAATCATGTATTATTTTCTTTGAATAGTGCATTGAATTTGCTTCTCTTTTAGAATTGGCTCATTTCGGGTTTTTATTATTATGGCTGCTTGGAATCATATGGCATTTCTTGTTTTCAAACAAGGCATACGCAATTTTGACATTACTGTTCCCTAACATTATCTTGGTGACAAATATGCAGCATAGTTTTATATAGCTTATTGATATTTTATAATTGATTTATATACTTTAACAAGTGCTACATAGATTGTTGGAACAAGTAAAATATCATAAATACATTTTAGCTATGCTGCCTCACAGTAAGATATAAAATCACTGAAATTGGGTGAGCTAATAAGAGCGATTCATATCTCTAAATGGGCTACATGATGATTACTATAATTCCTGTAATAAATCTCCTTCTGAATCTTCTTAGGTACCTTTTAAAAGGTAATATTTTTGTTTTTGAATGGGTATACAGCTGGTTTTTTTATGTGTTTTAAGATTCTGTAATTCCATTGAAATATTATGAAGTGGCCACAATATATACAATTAAATATATGGTTATGATATCTAAGACAATCAATAATATACTTAGAATTCCAGAAGTTAATCTGTTTTCTGTGAATATATTGTTCCCAAAAGTATACTATAGCAACTGAATTCAGAAATGTGTAGTTAAAATGAATGATGTAAATTCCTAAAATCATTACAATTCGAAGAGACGTTAGTGTCCTAGGCACTGAGGCAAGATGGCCTCCAGCTGGGAATCACTCTAATGGGGCTGTCTTGAGCTATAACATAATATCAGTGTCAGCAATATCACTTATCCCCACATCAATCATGAGAAATGGATAATATTCTTCAGATTTGACAAGTCTTGGTAGGCTCTTTATCAAATCTTGGGTGTATGCCCTGAGAAGACAGCAGATATCTGTATTATTAATGTCTGGTCAACATATAGCAGTTACTGTACCCGTCAGCAGAAATCACCAATCACCAATATTTGTCTCTTCTACCTCTATGGTATCTTGAATGACCTCCGATCTTATGACAACCATAGATCTACATCATCATTTACAGAATCAAAGAATTTGAGCATTAGATAAGACTTCACTGAACTTCTATCCTTGGTATGACATACCTAACAAATGGTTATGTAGCTCACAATTGAAGACCTCCAAAAAATAAAAGCACATCTCCTACAAAGCCTCATTCCACTTTTGGGCAGCACTAAATGAAAGGAATGTGTGTGTGTGTGTGTATGTGTTTCCTATAATAAAGTTCACATTTACCCCCTTTGTAATTTCTGTCCATTACTCCTGGCCCTATTCTCATTCTGTTTGCAGATGATTGTGCATTCAATGAAGCCTCTGAAGCTGAGATGCAACAAAGTATGTATCAGGTCTCACCAAGAAAGCTCAGGTGCTCCATCAGCCCCCACCACACCATCCATACATGGAACCACTGGTTACAGCAAATGGAGAAATTTTGAATGCTGTGGATAAGTTCACTTACCTTGGTATTGTACTTTCCAGGAATGTACACATTGATAATGAAGTTGACACAGGCATTGCCAGAGCTAGCTCAGTATTTTGGAGGCTCCAAAGGAAAGTATGGGAGAGAAGAGGTATTAGACTGACTACCAAACTGAAAGTCTACAGAGCCATGGTACTGACCTCATTGTTGTATGCCTGTGAAACCTGGACTGTATACCAGCATGTAGTACCAACACAATATTCACAGTGCCTATGGCAGTTATTAATAGGCTGACATAATTCAGAATTTCAAAATATAACAGACTGTCCACATATAAGACAGAACCAAAACATTTATTCAAACACCAGCAAGTCTAATTCCAACACCAGAATGCCAAATTTATCATAGCAGCAAAGAAATCTATACACAGTAACAATGCAGAGGGCACCACCATCCCCAAACCTTCTCCCTGCTAGGGCCTTCCCACAAACAAACACTCACAGCTCACTGCATGCTTCCTCTCCCTCAGCTCTAATTACTCTAACCAAATTCCTTTAGACCCTGCTCCAGCTCTACCTCTTCCTGTTCCATCCTTCCTGCTCCACCCCTTCTGGTTCTACCTGCTTTGCAAGCTCCTGCCACCACAGAATCATGTGACTCAGGCTTCCATGTGAATCAGGTCACATAGGCTTATTAATGGATGGGAAAGATCTTTGCATTTACATTACCATTACACACTGCCATGCCAGGAAACTGAGTCACTTCCATTTGAATTATCTTAGGAAGATTCTAAAGAATACCTGGCAGGATAAGGTAGCAGACACTGAGTTCCTTACTTGAACTAAACTGCCAAGCACTCAAACACTGCTTCAGAGAGGGCAACTCTTATGGGGTGACCATGTTGTTCAAATGCAAAATGTGTGCTTGTCAAAAAGACTGTTTTATAGAGAACTCACACAGGGCAAGGTTCACATGGTGGTCCGAAGAAGAGATACAACAACACTTCTCAAGGTCTCTCTTAAGAACTTTGGAATTGATTGTGTGACATGGGAGGCACTGGCACAAGACTTCTTAGCATGATGTGCCAACATCAGAAAAGGTGCTGTGCTCTGTGAGCAAAGTAGAATTGAAACAGCTCGAAGGAAAAGAAGGACATACAAGTTTAGAGTA
This sequence comes from Petaurus breviceps papuanus, assembly GCF_028583685.1. Taxonomy (NCBI): domain Eukaryota; kingdom Metazoa; phylum Chordata; class Mammalia; order Diprotodontia; family Petauridae; genus Petaurus; species Petaurus breviceps. Next base: position 13,720,825 of record NW_027187372.1, read on the forward strand.
TCCACCCCAAATGTTCACACAGACTATCTGTGCCCAATCTGTGGAAGAGCATTCCAAGCTAGTATTTGTCTGATCACCCACAGCTGGATACACTGAAACTTGACTCTAGCACAGTGATGTCATTTCAGTCCTCTTTGAGAGATAAGGACAACAACCAAACACCCAATTCTCTGGGGCCAAATAGAAAAAGACCTTTCATACCACAGCCTGTCATATTCTTGAAGGTAACTATTTGGTTACCCCGGTGGTGATAAATATCCCCATTTCCTTAAGATTATCCACATATAACATAGATTCAAGATCTTTCAACATCCTGGTCCTCCTCCTCTGTACACTCTTCATGTTATCATTTTCCTTATTTAAACTGTAGCATTCAAAACCGGAAAAAGTACTCCAAATGATCTGGGTACACTGGGAATATCAACCCCCTTCTCCCATGCCTAGAAGCTGGGTCTCTGTTAATGAAAGCTAAGCTCACAGTTACTAACTCATATAGAATTTGTAGTTTTCTTTTTCAGAACCACTGTTATCTAACCATGCCTTATCCACATTGTGCTTGTGAAATTGACTTTAGTGTATCTAAGATTCAACATTTGTCACAACTGAATTTATAATTCTAATGTGATATTCACAGAGACCATGGTGGCTATGAATATGCTGGTGTAGTTGTGAATCATAAAATGTAACAGACTCTCCACATGGATGACAGAAACAAAACATTTATTAAACTACCAGAAAGCTCAATCCCAAACCAGAAAGCCAAATCCATCATAACAACCAAGAAATTGGTACACATAACCAATGTACTGAACACCAGAATTCTGAAGCCTTCTCTCCATCAGGCCTTCAAAAGAAAACAGGCCCCCCTTAAGCAAAAATACCCCTCTCTCATTCATACTAGCTGCTCAGCTTCCACGCTGCTTGCTCCCATCAGTTCTGGCTCTTTCCTCCTTCCTGCTCCACCCTTCCTGTTTTGCCCTTTCAGCAAACTCCTCTCCCGTGGGCTCCATGTGATTACATTTGGCCTATTAAGAGGTATCATTACATTATTCCATCATACTAACATTCACTCCAATATTTTACTGTCAATTTATATACATATATATAAGTATGTGTGTATATGTATGTACACACATACATACATGTATCTATGTAGAGATATATAAATTATATACACACACATGCACACACACACACAATTTGGGTGGTTGGAACAGGGGCATAGAGAATCCTGATTGTCAACTACTCTGTTAGCTAACCATCCCCACTTCATGTCATCTGTAAATTTAATGAGTATGTTAGCTCTTTATCAAATCATTGATTAAACATTTCAAGCAATATAGGGCCAAGCACATATCCCTGTGTTCTAACATTGGAGAGGTTTTGCCATAACAGATCCAAAAATGGGTCATTCAGAGTTAGAAAGGATTTAAATTACCAAAAAACAACATATATGGAAACTTACACAAAAATATTTCCAAATAGCCATGTTGAAAAAAAAGGGCAAGGGGTGACTAGGTGGTGCAGTGAATAGAGCACCAACCCTGGGATCAGGGACCTGAGTTAAAATCTGAACTCAGACACTTGACACATTTACTAGTCATGTGACCTTGGATAAGTCACTGTAATGTAATACCAAGCAAAGGCAACTTCCCAGGTTCAAAATACCAGCATAGGTGCTCTCTATTTTATTCAGTAACAAACCCAGAACAGAGATCAAAACATGACATCATTCAAAATACAGCATTTACTAAGTGTGATTAAATCATCTCCAAGGCCTACCCCACCCCAGGACTTTCCAATCATTCAATCAATTACAAAGTCTCTGTTCCAAATACTTCTCCACCCCTAGGCTATACCTTAATTAAGTCCACCACAAAGCCCCTCTTCTCAAATGGAGATTAGTTTCCAAACATAAGTAAAATACATTCATTTGCTCAACCATAGAACACAAAAAGGTCAAAAGTTCCCCACCCCTGGATCACAATTGAATCTACCCCAGAGTTACATCAAGTTTAAACACAGCACTTAATACCCAAATGGAGGTCTTTTCTTCATCTTGACACGAGGCAAGTTCTCAGCAATCTTAGTTCCTGGGGAGACAAGGCTTAGCAAGGCCATAAGATACATTGCCAGTCCCTTCATGAATTTATCCTCTGTCTGTAGAACAGTCCTAGAACCCCTGAACACATTAGCAAAGCCCTCTCCCAGGATTTCTGTAAACATACAACAAGAAAATCCTTCTTCAGGGCTTCTGAACCAACAGAAAGGCTCCCAGACCCCTGCAACAACAGCACTGTCCTTCACCAGTGGACAGTATTCATTCTGTCTGCCGGACAGTCTCCAGACCCCTGCAACAGCAGTACTGTCCCTCACCAGTGGACAGTATTCACTCTCAGTACTGTCCCTCACCAGTGGACAGTATTCACTCTCTGTCTGCAGGACAGTCTCAGGCCTTCTTAACCAAATGCCAGGTTCCAGGACTTCTTCAACAGGACAGTCTTTCACCAGTGGACAAATCTGGCAAAATAACATCAAAACAGACAGACAAAGTACCAGCAAAACAGCCATGTCTCCTCAGTCCTTGGCAGCTCAGGGGGCAGGTCTCAAAAGTCCAGGGCAATTCAAAGCGGCCACCAGCAATCTCTGAGTCTCTCCCTCTTCACGAGGTGCTGCTTCCAAAAAGAACTTCCGCCTCTCTCTTGTCTCTCCAAATCTACCTCACCAGCTGCTCCCAGTCAGGACTTTCTTTTCACATCAAAAAGTCCATCCCACAGGTGGGATTAACAAGCTCTGGGTTTTAATACAATCAATTTGAAAACCAAGCCCAATACAGGGGAATCTCCACATTCCATTACTATCACATTCCACCCCTCCAGGATCCTTGGCCTTACAATCTCAATCTAAATGGCCATGGATCCTGGAACAAATAGAGGCACTATGCTTTGTACTCCTTACAGACTACGCCATAATGTAATGTAATACCAAGCAAAGGCAACTTCCCAGGTTCAAAATACCA
>NW_027187372.1:13724243-13839969 GCF_028583685.1 Petaurus breviceps papuanus
AGGAAGGAAGGAAGGAAGGAAGGAAGGAAGGAAGGAAGGACAAGAAAAATAAAGTGAAAAGCATGTGCTTCATTCTGCATTCAGAGTTCATTAGATTTGCCTCTGGTAATTAGACAGCATTTTTCATCATGGGTCCTTTGGGATTGTCCTGGATCATTGTGCTGATTAATTCTCTCACAGTTAATCATCATTACAGCATTGCTGTTGTTGTGTACAACGTTCTCGTGCTTCTGCTCACTTCACTTTGCATGAGTTCATATAAGTCTTCTCTGGTTTTTCTGAAACCATCCTGGTCATCATTTCCTTTACCACAATAGTATTCCATCACAATCATATAACAAAATTTGTTCAGTCATTACCTTATTGATGGGCATCTCCTCAATTTCCAATTTTTTGCCAATTCTCCACCACAAAAAAAGAAGTTTCCACAAATGTTTTTGGACACATATGTCCTTTTCCTTTTCCTTTGATTTCTTTGGGATACAGATCTATTACTAGTAGTGGTGAGAGGGTCACTTTTATAGTTAGTTTCAATATGTTCTCGAGAATGATTGCAACAGTTCACAATTATAACAATGGAGTATTAGTGCACCTATTTTTCCACATGCCCTCCAGCAATTATCAATTATTCTTTTATGCCATATTGGTCAATGTGATGGGTATGAGGTGGTACCACAGAACTATTTTAATTTTCATTTCTTTAATTGTGAGTGATTTAGAACATCTTTTCATGTGATTATTCTTAGCTTTGATTTCTTCTGAAAACTTCTTGTTCCATTGTTGTCATTATCTTTAATGAAATGATTATTTTTACAATTTATTCTTTGACTGACTCAGTTTCCAATAAAATGTTGACTGTAATTGTGGTCTGAAAATAATGAATATTTTTACTGTTCTGCATTTGTTTAGGCACCTTTATGCCCTAATACATGTTGAATTTTTGTAAATGTTTCATTTACAACTAAGAAAAAGACATGCTCTTTTTTTATTCCTATTTAATTTTCTCCAGAGGTATATCATATCTAACTTTTCTAAAATTCTATTAATCTCCTTAACTTCTTTTTTATTTTAAATATTCTTTTTCTTTTAAGTTTTGAGTTCTAAATTCTCTCTCACTTGTCCCCCATCAACTGAGAAGGCAAGCTATATGGTATCAAATTACACATATACTCAAATATATGTGTATTTTAGCTATATAGCAAAAAAAAAATGAGAAAATTATATTTCAGTTTGCACTCAGAGTTTAGCAGTTCTCTGTCTGAATGTAGATAATATTTTCGTTTTGAATCCTTTGGAATTATCTTGGAACATTGTATTGATCAGAGTAGCCAGGTCTTTCACTGTTGATCATCATTACAATATTATTGCTGCTGTGTGCTTGGTTGTTGAGCTATTGATCCTGGTTCTCCTTATTTCATTTTGCATTAATTAATATAGGTCTTTTTTTTCCCTGAAACCACTCTCCTTGTCATTTCTTATAGAACAATAGCATTCCATACCATCATATACCAAAACATGTTCATCTGTTACCCACTTGATGGGCATCCCCTCAATTTCCAAATTTTTGCCCCCATAAAAAGAACTGTTATAAGTATTTTTAATATGTATTGGCCATTTTCCTTTTTCTTTGAGCTATTTGGGATGCAGAACTAGTAGTGATATTGCTGGGTCAAAGGGTATGAACAGTTTGATGGCCCCTTGGGCATAGTTCCAAACTGTTCTTCAAATTGGTTGGGTCAATTCTCACCTCCACCAATAGCATATTAATGTATCTATTTTTCCTCATCCCTTCCACCATTTGTCATTTCTGATAGGTATGAAATGATACCTCAGACTTTTAATTTTCATTTCTCTAATCAATAGAGATTTAGAGTATTTTTTCATATAACTGTAGATAACTTTGATTACTTCTGAAAACTGCTTGTTCTTTTTCTTTGACCATGTATCAACTGGAGAATGTCTCTTAGTTTTATAAATTTGACTCAGTTGCCTATATATTTGCAAAAGTAGACCTGTATTAGAGAAACTTTTTGTCAAAATTTTTTCATATTATCAATTGTCTATGGTACCTTTTAGATAAATTTATTTTCCCTAATTATCTCTTTTAATTAGGTTAATTTTTGTTTTTGCTTTGTCTGAGATCATGATTGCTACCCCTGCCTTTTCAGCTAAATTCAGCTAAAGTATGATAGATTATACTCCAACCTTTTATTTTAACTGTATCTTTCTATTTCAAGTGTGTCTCTTATGAGCAACAAATTGTTTGATTCTGATTTCCTATCCATTCTGCTATCTGCTTCTGTTTTGTGGGTGAGCTCATCCATGTTGTATTCACAGTTACAACTACTAGCTGTATGTTTTCATCTATTCTATTTCCTTCAATTTATTCTTCTCTCTCTTTTTATCCTGCATCTCCTCAAGAGCCTATTTTGTTTCTCATCACTCTCTCTTTTAGTCAGCCCTTTCTTTTATCATCCGCACCCCATCTCTTATCCCTTTGCACTCCCATTTTCCTATTGGGTTAAGTAGATGTCTATACCCAACCGAGTGTGTCTTCCCTCTTTGAACCAATATTTTTCAATATTCTTTTCTCTTTGAACCAATTCCAATGAGACTGGGGTTTGAGCACTTCATACAACCCCTGCCCCTATTTTCTATGTCAATAGCTTTTCCTTGGGTGCTTTTTGGGGGGAGAATATATCCCCCATTATACCTGTCCCATTCCCTTCTTCCAACACATCCTTCTTTCTAACCCCTTCATTGTTTTTTGAGATCATCTCAGCATAATTGACTCACTTTAATGCTCTATATCATAGTAGACTCCTTTTAAATGCACTAATTATGATAAAATTTTTAAGACTTACATATATCATCTTCCCATATAGAATATCAAAATTTTGACATTATCGAGCCCCTTATGATTATTCTTGTATATTTAACTTTTTGTACTTCTCTCGAGTTTTGGGTTTTAATGTCAAATTTTGCACTCAGCTCTGGTCTTTACATTTGGAATGCTTAAAAATCCTTAATTCATTATATATAGCATGCCCTCTGCACCCCCCCCTCCCCCGCCAAAGGATTATGCTCTGTTTGGTTGGGTAGGTGATTATTTATTTTAATCCTAGCTCCTTTGCCTTCAAGAATATCATATTCCAAGCCCTCCAGTCCTTTACTGTAGAAGCTGCTTAATCTTGTGTGACCCTGTCTGTGGTTCCATGATATTTGAATTATTTCTTTCTGGCTGCTTATAATATTTTTCCTTGACCTAGGAGCTCTCAAATTTGCCTATAAGTTTCCATTTTGGGATCTCTTTCAGGAGGTGATTGGTGGTGTCTTTCAATTTCTAGTTTACTCTGTATATCTAAGATATCAGGGCAGTTTTCCTTGATAATGTCTTGTAAAATGATGTCTAGGCCCTTTCCTTGATTATGGCTTTCAGGTAGTACAATAATTCATAAGTTATCTCTCCTCTATTTTCTAGGTTAGTTTTTTTCTGATGTGATATTTCATATTTTATTCTATTTTTTCATTTTTTTGCTTTGTTTTATAGTGTCTTGATGTCTCTTGGTCTTCTTCAGTGAGGTTTTTGTACCCTCTTTTCCATTTGGCATATTTTGTTATTTAAAGCATTTTTTTGTGTATGTTTTACCAAGCCATTAATTCTCTTTTTAATAATTTTCTTGTGTCACTCATTTTCTTAGTTTTTCTTCTATTACTCTTATCTCTTTTAATCTTCAGTTATTTTGTTAGACTTGGGTCCAATTAACTTTTATGATCTTTCATATAGTTGTCTTCTTCAGAGATTGTGCCTTGTTCTTCCCTGCCAACATAATAACTTTTTTTATGGACAAGTTCTTCTTGTTGTTTGCTCACTTTCCAGTCCTTGACTTTTGTACTTTATGTTAACATTGGACTATACTCACTTTGGGGTAAGGAGTCACTTCATAAGCTTCAGACTTTTTTGTGCTACTGTTTTCATAATTCAAGGGGCTCTGCAAAATTTGGGATCTTCTGAGGTGGTGTGATCTGGGAAAAGTTGTGTTCACTCCTCTCCCAGGTGGTTCTCTGGTCTTTATCCAGCAAATGCACCTTCTCCCCTGTAGCCAGAGGGCCCCTCCATTCCTGAAGGCTTCAAGTACTAGTCCTCTTAGCCACAAGCACTTGTGCTGAAACTGTGATTAGGACTCCTGCACTACTGCCACCCCAAGTGCTAATGCTCCTCTCCACCTTGAAACAGTGACCCAGAACTGCTTATGGGCAATAGAGTTGCTAATCACTTCCAGCTGCATACAGTGCCAGCAAAGGGTCCCTTGTAATCTCTTTCTGACTCCTTGTCTAACCTCTTACTATCTCTGGGCTGCTGTTGTTGCTACCACTACGACTTTCACTGTCATGGTCACCTCCTTGACCTGCTGGTGGTTCTGTCGCTTTTACCAACCTTTTAAATTGTCTGAGGCTGGTAAAATGTCTCACTTTAACCTTTTGTTGGCTCTGCTGCTCCAAAATTTGATTGGAGGTGTTATTTTAAAGTTGTTTGGAGGGAAATGTTGGGAGAGTTCAGCCCTATTGCTGCCTGGACTCCCAGTAAAATCACTTTGACACCCAAATGAAAGATGATGTGAACTGAAGAGAGACTTGAAGCAGGCTAATCCATCAGGAGGCTTTTTACAATAAGACAGACAAGAGTTTGTCTGAATGCCTGAAGTAGGCTGTGGCTGTTGTGGGCTTATGATAGAGAAGTCAGTCAAAGAAGATCCAACGTATCATGGACATTTCCCACCTCTTCTCTATTTTATGGTTAAATTTATCTACATCTGAGAGAGGAAAGCTGAAGCTTCCAACGACTATAGTTTTACTATACATTTCTTTATAGCAACTGTAACTCATATAACGTTTTCTTTAATAATTTCTATGCTCTGCCATTTGGTGTATATATGTTTAATACTGATATTACCTCATTGTCTGTGATGCCCTTTAGCAAGATGGAATTTCCTTGCTTATTCCTTTTAATTAGGTCTATTTTGCTTTTGCTTTGTCAGTGTGCATGATTGCTAACACTGTTTTTTACTTCAGCTGAGGCACAATAGATTCTGCTACAGTCTGTTATTTTAACTATCTTTCTGTTTCAAGTGTATTTTTAAAAAAACATATTTTTGGAATTGGGTTTCAAATCCATTCTGCTATCTCCTTCTATTTTATAGGTGTTTGTCCCATTCAGATTCACTGTTATGATACTAACTGTTCATTTTCTTCTATTCTGTTTTCTTAGGTTTATCCTTCTCTCTCTCTTTTCACCTTGTTCCTCCTCAAAACTCTGTTTTGCTTCTGACCATTGCTTCCCTTTATCTGCCCTCCCTTTTATCACTCCCTGCCTCTTCTCTTGTCCCTTTCCCCTCCTATTTCTTTTTTGGGTAAAATGGATTTCTATACTCAACTGAGTGTGCTTATATATTCTTCCCTCTTATTTTTTTCAGTTCCTTAATTTTTAAACATTTTATTTATTTCATTAAATATTTCCAAATAACATAAAATTTTTTAACATTCAATTTTTAAAAATCTTGATACAAATTCTCTTTTTTCTGCTCCTCCACCCTTTTTGAGAGGAGAAAAATAAAGTTTTCTAGTGTTTTAAATAGGAATGGGTTCTGTATTTTGTCAAAGATTTTTTCTGCATCTATTGCTATAATTATATGATTTTTGTTATTTTTTATTGATATGGTCAATTATGCTGATAGTTTTCCTAATATTTAACTAGTCTTACATTCCTGCCATCAATGCCACCTGTTCGTAGTGTATGATCTTTGTGGCATGTTGTTGTAATTTCCCTCATAGTGTTTTATTTAAACTTTTTACTTCACTACTCATTAAGGAAATTGGTCTATAGTTTACTTTTTGTTCTTGCTCTGCCTGGTTTACATATCAAAACCATGTTTGTGTCATAAAAGAAATTTGGTCACAAAAGAAATCCCAACTAGTTTATATTGCATTAGGATTATTTTTTTCCTTAAATGTTTGGTAAAATATACTTGTGAATCCATCTGGTCCTGGGGATTTTTTTCTTATGGAGCTCATTGTTGTCTTGATCAATTTCTTTTCCTTACATAGGGTTATTTAAGTCATCTATTTCCTTGTCTGTTAATTTGAGTAATTTTTGGTAAATATTTGACCATTTCACTTAGATTATTAGATTTATTTTGTATATAATTGGGAAAAATAGTTCTTAATAATAGCTTTAATTTCATCTTTTCTTGTGGAAAATTCACTCTTTTAATTTTTAATAATAGTAATTTGATTTTCTTTCATTTTAAAAAATCAAATTAACTAATGGTTTACCTCTTTCATTTTTTTTAATAAAACCTTTATTAGTCCAATTACTTTCAATTTTTTAATTTCTTGTTTGATTTTCAGGATTTTTATTTTGATGTTTAATTGGGGATTCTTAATTTTTCTTTTTCTAGTTTTTTTATTGCATCTGCTCTTTCTCTCTTTTATTAATGTACATGTTTAGAGATATATGTTTTTCTAAATATTGCTTTGGCTACATTCCACAAATTTTGGAATTTTATGTCATGATTGTCATTCTCTTTAATGAAATTATTTATTGTTTCTATAATTTATCTTCTTAATTTATGTCTGATCTTTTCTGTAACCATAGTAGGCTTTATGGTCAAATTCTTTTTTGGTGTTGTTTGTTTATATTTTCAGTCTATGTCTTGACTTGAGATTTTATATTAAAGTTGGACTCTCCTCACCTGTGTTAGGTTGATGGGGGACACTGTTTTCAGAGGTAGTTCTGGGGTTTTGGAGATTTTCTATGCTTCCAAGGTTGTATAAGCCAGAGAAAGGTATGGTCACTGCTTACCTGGTCTGCCTCTTGTCCTTACCCAGGAAGTATATCTGATACCTTGATGGCTTAAGAACCATTTTTCCTCAGAGTATCTTCTACTTTGCTACTTTAAGTAGTACTCCTCTCTGACTGGAAATGCAAGTCAAAAGTGGAAATAAGCAATAGAAATGCCAAACAGCAACCAGTCTTGCAACCAGTGTTAGCAAAAGAGTCTGCTGTAATCTCTTTATCACCAGTTTTTCTATTCCCTTACAGTCTCTGAGCTCAGAGCTTTTGAAGCTGCTACTGCTGCTGTCATCACCACGTGCATTCTAGGACAGCCTCTACCCCGGTGCCATAGACCCTTCATCACCACCTCAATTGTCTTGGGTTGGAAAAATGTCTCATTCCTACCTTTTCTTGGTGTTGCTGCTCCAGAATCTAAATATTTTAATATTGTTTAGAGGGTAACGTTGTGGGAGAGCCAGATGCAGTGCTTCCTCTATTTCACTATCTTGACTCTACATCCCCTCCATTCCCTTTTCAATGATGGACAAAGGATTAGCAATCTTCCCTTCATCTTGAACCTTATTGCTTTTCTCACTCCTTCTATTTTTAGCCCTTATTGAGAAATGGCTCGCACACAACAACACTTTTTTCCTTGCCTTCCTATCTTTTGCAGGCTGTGCGCTCTGTCGTTGTCACATCCAGATTCATTCCTTGCAGGGGTCGAGGTGGAATACTCTCCTCCCTGCAACACCTTTTCTAGGTAAATACTCCTTCTAGAGTTTCATGCTGTCCCAATTAACCAATCCAAATCTGGTGACTGTCATCTGCAGATACGTAGGACATTCTCCTTCTTCCTTCAGTGAGTTCATTGCCCTCCACATAATCTGTCCTCTCCATTTTTTGACCTCATGCTAGTGGGCTTAAGTTAATATAATGATAGCTTTGGCAAATATCCTTAAGTCTCTATTCCTCATTTATTCAATTCCTTTTCCTCTTCTGATTACCTCAAATACACAATGAAATGATCATAACCTTGATCGTGTCATCACCCACATGTGTTCAATATCCATGTTTATAAACTCCAAAATGCCTTTATCTGATTACATAATAACATATTACATACATATATATATATGAAACATATAATAATATACTCTGTTATTTTTCCATATTTCCCTTTGTCTTGTAACACCTAACTGTGCTTTTGGTTTACAGTTTGTTCCTAGATTATCACCCCTTCATTAACAACACTCTCCTCTCCTCCTTATATCTAACCTTTGGTAAACTAACTCAACACTACACTATCTTCCAATTTTGATTCCTTTAGTTCCTTGTCCTATGTTGATCATATCTTGCCAAGCCCCAACACTATTCATACGCTGCTGAATAGAATATATGTGTGTGTGTATTTTATATGTAAATATACATAAATATAGTGCTGCATATCCACTACAAATTTTTTTTGGTGTTTTGGAGGGCATTTGAGGTTAAGTAACTTGCCCAAGGTTACATGGCTAGGTTGTGTGTGTGTGTGTGTGTGTGTGTGTGTGTGTGTGTGTGTGTTAAGTATCTGAGGCCAGAACCAAACTCGGTTCCTCCTGACTCCAGGACTGGCACTTTACTCACTGTGCCACCTAGCCACCCTCCACTACAAATTTATGTCATCCAATCATATATGTAATATTTCTATTTAATTTGTTTAAGCTTAAAATCACTTTTTGTCTATATTAGAATTTTAACTTTTTGATGACAAGAACTATTATTTGGGCGGGGGCATTGTATTTGTATCCTCTGTGCATCCTATGCACAGTACCTGGTGCATAATAAATGCCTTATTGATTTGTTGATTTGATTATATCCTCCTTTACTCTGATCTCAGATGAAGTGATAGCCCTGCTCCTTGCCAAGGCAAATCCAACTTTTTTAATCCTTTAACCCATCTCCCTCAAGCTCTTCCAGTATTTTGACTCCACCATTATGCCTACTCTCTCTCTCTCTGTCTCTCTCTCTGTCTCTGTCTCTCTCTCTCTCTGTGTCTCTCTCTCTGTCTCTCTCTCTCTCTCTCTGTGTCTCTCTCTCTCTCTTTCTCTCTCTGTCCCTATCTACAGGCACCTTCTCTGCTTCTTTCAAGAATTATAATATTATCATGTCTCTCTGAACATAAAGAGGCAAAGAGAAAACCCTCACATTATCCTATCATCCCAAATAGCAGTTCTATGTCTCCATGCCCTGCTTCTTGGCTAAAGGCCTGGAGAATGTCATCTACAATCACCATCTCCACTTCCTTTGTTTCATTCCCTTATAAATCCTCTATATTCTGGTTTCTGACCACATCATTCCAATGAAATTGCCCTTTCCAAAGTTACCAAGTATTTCTTAATTGCCAAATCAAATGACCTTTTCTCAATCTTGGTTCTCCTTGACCTCTCTATAGCATTTGGCACTGTCAATCATAATCTCATTTTGTACAATCTCTTTAAGTATTCATGGTAATGGTTTTTTTTCCCCTGGTTCTCCTTCTGTCTGATCTCTTCTCTGTCTGATCTTTCCTTTGCTGCTTCTTCATCTGTCAGGCCCACTAACCATGAGTTTCCTTTAAGAGCTTGTTCTGGTCTCCCTTCACTTTTTATTCTATTTTATTTCATTTGATGATCTAATCATCTCATAAATTCAATTATCATCTTATGAAAATGACTCTCAGAATTATTTATTCAGCACTAATTTCTCTACAGACTTCTAGTCTCTTATCTCCAACTACCTCCTGGACATCACAAGCTAGATTACTGTAGGCATATCAAATTCATCGCAATCAAAATATACCTCATTATCTTTCCCTCCAACACTTCTCTTTGAAATGGCCCTGTTGCTCTAGAAGGTATATCATTTCTCCAGTTAACAATATCTGCGACCTCAGTTTCTCACTCTCCCTCACCCCACATATGTAGTCAGTTGTCAAATCATGTGATCTCTACCTTAAAGACATCTCTCATATATGTTCCCTCCTTCTATTTGCAGCTCCACAACTCTAGTTCATACCCAACGCCCTCTCATCAACTCCCTTTTAGACTATATCAATAGCCTTCTGACTGGCTTCTCCTTACTCCAACCCATTCTCCACTTAGCTGCCAAGTTTATTTTCTGAAGAATACATATAATGCATGTATACTCCCTACTCACAGAACTCCAGTGGCTCCTTATTACTTCCAAAATCAAATATAATTCTCTTGGCTAGCATTTAAAGTTCTTCATAACCTGTCACTTCCCTATCTTTCCATTCTTCTTAAACCTTGTAATGTTTGATATACTCTAAAATCCAATAATAATGCTCTACTTGCATTCCTTAAACACAGCACTCCAAATGCATGTATGTATGTCTCTTTGCCTTTGACCTGGCCATCCCCATGCCTGGAATGCTCTGTCCCCTCACCACCATCATTTAGTTTCCCCTGGCTTTCTTCAAGGTTCAGTTCAAATCTGCCCTCTGAAGGAAGTCATTCCTCTTCCCAGAATCCCTTAATAACTTTCCCTTTCAGATTAATTCCATATACACTTCCTATATGTCATATGTACCTAAATCATTACATGTCTTCTCCCTCATTATAATGCATACTTCTTGAGAGTAGGGACTGTATATGTGTATTTTCCCCTTTCTTTGTATCCTGAGTGCTTAGAACAATGCCTGGAAAATAACAACACTTAATAATTGCTTGTTGATTGATATTAGCTTTCTGTACTTTTGTCACAATATTGACAGTCATTCATACCTATTAAATATAAATAGATTGATAAATAGATGAACAGGTGATAGATATGTAGATAGATGGTAACTTATAGATGACAGATATATAAATCATAACATACATAGATAGATAGTTATTAAAAGAAATAGAGATATAGACAGATAGCTAGAGCTCTTATTATGTGCCAGACACTGTGCTAAATTCTGGAGATGAAAATACAACCAAACAAATAATCCTTGCCCCCCAGGGAATTATATTTTGATTGGAGATGACAATACATACAGGGTACCTGGTAGAGGGGGGTAGAGCTGTCCCATAACAGTATGATTTGGAAGTTGAATTACGTATTTTTCCATTTCTACTTTTCCAATATGTATTATTCCATTTCCTAGCTGTAGCTAGGAAATGGAAATCAGAATCTAGGTAGCTCTTGAGCAGAGTACAACACTCCAAATTCTAGCTAGAGGAGAGGAAGAGATAAAAGCCAGGGGATAAGTAGCATGTAGCAAGTAGACTATTAGCTTGGAAGAAAGGAAGATGCTTGGTTGTGGTCAAGATTAGGTAAATTCTCACCTCAGAGAACACTGGTAGTAGTTCCTAATGTAACACAGAGGAGGAGATGGGGATAAATAGATAACAAGGGGGTAAAAGTAGAAGCAGAATTGTTTGTAACTATTGGCCAAAAAGTGAAGTGAAAGCTTTGTATAATAAAGAGAAAGAGAAAGCTCATCTATAAGAATCTTAGTTCATACAATTTAAGCTTCTGATGGGCAGGAGGTTGGTATGAAGGCCAAGGGGGAAAATAGTGTCTTCAAATTGGAGGCCTGGAGGTGAGCTGAAGATCAATGAGGAACATGCAGATAGATTAAAATAACTTTTTTTTTCATTTATCCTGAAGAAGATAACTATATTTTAAACATTCTTCAAATATTTTTGAGTTGCATATGTAAACAGGTAACATTTCTTAGTTCAAAAAGGAAAACAAACTTAATTTCAATGGGCAAAATTTGCAAGAAGGAAGATTTCAGCTCAACAAAAGGAGCTATAAGTGGAAATGGAGTGCCTCATAAAGCAATATGTTCCCTGTTACTTAGAGTTCAAGTTGAAATTATATGACTAATTGTAAGGAATTTTGTCAATGAATAAATACTTTTGGGAAGTGCTAGACTAGATAACATCTCAGATTCCTTGATACCTTTAAAATTCTATTCTAATCTTAAACTACTAATGTTTGATTCACAGGGGAAAGTCCATAAGAGATTTTAAAAAAAACCTATGCTATGACTTCACGTTTTATTGATTTCATATTGTTTGCCTTCTCAGTGGGTGGGGGAAGGACCAATGAGAGGGAGAGTGTTTAGAACTCAAATTTTTTAAAAAAATTAATGGTAAAAAGAAAAAAAAACAGTCTATGCTAATTCAGAATGATACCAGATTTAAACATTAGCAAAAAAAAGTAATCCTTAGTTTTATTTATTCTTGGCAATGCTGTACAAAAAAGTTAGATGCATTTTTATTTTACTGTATACAATTATAAAAGACAGTATAGGGGCAGCTAGGTGGTGCAGTAAGAGTGCTGGCTCCGGAGTCAAGAGGACCCAGGATCGGTTCTGGCCTCAGATACTTAACACCCACACACAAAAAACTGGCCGTGTAACCTTGGGCAAGTTACTTAACCCCAATTGCTTTTAGAAAAAAATAAAATAAAAGACAGTATAGTATATAGTGAATAATGAAGCATCCTTGGAGTTAAGAAAACCTGATTTAAAGACCCACTTTAACACACACACACACACATATATATATATAATTAATATATATGTTATATATATATATCACACACACACACACACACACACACATATATATATATATATATATATATATATTATATAACTGTGGACCAATCAATGGACCTCTTGGTGTCACCTCCCCCACCCCCCTCCTGAATTCTCCAAGACTACAAATTGTTGAAAAGATATACCTTTATATTGGTATAAAAAAATTAGAACTCCTTACCCTCCCCCCCAAGAAAACCCTACCATTATGATAAAAAGTATGTTTTTAAAATGTTTTATTATAAATAGTCCTTTATTCCTTCAACTTTTGATAATTTTGCCAAAAGGCCCTCTGCATTGATGAAGGGTTTATATATTTGCCTTGACTAACTTTTGTGCAGGATAAGAATTTCCAAACAAAATAAAAATTTTCACATGGTGTAAGATTATGATAATCTTATTAGTATTATATAGTTTTATGAACTATGAAATTGTTTTTGGTTATTGATATGTGTTTTCAGTGTTGTTTTATTTTTCTTAGAAATTAGATGTGGGTAGCCATGCCAAGAGTCATCATGCCATTTGGTCTAGCTGTCAATCTGCTGCAAGCCCAGCTTATTTTCAGTGCTATCTTTACATAAACTATTAAGTGCACCTGCTTATCATAGACTCATCTACATTTTCCTCTCACTCTCAGGACAAAAGTGACTTTAATCAATGAAAGATCAGACAACACATCAATATATTGTACCCTTAAGGATTAGTCACCCAATAGTGAAGGAAAGAAATCCTTTCACCTAGAAAATATTCCTTTATAAAGAATGGCAATAATGGCTCCTGAATATTAATTGTATCGAGGGTCAAAATATGTGCATTTTTATTTTGTGGCACCTCATCAAAGGATGGCCCAGTAACAAAGATGTCTGTTGAATTTTTGTATATAATTGGCATTAGAACAATAAATTTGGTCTTTGGTGATTGAGTAGATTTAGAGGTTTTATTAAGAAATTCATATTTAAATGTCAGAATACCCTTGAATGAGGGGACACAGGAATGTGTTCACTTTGATCAAAAGTCCAATTCACAGTAATCTAAACTGAGTACTCCTTCCTGGCAGTAACAGAGAAAAATGACATAACTGGTATTGGTTGGGTACTCAGTAAAGCTGGGACATTGCTTGGGATGGTAACAAATCACCATAAAGAAAATACAGATATACCTCACATATATTCATAATTTAAAACAGCAAAATTAGTAGTAAATTATTTAATTATAATAAATAGCTCTAATATTATTTTCCATTTGATTTAGTATGATTTTGGGGAAGAGGGATAAAAGATTTAAAAGCCTTAGAAGGGGCGGCTAGGTGGCATAGTGAATAGAGCACCGGCCCTGGAATCAGGAGGTCTTGAGTTCAAATTCAGCCTCAGACACTTGAAACAAAAACTAGTCATGTGACCTTGGCCAAGTCACTTAACCCCAATTGTCCTCCAAAAAGCAAAAATAAAACCAAAAAATAACCAAAACCTTAGAAAAAATGTATGCTCTACCTCCAGGTAGAGAACTGATGGATTCAGAGTGTAATATGAAGCATATTTTTTCCTTTTATTTTCCTTACCTTTTTTTGTCTTAGTTAATGTTGAAATACATTTTGCATATAATGGGCACCATATTACTTTTCTTCTCGATGGGTGGGGAAGGGAGTAGAAGGTGAAAGAGATTTTGGAATTGTAATATATAATAAAATAAAAAGAGAACTGGGGAGACATGAATAAATTTGCAGCCAGCAGGCAAGGAGAGATTGAAGAAGTGAGAGAATAGGATTGACAAAAGAGAGAAACTGCTGGAGAAAAGAAGATGGAATGGGATCGCTTATACCTAGATAGAAGTTTGCTTTGGCCATAGGAAGGGCCATATCATTGTGTGAGACAAAGGTAAAGATGAAGCTAGTATGGGAAGGCACATGAGAAATATCAGTTGAGGGAAGGAGAGAGGTGAATGACCTTGGTGAATGACTCTTGGTGAATGACCTCATTTGAAATATGAGGGAAGTTTCTCACCTGAGAGGGTGGGGAAAAGAGGGAACTATGAGAGGTATAAGGAAAGATAAAAAAGGATTAGGAAAGACGCTATGGTGAGTGAGATAGCAAATTAATTAGGGAGGTGTAAAAAAAGATAATAGCCTTGTAGCAGTGAGGGTCCATTTGAGATTATGCAACATAAATTTATAGTGGATCTATTCAGCATGGTTTCATAATTTTCTCCAACAAAAGAAAATCTGTTTTCCTTTTGTGATACCTCTCCATATAATTCCAAACCTTTATCTACAAAACTGAAATCCTTCCTATCCTACCTCTACTGTATTTTCTTGTACAAAATTCTAAAATAAGGAACCTATAGTTTAACAGTAGTTTCAAACAGCACAGGCACTCACAGGGTAATAGTAAGTGGAGTAATCAGACAGGTAAACAGGCTCCAAGTTCTGCTTAGAAAATGTCTAGGGAAGAGGATAAAAAATAAAAATAAAAAAGAGCTATGAACTATACTGTGAGTTTCATCAGCCCCCTCTATGCTGTTTCAGCATGATCTTGACTGGTCCTGCCATCCTGAGTCTTGCCATATTTGCTTTTATTTAGTCACTTCAATCTTTGCTCTCATTTCATACCCTATTCCTAAACATCAGATGAGCACTTGCCACTGGCCATTACTCTGCTGCTTATTCTACTGTCCTAGCAATGTGGACAACATGGAATTGAGGAGCTGTGCTGCTTCTTCCTTCTCCTCTCAGCCTCAAGGTTTCTTTGAAGGAATCTCTTTCAGGTATACCAGAAATTGGAAGAGTCCTGGTCTTTCCATTGTGCCCTATGCTCACTCTTGGTGTCAATGTCTCTGGTATAAGAGTCATCCCTATAATGTTGCAACCTAGGTCATGGCAGTCTTTTCGTTATCCTAAAGAAAGCCTGTACTCTAAGGAAAGAACATGACCATTACCATGTTAACTTGTATATACTTTGCATATAATGGGTATCATATTACTTGCTTTCTCAATGGGTGGGGAAAGGGGTAGAAGGAGGAAGAGATTTGAGAACTGTAATATGTATTTTTTCTGATAAAGACCTTATTTCTAAAATATATAGAGAACTGAGTCAAATTTATAAGAATATGAGTCAGTCCCCAATTGATAGGTGGTCAAAGAATATGAATAGGCAGTTTTCAGAAGAAGAAAACAAAGCTATCTATATTCATATGAAAAAATATTTTAAGTCACTATTGATTAGAGAAATTGAAACAACACTGAGGTTTGGCTAATATGATAGAAAAGGAAAATAAATTTTGGAGGTGATGGTAATGTTAGATTGAAAAATTGATACACTAATAAACTATTGGTAGAGTTGTCAACTGATCCAACCATTCTGGAGCACAATATAGAGCTATACCAAAAAGGCTATAAAACTGAGCATACCCTTGAGGTAGTAATACCAGTACTAGGTCTCTATCCAAAAGAGATCAAAGAAAAGGGGAAAGGACCTACATGTACAAATGTGTGTATGTATATATCTATGTATGTATCTATATATATACATATATATGTATATATGAACTCTTTTTGTAGTGGCATCTAATTGGAAATTGAAGGGGTGCCCATCAATTAGGAATGGTTAAATAAATAAATTGTAGCATAAATAATTATTATGGTGGAATACTACTGTGCTATAAGAAATGATTAAAAGGATCTTTCCAGTAAAACAACAATGACAACAAAAAAACCCAGGAAGAATTATATGCAAATTAGATGCAAAGTGAAGTGAGCAGAAGCAGAACATTCATGCAAAGTGAAATGAGCAAAACATTCCATACAGTTACATCAATATTTTATGACAATCAACTGTGAAGAACTTGGCTATTCTAAACAATACAATGATCCAAGACATTTCTAAAGTACTTATGGTGAAAAATGCTCTCCACCTCTAGAGAAATAACTAATGTTGTCTGGATGGAGATCAAAGCATATTTTTTCTGGTTTTTTTTTGCCATATGGTTATATGGAAATGGTTTATATGATTGTACATGTATAACATACATAAAATTACTAGCTTTCTCAAAGAGAAAGGAAAGTTAGGGAGAGAGAGAGAGAATTTGAAGTTCAAAATTCAAAATGAATGTTAAAATGTTTTTACATGTAATTAAGGAAAAATAAATTTTAAAAGGGAGGGGTAGGTGATTGATATTCTCAAGATAATGATAAACCTGCTAAGAAACAGTTCTGTAATAAATAGATTACACTTCACAAAACAATAAGTATACATCACTGGATCTATCAAAAGTGGCTTATTATGTCTTTAACCTATAAGGCAGGTAAGATGCTAGAGGAAGTCAAAGGGCATCATCCACATACACTGAAACAATAAAATTCAATAATCATCAAAGAGATAACTCAATCATGTGAAATTACTTAGGTAAATGGAATATTTATGGTAATGATTCTAGAAAGGTTATTGCCACCAAATATTACACAAAGATCGTATTTAAAGGGCACAAACTTAAAAGTACAAACTTTAAATAGCATATGTAATGAAATGGAAACTGCAAGATATCATTGCAAGTTGCAAACTCTCATATCTATTAGAAGCTCATTGTTCTTTACAGATTAATAGAAAAAAAATCTATATACTAAAAATACAAACTCCTGTATATCCTTGAGGATTTGGCAAATAACTGTTGGAAAGGTTATCGTTATTGCCAGAACTGTTGCCCACAACTGCCTGAACATAATATTTACTCATTAAAATCATGAGTACTTTAAATAAATGTCCTCATGTCAAGTTTGCATAATCTCCAAACTATATGGAATGAAGTTTTCAAAATATAGAGACAATACAAGACATTAAAACCATGTCAAAATAGGACAAAGTACATGTAATCCTGTCATCTAGAGATGTCTGAAGAGGTCCCTTGTCATTTACTGGCTCAAAATTCTTCATTCTCTCCCAATTTTCTATAATGGAAGCTATCTTTTGTAGCTCTATTTCACTTTGAGGAAAGTTATAAAGTTCTAAAATTATTTTTGAATAGCAACAATCTCACGGGATTATGTGTCAAAGCCTAGGCAATGTTTACTTAGAAGGAAAAACATTTTGGGGGGTGTTTTAGTACATTTGGCAATTTCTGATACATTTATTAAAATAAGTACCTTAATGTTTTAGTAACAACTTGATATAGAGTTTCCTAACTTTTCTTAAATGTTATTTTCAGATCAATTATTAAATAGAACGTGATATATTTTAGGGGCATTAATGGGATTCCTACATGCACAGAAACTGGTGTGGTATATATAAATAGATGTATGCTGCCTAGATGATGAGGAAATGTGTTTTTATATAAACCTGATAACTATGAATGATTCATGTTCTGTGATAGCACATGAGTAGTAATGGAGTTGAATTGTCTTTACCTTCCGCCATGGAGAGATTGAAGAGGAAGGTTTTCTGTCTCTTTATCAAAATGAGGCTAGAAATTGACAGCCCAATGACCCCAGAGAACAAAGTCAACAAGTGTGGCTCAGAGAATAGAATGAAAAACAGCTTTCAGAGTAATGAACTCCATGGGGTAATGGTATTTTGGTTATACAGTCTAGTCCTCTTAATGTCAGCATCAATTTACCACAGCAATTTTTTAGCATTATCTAGTATTTTCCAATAAGCAATCTGTTGTTTTCATTTTTAGTTTCTTGAAGGTCAAAATAGAGGCTTTGAAAAAGAAAAATCTTTTTCTGCTTAAAAATCAAAATCATTTTTTGTTCATGTATCAATCTTTCACATAATTTTTGCATGACTAAAAACAAACTTAAAACATAAGATTTAATCAAATTTAATTTAAAATTGGAAATCTGTGCAATACCTGTTAAATATTAGATTGCAATTAAAATGATTAATATCCAATTGGTATATTGACACTTCTAAATTTATCTAAATAGTTTGAGAAGCGAATAACCTTTGAGTTCATTTAAATTGAATCCTCTAATTTTAACCCTTTCTTCATAAGAAGTGATAGTGAGCATGAAACATGAACCCATAGTTCATCAAACGGATACAGAGAAATCATTGATCAATGGACTCTGTCCTTGGCTCATTCTTATTTAACATTAACTTCACAGAGTTAAGTGACCTTTAAAAGTGTTCTAATCAACTTCCTTTATTTTAGACATGAGGGAACTGAATCCCAGAGAAGTTAAATAATGTGCTTGAAGTCACAAAGTTTATAAATAGCAAAGGCAGATTTCAAAACCAGGTCCTCTGACTCTCAGATTTAGCCATTTTCTTTGACTATCCCTCATGCCTGGAACATTGTCCCTTCTTTCTCTGATTACTGATCTCTCAAGATTCCTTTAATTCACAACTAAAATCCTACCTTCTACAGGAAAGCTTCTCTAACTCCTCTTATTGTGCTTTTGTAGCAGCAAGCACCCTAGCATACCCAGGATGGCTGCCAACACAGGTTCTTAGATCTGCTTTTCTAAAGGAAAGCAACTCAAAATGTGTTAACAATCTTGCTTTAATCAAACATATGTCATTTCCTAGTTAAGGGGAAAAAGGTCAGCACCCTGAACTTCAGAGAATACAAACAAGATATAAGCAGACAACAAATATAGAGAAATATCAGCAGACAAGTTTCCAACTCTCTGACCATTACATCCATACCTAGTCAGTTACCAGAGAGGGAAGCACCAACATCTGGGTTTTCAAAGCCGGGGTGGGGGTGGGGGGAGCCTCAACAGCTGCCCAGAGTCTCACCTGGTCAAATTACACAACTCTTCTCAAAGTGAGCCCCAAACAAAACCTCACATCAGGGTATATATATACATATATGTAGCCTTCTCCTGGCTCAAAGAATGTCATAACCCTCTTGACTGACTGCCCAATTATAAAGTATCAAGGTGTGGTCATTCCTGAAAAACAAGCCTCCTACCACAGGCTCCATGTGACCACACTCAGCCTATTAGGGGGCAGTGTATATTTTCAAATCAAGGAAGGTTCTCAGAGTCATTTAAGCCTATCAAAGGGCCTAGAAGCAGGGAAGATCTTAGATTCCCATTCCCATAACACTTTCCCTCTTTCAATTGTTTCTTTTTTATACTATATATAGCTTCTTTTTGTTTGTATGTTATCTCCCCCACTAGATTTTTAAGCTATGTGAGAATAGAGACTGTGTTTTGCCTCTTTTTGTATCCCACTTAACACACTTCCTGGCACACAGTAAGAGCTTAATATAAATATTTATTGAATGAATATGAATTCAAAGCATAGTGCATGGGTTCAAGTCACATTATTGATACATACTGACTGAATGACCTTAAGCAAATCACTTAAACTGAGAGTGTTCTAGGCAATTTGCAAAACTATAAATCTTAGAAATGCCTTCACTTACATTAGAAGAAATTTGCCATTCAAAGATTTACCTATGCCATTGAATTCATAAATCTAGTCTTTATACCTATTATTATTCCAATTTTGCTGATGAAGAAACCAAGTCACAGAGAGGTTAAGTGAGTTACCTAGGGACTCATAGCAAATAAATGTTTTATATGGGATTTAAAATCAGTACTTTCTAATGTTGAGTCCAATGTTAAATTCACTATGACGCACTTGGTTTCAGTGAAAAGGAGCAAATTAATAAAGGGAAAAACATGAAACTCTTAACAGTTTCACAGAAGTCTCTAATCTCATTTAGTCCTTGACCTGATTTTTAAAAATAAAACACCAACATCCTTCAGGGTCAAAAGAGAAAACATACACAGGAAAAAAAAAATTGAGGGAGACAAGAGCCCAGTTACCTAACATCCAGAATAAAAGTTATATTTGTATAGAGATCTCAACCTTCATCTGATAAGATTCTCAAAATCCTCAAATGCTTTAACTAATTTCAATATTTTATTCCTAGAAAGACCATCACATAAAATCAACACCGTTCACATTTTTCAGTTAAAGGTTTAAAACAGATATTAAATATATCTTCAAAGGCTGATCCTCAGTGAATAATATTTTTATTATCATGCCCCACATCTTATGATGAATAATTTTAGTAGGGCTAGTCTTTTAAACCATACTCAAAACAATATGTGTAGCAGAGCATGCCCCTGTGGGAAATTTGAAGGTGGAATCTTAATCATTCTTTATGTACTCTATCTTTAGAAAAATGTTATACCCATTTTTACAGACAAAGGAAGCTTGCTGTTCTGGATATTAGAATGGTGAAGGCTTTGTGAGCTTTTAAATGGATACATCAGGCACAAAACTTACAAGCTTTTTCCAGGAAATCTCAAACTTCAATATTTTTAGCTCTGGTTGATGTACTATCATTCTATTAGGGCAATTTTACTCTCCTACATTATTGTATGGAGCACTTTGGTAGGAAGCAATATAAAAGAATGCTATTTTTATCTAAAAGGAGACATATTGAAAAGTCTTGACCTAAAACCGAGACAAGGGTTTAGTATTTTTTTTTCCTGAAGTAAAACTATAGGAAAAACAAATCAGGCAAGGGGGATTTTCTGTGACCTCCACATTAATTACATGGGAAATGGTCATTTTCTCAACTTAATTCATCAGTTTGACCATGTGGTGAATATATGGAGCCCCATACAGAAAAAGCTGAGCTGACTACTGTCATGCGTTTGTGAGTTATGATATAACATTGATTTTCACAGCTAGCAGCAGTAAGTACTAGCTCAGATAACATTATGGGTACCTGAAGAAAACATAGAAAGAGGCAGCAATTCTTCAATGAGGTGGGATGCCCACCTTGCTTGTATGGACTTAAAAGGCACCCTAAGCCCTTTTGTTGGCATCTTCAGAATAATACAGAGACCAAAACCAAAATTAAAATCCAATTGCCAATTATTTAATTTAATTAATTTAATCTACTAATGAGCTGTGTTAGGGATACAATAAAATGAAATAAAAGACAAATAATTTCACCCTCAAAGAACTTGCAATCTATGAAGGGAGATAAAGTATATGCGTGTGAAAAGGTAACTTACCTGCCCAAGGCAATATATTGTGAGTGCCAGCTAAATGCTACTGACAATAATTGTTTGAAAAAAGTGTCATCTACAGCTAAGGTGGCCATGTAAGATAGGTTTTGAAATGTCTTCTAGGATCAGATAGGATTCCAGGATGAAAAAGTTGAGGGAGAAACAGGTCATTTCAGTCAGGAAGGACAATGGGTAAATAGGCAACCAAATAGCATATTCAGGGGACTGGTTCAAGCTGATACAGAAAAAGGGTATGCAACATTTTTTTTTCCAATGGTGAATCCCCTGAACTGCTAGAAGATATTACATTCTATAGTATTTGAAGTCATTTCTCATTAAAATTTTCTTTTCAAATTAGATTCTCATTTGATTCAACAACACTTCAAGATAGGGAAGGCAGATAATGTTGCCCCTATTTGTGTGACCTCTGACATCAACATCATCACTTATGCTCAGATATTTTATATCATTACATTATATATACATTATCACATTTGATGCTCAGAATTACCCTATTAGATAGATCTCTACAATTCCACTTTTTTTTGTTGTTTTATGTTTTTTTTTTACCAGATCTATGATTTTTTTAGTGTGAGAAACTTTCAACCACCAATGCAAATAATCTTAGCAAGTTACCTAGGTTACTGAAAGGTTGTATTTTGCTCCAAATCACATAAGATCTTATAGGTTTTAAAATTAACTCTTCTTAATCCTAGTTCTGCTTCCCCTAACCCCACTTCCTTTACCAGAACGCTTCTGATAGCCATTTTACAGATAAGTGAATCTGCAAAATTAAGAAAAGTGAATAATCATATTGCTAAGGTCATACTGCTAATTAAAGAGTTTGAGCTGGAATGAAAACCCAAGGTTGAGTCAAAAAGTCCTCATTCCTGCTGTGAAACTGAGGTTTATGGAGGATGTCTAGTTCAAGATTACATTATAGTTAGTGATGAAGTTAGGATTAAAGAAATGGTAAAAAAGAAAATGTTTATTTCTATGGATTACTGTATAAACAGAGAAAACCTGGTGGGATAATTCTTCAGCAAGAGAAGGGATTAGTGAGTTTCTTATAAGAAAAGGCTGAAAAAAGAAAAAAAAATCTCATATGTCACTTGAAACAGCTGGTAAATCAACATCTGAAACACTCTAATCAGAGAAGTCAATGCTACTTTCTGTTGGTTCTCACCAGGATGAGGAGTAGAAATCAAATTTCTCCCCTGTCATTCTGCATTGATCATGCAAGTCTTTCTCTGTATGAGAGAAAGAAAAAAAAATGCTTTGTCTTCTTGTAAAAATCAGAACAAAGGCATTTATACCATAAAATACAAGGAAAAAATTATCTTCTAAGCTAGAAAAAAGCAAGGAAATACAATTATGTCTGGCAGCACTGGGCATAGTAGTGCCTTGTTTTTTAGAGCTTACTATTGGAGTAGACACTGCAAGGAATTCTATTGAAGAAAAAAAAGAAAAAAAAAACAGAATATCCACCAAAACAAAAAAGACTTTCAATAAATTGATATAGACTTAGAGAGTAATATTGGAGGGAAGTATTTTTTGTTAGAGGTGGGGGATGATTTTTTAATATTTTCTTAATATTTTAAAGTTATATGTAGATGTAACTTTATGTATCATATATACATATATGCTCTATAGATTATATCTACATGTAACTATACACATTTTATGAGAATGCATGTATATACACATGCATAAATGTGTGTATATATATATGCATATACATATCCATACATAAACCCTGAGTCATTATCAGTGGTAATAAGGAGAAAAGAATAACTTCCTCAGTCTAATGATGACTACTCCATATTGCAACTAATATATCACAATTCCAAGGCAAATAGTCAGCTCAGTAAATTCAGTGATACAGAGAAAAACCAAAAGGCCTCCACGACACTATACAAAACAGCTCAACTACTACATTTTTCACATTTTTACTAGACCATTCAAGTGGATAAAATCTTATAGCTATTTTTTCTATCTGAGAAAACTAAAAAATAGAAAATATCCATATTTCATCATTTTCTTTTTTTTAATTTTCTTTATTTCAAGTCAATTCAATTCAACTCAACAACATGGAAAAATAGATAGTGTGCTAAAAGTGGATGGAGTGTTGTTAGCTTTGGAATAAAGAAGGCCTGAGATCAAATGCTACACCAGATACTCAACATTGTATTATTCTCGGCATGTCACTTAATCTATGATCCTATGAGC
Source organism: Petaurus breviceps papuanus (assembly GCF_028583685.1). Classification (NCBI taxonomy): domain Eukaryota; kingdom Metazoa; phylum Chordata; class Mammalia; order Diprotodontia; family Petauridae; genus Petaurus; species Petaurus breviceps. The sequence goes on from NW_027187372.1 coordinate 13,747,857, forward strand.
CGTTGAACAAGCATTTATCAAACCCCTGCTGTGTACAAGTCACACTCCCCCAAAAGAAAAACAAAATTACTCTGATGCCTCATCATGAAATGGAGCTGACTAGATTCTTAATAAGTATACAAAGAGAGTATATGCTCTTATACATTTTACCATACTTGACAATCTTTGGTGTAGTTCTAGCAACAAATTGAATTTGCTACATATGATATCCTTGTCTGGTAACCAATGAATAGTCTTCACGTGGGAGTAACTGAATTATATCAATCTTGACATTCTTCCTATAAATTAAACCAGAAGAGGGGCAGCCAGTTAGCACAGTGAGTAAGAGCACCAGCTCCAGTGTTGGGATGACCTAGAGATCGAATCCTGGGCTCAGATACTTAGCACCCAGAAATAACTGGCTTTGTAACCTTGAGCAAGTTACTTAACCCCTATTGCTTTAAAAAAAATTAAACCAGAAGAGAGAAGGCAATTTCAGCTAATAGGGTAACACAAATCATAGCTTATCCTTGGAAAGGCATAAAGGAACAGAAAGAATTGGGTTTGTGGTGCATTTAAAGAAAACAAGAAACTCCATTTTAAGATATATTTGGTCGTCTCATATTTCAGTGTGGATGGTAATTATTTACAAAAACTCAAAAAAAACAAAATATACAATCCTCCCCCAAAAAAGAACCCCACAAAAGCAAAATAGTTGTAACTAAGGGATCAAGATCTGTTGCAAGAGACTGAGAGGTAGCAACATTCTATGAAGAACTTGATAAGTACTCCAAATTAAATTAGCATTTATTTTAATACTTGGCAACTTCAATAAAATATGGTAATGTTGAAAGATGGTGAAAAAATGTGTTTAGAAATATGACTCAGGAATAAGGAAGTAGAGAAGCAAATGACTTGAAGATAACTCATACAAATACTTTAGGCATATATTCTCTGGACATGTACTAAATGGAGGAAGGGAGAGAGGGAGAAAGAGAGAGCATTTTAACAAATAGTAAATTGTGAGATATAGAATTAAAATATTTATTTGGGTACAATCAGGTTATTGACATCTTAGAGAAAAGATCAAAATTATAACATGATAAAAGATAGAATACAATTAAGGGGGAAAAAAAACCATGATGTTCAGGTAGAACAGCCAAACCTCTTTAATCACTCAATAAACATACATGAAGTCCCAACTATGTTTCAGGAATATTCTGGGCACTTGAGATGTGAAAGAAAAAATGAAGCAGTCCTGACCTTCAAGGAACTCACGTTTTATTTTGAAGAAATGCTATGTGAAATATGTACAACTTCTTTACATAGAAGTAGATGACTTATCAATGTTGCAAATGTAAAATTGACAGAAATGACAAAGACACAAATTGAAATACTTTCATCTTTAAGTTCAACTATTGTCACTCACTAAATAAACTCCAGTGACTGCCAGTGACTTCTAAGATCAAATATATATTCCTGTTTGGCATCCAAAGCTCTTAGAATACTGATTCAACTTAGCTTTTCAGCCTTATAGACAATATTAGCCTTCACTAACACTCTGTTTCACTCACACTAGTCCCTGCTCTGTTCTTCACATATGAGACTCCATCTCCTATCCCTATGCCTTACACAGGTTTTCCTCCATGACTAGAATGTGCTTCCAAATTTTCTCAGTCCCTTAGGACCTTTCGTTTGTTTCAAATGAAAGCTAAAATGCCAACTTCTACATTAATCCTTCCAAAATTCTCAAGCTCTGAGGGCCTTATCCTTCAAAATTAACTTATATTTATCTATTTGGTATATATTTTATATACAATTATATAGTTCAGTCATTACCAAACATCTTCTCTCTAGACTCTGTAGCTTTGGGCTGGCTTTCTCATTCAAATTTGCATTGACTCTGGCAAATCAGGAAATTTTACCCAGAGATGAATACTTCAACTCAGTTTCAGGATCTTAGGATAATACTAGTGTGGAGAAACTATTTATCTACTATTCAAAATTATAGATCCCGAGTCCCTGCTGCTTGGGTTCCCATTTAAACAAATCAGCCAAGATGACACTATTAACTCTTAATTGTGACACATTTACCAATTATTTTCCAGGACAATACATGACTCTGGACTATAGACCTTAATATTCCTATTTTCAATAGGAATAGTCTACCCCAAAAGCTTTGTATTAGGTCTCTTCTTTGGGTATGCTCAACTCTCTTTCTTGGATGGACTCTAAGGCAATATAATGTTTTTGGATTTGTTTGTTTTTATTAAAAGTCCCTACAACTGGGGTTTATAACACTATTTATGTTTGCTATCTATGCTAGTATCTGAGATGTGAATTGTCTCAATCTCTAGGTGACAATAAAAGGGGGGCCAGAAAAATCTCTCCTTTCTTTAGCCAGTTTTATTAAACAGTAATGGATTCTTCTGCCAATCAGGCCCTTTTAGCAATGATTTTCCTTCATTCTGCTTCTCATATGAAACAGTTCTTCTAACCCACTCAGCCTCTAGTGGCAGATGCAAAACTTGTCATATTTGAGTCATCTCATTAGAAGAGCAATGCGGTCTCTAAGGTTTTTTTTTTTTCTTAGTCTTAGTTCTTAGTTTGGCTGTTATTTCTGTGAGATGTCTACTCAGCTGGACTTGGCTGTCTTTGTTCAAGTAGCAGGAGAGAGTCTTAGTTCTCTTTCAGTCTTTTTTTCTCCTTCCTTTCTTTTTTCTTCCTGCCTCAAAACAGGTTCTCCTCATATGAAGTAATTCACCTCTCTATTAAGTAGTATAACCAAAATTCATATTTCTGTAAGACACAGAACAAATGGGCAATATGAAATCACTTCATATTCAATTAGATTTCTTGTTATCATGTAAATTTTTACAATAATTATATATATATATATATATATATATGTGTATATATACATATATATATTAGTTGCTGGAAAACAAGGGACTTAAGCCACCTTTTCCTTCAGTATTTGCTTTTTTCAGCTAGAAGTTATTTTTTTTATCAGATACTCTCAAAAGTGTTTACGATTCTGCCCAAGTATTTTTCTCCAAGGTGTTACTTTTCTCACTATTCCTTATATGCCTATTACTGATTTTGACCCTTTCCATATATAAAATAACCAAATGAGAGAAAAGTCACCATCTTATAATTACATATATAAGTAATACATAATGTATTTATGTATATATAATATATAATAAAAATAATACATAATGTATTTCATGATATGTAATATTATATGGTGTGTAATAGAATAAGTAATATCATTATATAAAATGATATTATATATGCTATGTTTCCCTGATAGATTCTATCTCCATGTATGGATATAGCTAGTAATATACCTTTTTCTCTGCAGCATGTGGCACCCACATAAAAACTGGCCATGTATCAGAAAATAAAAACCTCACAAATGTAGAAAGACACAAATATTAAATCCTTTTCAGATCATGATGCAATAAAAATAATATGTAATAATTGATCTTTGAAAGATCCATTAAAAATTAACTGGGAACTAGATAATCAAATCCTAGAATGGTGGGTCAAACAACAAATCATAGAAACAATGAATAATTTGATCAAAGAGAATGACAACAATGAGACAAAAGAACAAAATTTATGAGAAGCAGCCAAAGCAGTACTTAGGAGAAATTTTATATTTCTAAATCCTTATGTGAATAAAATAGAGAAAGAAGAGATCAATTAATTGGGCATGTAATTAAAAAAGCTAACAAAAGAACAAATTAAAAATCCCCAATTAAACACCAAATTGAAATTCTGAAATTCAAAGGAGAGATTAACAAAATTGAAAGTAAAAAAAATGAACTAATAAATAAAATTAAGACACAGTTTTGTGGGGAAAAAAATCACAATAAAATGGATAAATCTTTGGTTAATCTGATTTAAAAAAATAAAACCAAATTACCAGTATCAAAAATGAAAAGGGTAAATTTACCACCAATGAAGAGAAAATTAAAACAATTATTAGGAGCTATTTTGTCCAACTGTATGCCAATAAATCTGACAATCTAAGTAAAATGAATGAATATTTATATAAATTGCCCAGATTGACAGAATATTAAATAAAATAATTAAATAACCTCATTTTAGAAAAATAAATTGAATGAGCCATCAATGAACTCCCTAGGAAAAAATAGATGGGTTTACAAGTGAATTCTATGAAACATTTAAAGAACAATTAATTCTAATACTACCAAATTCCTTTTGTTACACAAATATGGTGCTAATATCTAAACCAGGAAGAGCCAAACAGAGAAAGAAAATTATAGATCAATTTCTCTAAGGGAAATTGATGCAATAAATAAATAAATAAATATTAGCAAAGAGATTACAGCTATTTATTACCAGGATAATACACTATGATCAAGTGAGATTTATACCAGGAATGCAGGGCTGATTAAACATTAGGAAAACTATCCACATAATTGGTCATTTTGATAACAAAACCAACAGAAATCATATGATTATCTTAAATGATGTAGAAAAGTCTTTTGACAAAATAAAGCACCCATTCCTATTAAAAACACTAGAATCATAGGGATGAATGGAGCTTTCCTTAAAATGATAAGTAGTATCTGTCTAAAATCATCGGCAAGTATTATGTATGATGAGGATAAGCTAGAAGTCTTCCCAGTAAGATCAAGGGTGAAACAAGGATGCCCATTGTCACCACTATTACTCCATATTGTACTAGAAATTTTAGCTTTAGCAATAAGAGAAGAAAAAGAAAATGAAAGAATTAGAGTAGGCAATGAGGAGACAAAGTTATCACTCTTGGAAAAGACATAATGGTATACTTAGAGAATCTTAGAGAATCAACTAAAAATCTTCTTGAAATAATAACTTCAGCAAAGTTGAAAGCTACAAAATAAAGCCACATAAATCATCACATTTCTATATATCACCAACAAAGCTCAGCAGCAAGAGATAGAAACTGAGTAATCCCATTTAAAATAATTGTAGACAATATAAAAATATTTGGGAGTATACTTGCTAAGACAAACCCAGAACTATATGAACACAATTACAAAACATTTTTCACACAAATGAAGTCATATCTAAACAATTGAAAGAAATAAATTGTTCAAGTGTAGGCCAAGCTAATGTAATAAAAATGAAAATTCTACCTAAATTATTTTATTCAGTGCCATACCAATCAAATTACCAAAAAATCCTTTTATACAGCTAGATAACAATAATAACGAAATTCATTTGGAAGAACAATAGGTCAAGAATATCAAGGGAATTAGTGAAAAAAATGCAAAGAAAGGTTACTTAGCCATACCAGATCTAAATCTATATTATAAAGCATGAATCATCAAAACCATTTGGTATTGGCTAAAAAATGGAGTGGTGGGTCAGTGAGATAGATTGGGTACACAAGACACAGTAGTAAATGACTATAGTAATCTACTGTTTGATTAATCCAAAGACTCCATGTTCTATCATAAGAACTCACTATTTGATTAAAACTACTGGGAAAACTGAAAAAACAGCATGATAGAAATTAGGCATTGACCAGCATCTCACACTGTATATGTACCAAGGCTTGGTCAAAATGGGTAAACGATTTAGACATAAAGGGTGATACCATAGGCATTTTAGGATAGCAAGGAATAGTTTACCTGTCAGAGCTATGGAGAAGGAAAGAACTTATGACCAAACAAAAAATAAAGAACATTATGAAATGCAAAATGGATGTTTGATTACATTTAATTGAAAATGTTTTGCACAAATAAAACCATTGCAACTAATATTAGTAGGAAAGCAAAAGGCTGGGAAACAATTTTTACAACCAGTGTTTCTGATAAAGGCCTCATTTCTAAAATATATAGAGAACTGAGTCAAATGTACAAGAATATAAGTCATTCCTTAAATGATAAATGGTCAAAAGATATTAACTGACAATTTTCAGATGAAGAAAATAAGACTATTTACAATCATATAAAAATACTCTAAATCACTTTTGATTAGTGAAATTCAAATCAAAACAACTCTATGAGTTACCACCTCATATCTATCAGATTGACTAATATGACAGAAAAGGAAAATGATTAATGTTGGAGTAGATGTGGGAAAAATGGAACCCTAATGCATTGTTGGTGTAGTTGTGAAGTAATCCAACGATTCTGTAGAGTAATTTGGAACTATGCCCAAAGGGCAATCAAACTATGTGTACCTTTGATCCAGCAATATCACTACTAGGTATGTATCCCAAAGAGATCATAAAAAAGGAAAGGGACCTATGTGTACAAAAATATTTATAACAACTCTTTTTGTGGGGGCAAAGATTTAGAAATTGATGGAATGCCCATTATTTGGGAAATAGCTGAACAAGTTGTGGTATATGAATGGAATGGAATAGTATTGTATTATAAGAAATTGTAAGCAGGAAGACTTCAGAAAAACCTGGAAAGACTTGCATGAATTGATGCTGAATGAATTGAGCAGAGCCATGAAAATATTGTACACATAGTTGAACAATAACTATGATTGACTTAGCTCTTCTCAGCAATACAATGATCCAAGACAATTACAAAAGACTTATGATGGAAAATGTTTTCCACTTCCAGAAGAAAAAACTATGAAGTCTGAATGCAGATCAAAACATACTTTTTCAATTTATTTTGGCTTTTCCCTTTGATTATGTTTCTTCATTCACAATATGACTAACATAGAAGTATGTTTGTATGTTCACACATATATATCCTATATCAGACTGCTTGTCATGTTGGGCAATGGGGAGGGAAAGGAGGACCTGAGAACAATTTGAATTCAAAGCTCTATAAAAATGAATGCTGAACACTATCTTTATCTGTAATTGGAAAAAATAAAATACTCTTTATAAAGAAAAATAATTAATTTAAAACTATTATTAGCCACAGGAGAGAATACTCCAAGTCACCAATAGTAAGAAAAATGTAAATCAAATTGGACCTGATATTTCTCCTCATAAACACAAAATTGGCAGATATAATAGTAATGAAATTTGAAGATCCCTTTGTATTGGAAAGCTAAGTGGTACTTAGCCTCTGGCAAAGAAACAGAAGGCATGAACCCCTGTTGCTGAAATAACAGAAGGGGCCAGACAGGGAGGAGCTATACTGTATTTAAGGAAAAGCACTACCTGGACAGTCAGAACTTCTTAGGATGAGCACCTGAAGGCTGGGCTGCAGCTGGTAGAATGTAACTTCTGTAGAGAAAGTAATTTTGTTTTGAGAATGGGAGAAAGTAATTTTGATTTTGAGAATGGGAGAAAGTGATTTTGATTTTTGAGAATGGGAAAGAAGTGATTGTGATTTTGAGAATGGAGCTGAAGATTACTGAGGGCCAGCCAGAGGTGCTGAGGCTGCTGAGGATTTCTGAGAGTCAGCTGGAGCTGCTGACTGAGGAAGCATGACTGTGGTGTCGGTATTCTGTACAAATGTTGTTGTGGCTTTGTTAATGTGTATTAATGTTCTTGTGGCTTTATTAAGCCTTGTCTTCCCAGGAACAGAGACTATGAAGGATTTGAGATGGACTTGACACTGTGAGCTCGAATGTGGAGCAGGAACTGAATGGAAAGCTGGACAAGGAGCTGGGAGCTGTCTGCCTTTGAACTTAGGTGGCAGTTGGTTAGATTTAGGTAGGAGCTGGGACCATGTGCCTCAAGTCAAGATGAAAAGACTTTTCTGTGGGTACTGATTAGTGATGAAATTGTGATTTACTTGTGACCAAGGGGTGGATGGCCTATGTATTTTGCACTACCCCTGTAATGGGAATGTAAATTTTGAAGATCTTCCCTGCCCCTAGGCTAAAGTGCACCTTGAACCTGGGGTGGGAGGCTTGTTTTTCAGTAGATACTTCTTGATTGGCCAGTGAGTCAACAAGGTTGTTACATTCTCTGAGCCAGGAGAAGGCTATATAAGCCCTGATGTGTAGCTTTGTTTTGGGGCTCACTTTGAGAAGTGTTCTGTGATTTGATGAAACTTTGGGCTAGCTGTTGTCCAGAACCTCCCGGCTTTGAAACCCAGATGTTGATTGGGTATGGATGTACTGGTTGGACAGTTTGGAAATCTGTCTACTTGATCTGTTTCTCTGACTTGATAATTCTGCCTGTATACTTTGAATTTCGGGGTGCTGACCTTTTTCCCCTGAACTAGGTAAACAATACCTATCTGACTGATTAAAGTAAGCTTGTTAACCCATTTTGAGTTGCTTTCCTTTAACAAAGCAGATCCAAGAACCTGTATTGGCAGCAAACCCTGAGGACACTTGGGTTGCTTGCTGCTACAAAATGGCGTCATGAACAGGATCTGCAGAGTAAAAGGAAAGTATGGGGGATGGGATAATTGTTTGTTTCCCAGTTGTGGTAGCTGTGACTCTGTGGAGCCGTGGAGCAGGAGAGAAGAATGGCCTGCATGTGGACTTCGCCGAGCTGAGAGCAGGAATGGTGAGCTGCCTGCATTGGGACCTGGGCAGAAGCCAGGAGTGGCTGCAGCCTGTGGGAGGAGAAGGAACCCAGAAGTTCAGAATTCAGCCACAGGAAAAGATAAGAACTGAGCAGCAAAGGAGGGGCACTGATTGTGTTTCCTTGCTGCATCCCATAGTTTGGGACCCAGGGGGAGGATGGACTTGTGACTATGGGGGGTGGGATGAAGTGCCGTGGACCCCCAAGGACCCCACTTTGTTGGTTTTGTTGTCCAGCCCCCTCTCTGTACTTGGAAGAAGGGGCTGGAGCTGTGTGAGGGGCAGGACACCCCCCCCTTCCTCCCAAGAGAACTTTATTTGGACTCCTGTTTAGAATTGAGGTGGAAATGCTATGTACTTTGTGTTTGTTTAAGGCCAAGCGACCACTTTGGTAACTTTAGTTCTGTATCTTGAAAATGTGACCTATGATTGTTAATGCTAATTCAAAAGTAAATTGTTTATGCTATGGGCATGAAAGATCTTGGGGCCGAATGTAATGGGATTTTAAATTTTGAAGATCTTCCCTGCCCCTAGGCTAAAGTGCACCTGGAACCTGGGGTGGGAGGCTTGTTTTTCAGTAGATACTTCTTGATTGGCCAGTGAGTCAACAAGGTTGTTACATTCTCTGAGCCAGGAGAAGGCTATATAAGCCCTGATGTGTAGCTTTGTTTTGGGGCTCACTTTGAGAAGTGTTCTGTGATTTGATGAAACTCTGGGCTAGCCGTGGTCCAGAGCCTCCCGGCTTTGAAACCCAGATGTTGATTGGGTATGGATGTAATGGTTGGACAGTTTGGACATAAGTCTACTTGATCTGTTTTTCTGACTTGATAATTCTGTCTGTATACTTTGAAGTTCGGGGTGCTGACCTTTTTCCCCTGAACTAGGTAAATGATACATATCTGACTGATTAAAGTAAGCTTGTTAACCCATTTTGAGTTGCTTTCCTTTAACAAAGCAGATCCAAGAACCTGTGTTGGCAGCAAACCCTGAGGACACTTGGGGTGCTTGCTGCTACAACCCCTTAAGAGGATAATGAGTAGTGACTGATGATTAAATAGTGCCTGATGACTGAATAGTGACTGATTTGTAACATACCGTGTTTCCCCGATAATAAGACACTGTCTTATTATTTTTTTTGGACAGAAAAACACCAGAGGGCTTATTTTCAGGGGAGGGCTTATTTTAATGAACATTGACAGCAATTTTAATAAACAGGTAAATGTGAACAAAAAAAATGTACCTTTATTCAATAAGCAAATCACTGGGGAAGAACAGGATGACACGCTCACTGCTGCAGCTCTGATTGGATGCAGCTCGGAGCGCGGCGTGCGTTTCACCGGGGGCGGGGGGGGACGGTGCATACAGAGGGTACCATAATGTAGCATGTTGCGCAGGGGATCACCTTCACTACAGTAGCAATCAATAGGGCTTATTTTCAGGGGAGGGCTTATTTTAGAGGAATCTTACACAGTAAGGGGAGGGCTTATTTTCGGGATAGGTCTTATTATCGGGGAAACACGGTAGCGTACTCCATGGGTGAAGGACTTTTACCTTTTGTACTTTATGATTGACTGATTAAGTTACTAAGTGATTGAATGACTAAGTGATTGCACTTTGTTCAAAATTATGTGACCACATTGGTGAAAACTATATGGCCATTTTAGTGATAAGTTGTAGAGTTATTATGTCATTGTGAATGCGCATTTTGATTTTCTATGATAAGTTATAACATTGTGAATGCTTTACCTTGGTTTTCTGTGAATGGTTTGCTCTTATTTGTTACTGAATAGAGTGTTCACTATATTGTGTAATCAGAATCTTTAAAGCTATTCACAGCAGCCATCCTCCGGAAAGCTGCTTATGTTTGGCTTTACAGCAGATAAAAAACAAGAATGGTCAGTATAAGAGGGAATGTGAAATACAGGTGCATTAATATATTATTGGTGGAGCTGTGGGTTAGTAAAACCATTTTAGAAAGCAAATAAGAATTATGCAAATAAAACTACTAAAATATTCATACTCTTTGATCCAGAGATTTGACTGCTAAGCATATATGGAAAGGGAGCCATGGATGAGAAGAAAATCTCTATGTACACCAAACTATTTAGAAAAACACTTTTTGTGGTAGCAAAGAATTGAAAAGAATGACTAAACAAAATATGATTCATTAATTTATTGGAACATTACCATACTCTAAGAAACAATGCATATGATCAATATAGAGAAATGTAGAAAGAACTACATGAAATGATGCAAAGTAAATTGAAGAGATAAACTATATATAATAACTACAACAAGGCACATCAAAGAAACAAAAAAACAACAAAAAATTAAAATGAATTTTGTGAAATGGCAAAGGATAATCTGGACCCCATGAGAAGATACCTCCATCTATTGCCTTGCAGAGGTGGGGGATTTACATTCTTACATGTGTGTAATGCTCCATTTAATGTCATTTTTTTGGTGAGGTATTCATTGGTTTTGATGATTTTTTTTTTGTTGTCTTCAATTTCTTTACTCTAAAAAAAACACTTTTATTATAAGGAATGGTTGAGGGAGGAATACAGGAGAAAGTTTAAGTAACATAAAACTAATGCTATTAAAAATATACATTTTTTTAAAAATTAGCATAACTATCCTTATAGGAACCAATCAATTCAATGAGGCATACTTTCTAAACAGATATATAATAAGATACACAAATGATATAGCTTTTTAATCAGTGTGTGTCTGTGTGTATCTGTGTCTGTGTGTAAATGCTGTTAGGATATTTTATTTCTTACTTTGAGCTAAAATCCACATATCTCTTTTCCCTAGTTCTGCCCTTTGGGATAAAGCAAAACAAAATCAAACCTTCTTTTACATGTCAGCCATACAAATATTTGAATAAAACTAACATGTACCTTCAAGTTAGGCATCCCTGGTTTTTTTCAGTTAATCAACATGCCATTATCTTGAGGATTGTCACCATCTCAGTCATCCTTCTCTGGATTTTCTTTTGTTTATTTATGTCCTTCCTAAAATGAAGAACCCAGAATTAACACAGCTCTCCAGGTGTGTGCTAAAAAGAGCAAAGTGGAATTAAGAAAATCACTGCCTTAGTCCTGGACATAATGTCACTAAATACACTTTAAGATGAGAAAATGTCATAATTATGTCAGATATCATGTTGTTGGCTCATATGGAATTGGCAGTCCACTAAAAAACTCAGATTTTCACCACTGCATGGTGCCTTTTCCACTAAGGGTAAATAATGAAGCTCTGTTATTAACCAAGGTGTCATACAAAAAAAAAGTAATTAATTTCACTATTGTGTATAACATTTTAAGTGAAATTATTTTAGTTAATCTAGATTTATAGTCTATGGTGATGATATAGATAGGAGATACAAATATTAAGCATTGTCCATGTATTTTAATTGTTCTTGTCAATCTTTAGAGATGTTCCTCCACATGAAACATCTAGTCTGACTTACAGGGGGAAATTATGTTTTCAGTTACAGCAGCTGCCAGGGTTTACCAGTGTAAGAGCAATTTTATAGTATAATTTCCTTATCCTTGTTTTAACACTGAATTGGATTTTAAAACGAGGTAAAATCAGTTAAGTAACATACATTAGTAATCAGCAATCCTTTTAGTGCCATAACAGGAGATTCTTTCAATGGAGAGAGTTATGAACACCTGACTCACACACCCTAACATTTTACAAGGTAATACTCAGGAAATGGCTCACCATTTGCAGGTGCTATCAATTCAGTCAACATTTAAGACTTTTTTCTATTAATTTTATAGGGTATTCACTTTAAAAATCACTAACCAGAATATTATAAGTCCCCCAGGATTACACAAACAGGATGCTATTTCTTTGGGTTTGGTTATGTTATATATTTTCTGACTGTATTTATGAATCCTGAAAAAATCCATTCCATTAAACATGATTATTTTCTAAGCACTTGGATTTTGCTTAAATGACTTATTTAAAACATAACTAGAAACTATAGCTTTCTTATAGACAAATTATCTAACATTATATAATTTAGTAGATTTCTTGAAAAACAATATATTCCTTTTGTTTATAAAAATTACAGATGCCTAGAGAAGCTTCAGAAGACACAAAATAGAAAGTCTCTTTTTCTGACATGCCTTTAATGAAATATAAGTGGAAGGCTTTATTTTCTTAATCTATCCTAATTAGTCATTTGAACATGGTCATACATTAATTATGAAGGTTGCAGGGAAAACTTAATAATAATAACAAACATGTACATTGTGCTTTAATGTTTGCATATTGCTTCAGAAATATTATCTTTTAAATTTCATAGCAACCCTGAGAGGTGAATGCTATTATTATCTCCATAGATGAAAAAACTGAAGCAGATAAAACTGAAGAAGAACTTAAATAAGTTCTCTAGGGTCCTAGCTCTACTAAGTGTCAACCTAAATTTTGAACTCTGGTCTTCTGAATTCCAGGTCCTGAGCTCTACCCAATGTGCCACCTAATATACACAGCCTAAATAAATGAAGCTAATCAAGGACCTAGATATTTTGGAAAAGACAAAGTGAATCATGATCCTTAAAAATTAATTATCACTGTGCTATAGAAAATAAATTTGATAAAATATAGATTTTGATAATTATGTCCAAATATAGTCTCACAGACTTTTTCTGATATCCATTGGCTATAAGTCTTACAATTGTGTGAATACCTTCTGTTACTGTTATTTGATTATGTACTACATTACACATTAATGATTGACCATATTGTCCCTACAAGTTAATATTTGTAAATTTCTCAACTCAATGCCTAGTACATAGTAGGCACTTAAATACCCATTCTTACCTTTTCCCTATCTGATAGTATTGTGCATATCTGGGAAATTATATCATGTAACAAACCAGTTTGAATGTTTTCATTTAATGAAATTCATTCAATTTGAATTTTTCTTTTTTCCCAACTTGAATTCAATTTGAATTTTTTTAGCAAATAGTTTCACAAAAGGAAAAATAGAATTGTAAACAAAAGTGAAATCTTTTTTTTTTCTGAAGTCTACTCTTGTATATCTCCATAATACCAAATAGTGATATAGTTTATAAATTTAGACCTAGGAGGGACCTAAGAGGACATCCATTTCAGCCTCTTTGCTTTTCAGATCACTAAAGGAAGGCCCAGAGATAATAAGTGATTTGCCTAATGAGATCAGAAATGTCACAAAGATCAGAGCAATAACTCAAGTCTAGACCCTCTGAGTCCCAAACCAATATTCTTTGGAAATTATTAGAAGAGATCATTCAAATGAAAAAAATAATTTATATATTATGCAAATTAAAATGATCAAATATTAATTTTACTTAACTATTTGACTTTAGATTATGCATCATTTAAAAATTACTGCGATTCTGTAGTCTTGAGTTGTTATCTTTTAGGAAGGACACTTTTTATTTTTATAGTAAGAGTTAATGAAAAAAACAAAACAATGAATTCAGCAGATAGAAGTTCTCTATGAATTACTACTGCTGCTGCTGCTATCGTTATTGCCACTACTTCTAGCTAGCTAGCATTTGTATTGTATTTTAAGGTTTGTAATAAATCAATAAACATTTAGCATCTACTGTGTGCTGGGCATTTTGCTAAGCCCTGGGGATACAAAAAGAGACAGAAGACAGTAAAGTATTTTACAAATATTATCTCATTTTATCTTCACAACATCCCTGAGAGGTAAGCATTATTACTACCTTGATTTTACAGATCAGGTAATTGAGGCATACAGAAGTTGAGTGTAATGGTAATGTAAATGAAAAGATCTTTCACATCCATTAATATGCCCATGTGACCTGCTTAAGCTAAATGGAAGCCTAAGACACATGAGTTTGAGTCACATAAAACCTGTGGTAGGAGGAGCTTTCTGAATGGGTAGAGCAGGAAGGGTGGAGGACAACTGAGAGGAACTTGCTCAGAGCAGCTAGCACTGAAGGAGAGGGAGGAAGCAGGCAGCAAGCTGTGAGTATTCATTTGTGGGAAGGCTCTAGAAGGGGGAAGGCTTGGGGATGGTGGTACCCTCTGCATTGTTATTGTGAATATAATTCTTTGTTGCTATGATATATTTGGCTTCCTGGTGATAGGATTCAGCTTTCTGGTGTTTGAATAAATGTTTTCAGTTCTGTCTTCCATGTGGAGAGTCTGTTATATTTTAAGATTCAGAATTATGCCAGCATATTCATAGCTGCCATAGGTGCTGTGAATATTGTATTGCTGCTACAGTGACTTACATGAATTTACACAGCTACTAAGGTAGTATGCTATACTGGAAAGGGATAAGGAGAGACAGAAGACCAGAGTTCTTCTTATAGGACATTATGTGTATATATTATATGTATGTGTGCATATATGCATGGATGTATATGTATGTGCACATTATACACTTATACTATTTAGTATAGTATCATGTTTTTAAAATGTATACTTTGGTTAAGTTTTGACAACACATTAGAATTTTGTGATAGGAAAAGAGGCAATGAGGGGTGCAAAGCTCCAGGGATCAAGTTCCCCCAAGGTCTGGTCTTTGGTAATGTTGACTGGGCAACTGGCAATTATCGAGAAGGTTGCCAAACGGGAGAAAAATCACACATTTTTCAGATTGCTGTGAAATTCTATGTAATATCCATTCTTGCTAGAAGCCAGATCAACATTTTTTGTGGTTCCTCCTTGGTTTTTGCTGTCTTAAAAAACTACTTTAAATTCAGACCTAGCAGTTCAGTTTAGAAAAACTCTAAGATCTTTACAGCAAGGTAATGTCCTGTTATTTCAGTAAGATTGTGAGTTTTATTTTGAAACCATTATGGATAAAGGATATCTTTTCAAAGTGCTGGATATGAAACATTAAACCAATCATTGCCTTTAATTGGGGTTCTTTGGGAAATAGTATTGGAGTAGAAAAGAAAATTAAAAGCACTGCATCACTGTACCAAATAAAGGAGGCTTTCAGACATTTATTGATTGTAAATAATACGTGATTTTTGGCCAAAATACATGATTCAATCATTATGTTTTCTTGGTTTCGACAATAAATGTTCAAATTCTGTTTTTTAATCATTCATCCATTAACTGCTCTCTAACACTCTCCAATACTGTAAATGAAAATTATGGTAAATCATTTGCTGCCTAATCCCACTTCTGATGTTTTAACTATTCTCCATTTTCAGTACTTTGATGAATGCAGATTAGAAAACCCAATTTTAAATAGCAATGAAAAGTGCCTGATTTTTCTATTCCCATATTACAGGCATATATGTTTTCATGGGTTGTCACAGCCAGCCTACTGATGATGGACTCTCTGTAGTTAGCTAGGCCAGTGGTGAAAAAAAATCTGTTATCAGGATTTTTCTTGAAATCTTTTAGCATAACCTCTTCTGCTAACACTCAACTAGTATGGCCTTCAGGAACCCAGACTTACCTGTACTCCACAGCAATGTGTCAGATGTAAGGCTTTATATAACTGTAGGCATTTAATGCATATGTGATATTCTTTAAAGGAAATTTCAGTGTGGTACAGTGGGTAGAACACTGGACCTGAAGTAAGAAAGACCTGAGTTCAAATTCAAACTCACACACTAGATGGGTGATCATGGGCAAGTCAAATCTGTTTGCCTCAATATCTGTAAAAAAAAAAAAAACTGTTCAGTTTCAATATCTGTTAAATAAGCATAATAATAATATTTATCTCCAAGGGCTGCTATGAGGATAAAATAATACTTGTAAAATATTTTGCAAACCTTAAAAGTGCTATATAAATTGTTGTTGTTGTTATTAATTTTATTAATTATTGGCAAATAGAAGCCAGATCACCTGACTGCAGACCAGTACTGTGCTCCATAGAAATTAAGGCTCATTAATTCTAAAGGAACAATGATGATGCATAATCATCTCATTTACATAGATGTGAATTATATGGATAAAGATAATATATGAGAAATTATTGTGAAAATAAACAGTGAATTATGCATATAGGGCTTATGGTATTATTACCCTCATGGAAATATTTGCATTTTGTGAAAGGGGAAAGATACTTTAAGACAGAATAATTCATCTCTCTCACAGTCCTGATAATAGTTGTTTTTTTTTTTTTTTACCATTGGCCTAGTTAACTACAGAGAGACCATCATCTGTAGACTGGCTGTGAAAATTCATAATTTAGTTATTATGAAAAAGGCCATGTGATACAGTGAAAAGAAGGCTGAACTTTGAGTCACGAGATATCTGAGTTTGAATACCACTTCTGATGCTTATTAGTTCTGTTATCCTAGGCAACTGATGATCTCTTTGAACTTCCATTTCTTCTGTAAAATAAAGCTCTATCATACTTAACTCACAGGATTCTTTTTTTTTTTTAAGCAATCGGGGTTAAGTAACTTGTTCAAGGTTACACGGCCAGGTGTTTCTGGGTAGGTGCTAAGTGTCTGTGCCTGGATTCGATCCCCAGGTCATCCCAACACTGGGGCCCATGCTCTTACTCACTGTGCTACCTAGCTGCCCCCTAACTCACAGGATTCTTTAGAGAATAAAATGAGAAAATGTTCTATGCAAATCTGGAAATTGTGTATAAATGTCAGTTATTATTGTTATCACAGGATGGGTTGGGGAAGATTCCGCAGTTGAGGTGAGTGAACTATTTTCTAACTAGGAAATAATTCTAGCTGATATGATATGACAATTTTTAATTCATAAAGCATACCTTCCACAAATATCTGAGGAAGTAAGTATAAATTGAATCACCATCTTATTTTTAAATGAAAAAATTGATACCCAAATAGGTTAAGTCAATTGCCATAGACATTATTAATCACCAATGGCTGGACCATCTCCAAGTCTTTTGAAGTCAAGCTTAATTCTCTTTTGACTGCATATATCACACTTCCTTTCACAGCCTCCCAGTCTGTTGATGCATAAAGTTTTTGCTGACATTTGATTGGCATGGTCTGGATATCTACTGTCTAGCTAGAGGGATCATGTGCTATGGTGAAGAAAGTGCTGGATGCAAAGTCAAAGGTCTAGACTCAAGTTCTAACTGTAAGAAAAGATCTAGGCTCAAGTCTTAGCTACAAGACAATGGACAAGTGAATTAAGGCCTATTACTCTCAGTTTCCTAATCTGTAAAATGGGGATAATAAGGCTTGCATTAGCTGCCTCACAGGATTCTTTTCTACCTAACAAAAAATAATGTTTGATAGGATATTTGCATAATATGCTACATAAATGTCATCATTTACTCAGACACTTAACACAAAAAATAGCTGTGTGACCTTGGGCAAATCACTTAACCTGAATTGCCTTCAAAAAAGCAAAAAAAAAAAAGTCATCATTTTATTATAGATAAAGACCAAAGAGGTTTAGTCTCTTGTCAGAAAATACACAGGCATTAAATGATAAATAAATATTTGTGCATGTGTTGCTTAAGTGATTTCTTTCAGTGGTAGTGGATGGGGAAGAAAGTTCAGGAATTTTAAAAATGCTCAAAATCCATCTTAGATAATAGGGAATATTTTATGCCTCCTTAAGTACAAATATCACAAATTGCAAATGTTTTGTTGCATTGCAAACCAAAGTAGAGAAGATACTCACTTTTGCATATTCCATAATTAATCTATTATAATGTCGTTATACAAGTATAATTCTAGAAATATGTGGGAGATTTCAACATATGGAAAATTATTTGCTACAAATATAGATGAAAACTCTTTTAGATTCTTTAATGATCTCTTTAAGCCCTGAGACAAAAGATTAAAATTCAACAAGCTTCTTTAAAAAAAAAATACATCCTCAGTTAATCTTTTGCTTTTGAACAAAGTCCAAAGAAGGGAATGATTGGTAGAATGCATGCTAATTGTGATAGAAGAGTTCCATAAAAGTTTAGGAGTCTCCCAAATATCTTTTGTTCAAATCTTCAAAAGATAGATAGAAAGATAGACAGACAGACAGACATTTTTGGAAGCTCTAATTATTCTCTAAAGAATAGGATTTCTTTTAACCTACATCTGGTTTTTAGAAAATGGTACTATTTAAATCTGCTTTCAAATTTGGAACTACTTCTGAAAAAGTGAAGGGTAAGGAAGATAGTTTGGATATATGACAATTATCAAAAGGGGATAAGAAAAATATCTAAGACAAAGGAAAATGTATTTCAATTTCAGGTAGAATATATGACATAGGAAAGAACTTCTCACCTAAAAGATGACTGACCATTGAATTGAGATACTTAAAGCACCTCTGGTACTTTCTTTCCCCAATATAATTTTTAAAAGAACTGCCATGGTTTAGTTGTTGATTAGTCATGCTTGAATCAAGAACACTAGACAAAGAATCAGAAAATTTGTGCTCTGATCCTGGCTTGGACATTGACAAATTGTTAGCCTTTGACCAAGTCATTTCTGCTTTTTCATTTGTAAATTGAAGGCAGAAAGGCAGAATGATAGAGTGTATGTATATACATACATACACACATATGTATATAGCATATATATAGACACATATAAACGGTGTAAATATATATGATATTTCAATTAGAAAAGCTTCAGCTCAAATTATACCTTATGAAGGATAAAAAGCTAGCAAAACTAAAGCCACTAAATTAATGAAAAAGACTAGGATTTATTTTAAATATGTTAAGATATACTCATAAGTATCTTTTTTTGTCATTAAGAACTTAGGGTGAGGATAGGTCTGAATTCTAAGAGAGTTTACAGACAGATTACAGAAGTGTCTATAGTCTGTAGAACATAGTCTAGAGGATGGTTCATCTAACTGTATGGAACAACCTGGGCAACAGACTTTCTTTACTTGCCTTACCCATTTTATTTTCTATGTGGATGTTTGGCCATACCCTTTTGATTGGTTACAAATCTCTTCCAGGACCATTGCATTGTGCCAGGGCTTAATGCAATCTATATATCATCTGCTATTTTAACATCTAATAGTGAAGGACTTTAGATATAGAGATAAAGAGAGAGAGATATAAAGATATATACACACGAACATGTGTATATATATATATATATATATATATATATAAAGATTTTGTGTGTGTATGTATGTGTGTGCATACAAATCTTTTTAAGTATTGAGAGTCATTTCTTTTATAAAAAATAAAAAAGTGGTCTTTCCCAAGAAGATAAACCATAAAGAGATAAAATGATTGCTTGTATGGACACATCGACATTCAGTTAAAAATAGAATACTTTAAAAATTCATTTCAAAATTGTAATTTGTGGTAAAAACACAAAAATATACTAAACAATCTCAGTAAAAAATAATAAAACTTTTAGTTAGTACCAGGGAAAATGCAATATGTTTCTCTAGATACTTGTAAGATACATGCATACCTGAATAGAAAGAGAAATTAATTATTTGTGTACATTCTAGTTCTTTGATCTAATAATAATAATCACCACTTAATATTTCAATGATCTAAGATTTCAGTTATGTATGTATTGCCACCATTATCATAGATTGCAGCTAAAGACAAAAGCTATTGAAGAAAAAAATAGTACATATTCCTTGAGGAACTCACATATATCCAAAAAAAAATCCATTATCTAGAATCCAGTGTAACGATAACCCTCTCAAAACTTAGATGAGAAGTCCTGAGATGACATGCAGTCTGTCACTGGTTCAATAATTCAATTCTTTCTAGCTTGGTATAACTTACCTGAAAGGATGTTTTATTGGCATAGCCTTGGAGAACCCAGGGTCACCTTTATGCCATGGTGACATGTATGACAAGGAATTTAATAGACATCCATCAAAACATAATGTCAAATTACCATAACAATTGAAATAACTATGATTTGTAGATATAAATTTATGGAAGATAAATGGCTGGGCACAGTTGTCAAAAATAATTTTATCTGAAAATCTGAAATGTCTACTACAGGTAGAAATGCAAATTCCATGGAGCTACTTTTGGACTTGAGAATATAGAACTCCCTTTAAAACTATACCATTTTGAACATTCTTTCAGACAAACATCATATACATATTATTCCCTCAATAATTTACTTTAATGGTTACATATCTCTTTGTTCAGTAAATTCTGAATGATTTTAAAATAAATTCCTCAGTTAACAACTTTAGACCCCTTTTTTCTTGTTCACTTCTCAGGAAAAATGGAGAACAGCTGCTTACCAACTTGTTTGTAATATTTCCTCATGTACTTGACCATGGCAAAGTCTCTCTGCTGCCTTCTTTTATCCAGGGGTGTATTTGCATGTGAGTGTGGGTGTGGGTGTGTGCACACACTTAAAAAAATTTTTTTTGAAAGCAATTGGGGTTAAGTAACTTGCTCAAGGTTACACAGCCAGGTGTTTCTGGGTGGGTGCTAAGTGTCTGAGCCCAGATTTGATCCCCAGGTCATCCTGACACTGGGGGCAGGGCTTTTACTCACTGTGCTACCTGGCCACCCCATGCACATTTAAACTTATCCTGTTACTCTCATTTACTAAACCCTTTCATGAATTAGAGTGGTAACGATGCTTAGAACTAGGCAGTGCTCTTATAAGCCCAACTGCATCTATTAAACATTTAGCACTTACTATGTGCCCAATGCTGAGGAGAGGTTCTCTGGAGGAAAAAATTCATAGAAAAAATATCATAGAAAGCCATGACAATCATATATCATAAAATTAAAGCATGTTAGTGATAGGAGGGGCATCTGAGATCATCTTGTCTTATCCCTTCATTGTACAGCAGAATAAATATTTTATATGATGAAAGTAAACAGTGATGTCTATAAACTAGGCACTTAATTTTTAAATATGTTGACTCATTTAAACATATTTATTTTTATATTTATCCATTCATTTATCATTCACCCTTCTACCCATTCATTTATTTGTGTATTCATTGATGATTGTTAGTTTATTTATTTAGGTGTTGTGATGGGGGGGGAGGTAAATGAATTTTGAGAAGTGAAGTAACTTGTGTGTGACTTGAGGTGGGGGGGAGTGAGCAGGACAGAGCCAAGATGGAGGAGTACAAGCAGGGACTTACTTGAGATTTCCCCAAACTCTTTCAAATACTTGCAAAAAAGGGAGTCTAAACAAATTCCAGAGCAATAGCACCCACAAAATGAGAGTGAAACTCAAATCTCCAGCCCAAAACAACCTGGAAGACTGACAAGAAGAATATATCACAGTGGCTGGAAGTGGAGCAGGGCACAGTCCTGTGAGTGCTGCACTGACATAGACAGGACCATTGAAGTCCTCAGGGCACTGAATCACTGTCAGCTGTGGCAGTCTCCAGACTTGTCAACTCATAAACACCAAAGACAAAGTAGAAGGTTAGTGGGGAAACTCTGGTGGACCTCGGTGAGAGAAAAGCATGGTCTGGCCCCAGTTCTGGGGCAGCAGAGGTGGCTGTGGTGGCAGTGACAGCTGCAGCAGTGACTGCAGCAGCAGCAGCAGCTGCTTCTGGAGCTTCAAGCCCACAGACATTGGGGGAGGGGGGAGAGGAATCCTTGAATCAGTTGATCAGAGAGGGGTTGCAAGGATCTCTTTGATGGCACTGAGGCAGAATTCTCTTGCTTTTCCCTGCTTGGATCTGGGTCAAAGTCCTGTGTGACAGTCCTGGGGTGAGGAGGAGCAAAGGCAGGGCAGGGCTTGTGGCAGCTGTGGAGAGGGAATCCTCATAGTTACAAGGCAGAAAAGAGTGCTTGTGGTCACTCACAGATCAGAGCACAGTCCAGGAGAGGAGTAAACACCTTTCCTTGGATCAAACTACCTTAGAAGAACTGAAAAATTTACAGGTGCCTAGAAGAATCTCTGAAAACAGCTGTGCAAAACCCCTGAAATTTGGGACAGAGCACTCTCCACTCTGGAAGCAGAGTCCTACCTTGACAAATAGCTTGAAAGTCAAACAATTGGCTGGTAAAATGAGCAGACAGCATAAAAAAAAGACTATAGAATCTTATTTTACTGACAAAGAAGATCAAAACATATAACCAGAAGAAGACAACAGAGTCAAAGTTCCTACATTTAAAGCCTCCAAGAAAAATATGAATTGGTCACAGACCATGGAAGAGATCAAAAAGGATTTTGAAAATCAAGTAAAAGAAGTAAAGGAAAAATTGGGAAGAGAAATGAAAGTGATGGAAAAATATAATGAAAAATGAGTCAACAGCTTGCTAAAAGAGACCTCCAAAAATACTGAAGAAAATAACACCTTAAAAATAGTGTAACCAAATGGTAAAAAGAGGTCCAAAAAGTCAATGAGGAGAAGAATGCCCTAAAAAAGCAGAATGGGACAAATGGAAAAGTGGATCCAAAAGGTCACTGGAGAAAATAATTCCTCTAAAGTTAGAATGGAGCAAATGGAAGCCAATGGTTCTAAGAGAAATCAAGAAATTATAAAATAGAACCAAAAGAAAGAAAAAAAGTAGAAGACAATGTGAAATATCTTATTGGAAAAACCACTGACCTCGAAAATAGATCCAGGAGAGATCATTTAAAATTATTGGACTACCTGAAAGTCATAATCAAAAAAAGAGCCTAAACATCATCTTTCAAGAAATTATCAAGGAAAATTGCCCTGATATTCTAGAACCAGAGGGTAAAATAGAAATGGGAAGAATCCACCAATTGCCTTTCAAAAAAGATTCCAAAAGGAAAACACCTAGGAATATTATAGCCAAATTCCAGAGTTCACAGCTCAAGGAGAAAATACTGCAAGCAGTCAGAAAGAAACAATTTGAGTATTATGGAAATACAAACACAAGATCTAGAAGCTTCTACTTTAAGGGATCAAATAACTTGGAATATGATTTTTCAAAGGTCAGAGGGGCTAGGATTAAAACCAAGAATCACCTCCCCAGCAAAACTGATCATAATACTTCAGGGGGAAATATGGACATTCAATGAAATACAGGACTTTCAAGCATTCTTGATGAAAAGACCAGAGCTAAATAGAAAATGTGACTTTCCAAGACAAGAATGAAGAGAATCATGAGAAGGTAAACAGGAAAAAGAAATCATAAGAAACTTATTAAAGCTGAACTGTTTACATTCCTACATGGAAAGATGCTATTTGTACCTGATGAGGCCTTTCTCAGGAGAGAGAGAGAGAGAGAGAGAGAGAGAGAGAGAGCACAGGGAGAGTTGAATAGGAAGGGTGAATTATCTCATATAAAAGAGACAGGAATAAGCTGTTACAATGGAGGGAAAGGGTGGGGGTATGAAAGGGAATGATCCAATCTTACTCTCATCAGATTTGGCTGAAGGAGGGAATAACATACACACTCAATTGGGTATCTTACCCCACAGGAAAGTAGGGAGAAAAAGGATAAGATGGAGGGGGGGTATGATAGAAGGGAGGGCAGATTGGGGGTGGGGGTTGTCAGAAGAAAACGCTTTTGAAAAGGGACAGGGTCAAAGGAAAAAAACAGAATAAATGGAGGGTGGGATAGGATGGAGGGAAATACAGTTAGTCTTTCACACTGTAACTATTATGGAAATGTTTTTCATAACTATACATGTATAACCTCTATTGAATTGCTTGCCTTCTCAATGAATGGGTGGAGAGGGAAAAAGGGAGCAAATTTGGAACTCAAAGTTTTAAAAATAGATGTTAAAAATTGATTTTACATGCAACTGAGAAATGAAATATAGGTAATGGGGCATAGAAATCTATCTTGCCCTGTAAGAAAATGAGGGGGAAGGGGATGGGGGTGACAGAAGGGAGTGCAGCCTGGGGGGAAGGGATAATCAGAATACATTCCATCTTGGGGTGGGGATTAGAGGGGAGATGGGGAGAAAATTTGGAACTCAAAATCTTGTGGAAATCAATGTTAAAAACTAAAAATAAATTAATTTAAAAGAAAGAGAAGTGAGGTGACTTGTTGAAGGTCACACAAAGCCTAGATCTAAACCTTCTAATCCAAGTCAGTATGACTTCATCAGTGATTCCAAGGACTTTGCATTCTTTTTGAGCACATATGACTTATGTACAGACAACTAAAGAACAATATGAATATGGAAAAATATATCCAGGAGTATAAAATTATAGGGTATATACAATGGATATAATTGAGATTCTGAGGACAGATTTCTAAACTGAACAGATCTCTAAGTAGGTACCTTTAGCTGAACAGATCACGACAGATTCATAAAGCAAATTACTTATATCCATGAAATGACTCTGGGACCCAAGGATGCTAAATATGACAAAGGCTAGCTAAAGCAATTTTTTTAAATAAAAAAAGTGAAAACTTCTCTGCCTGAAGGCAGAAACTATTGAGTGGCTACAGAAAAGAGTTAGGAGTAATGTAACCAGTGCTGTTTTTTTTCTTAGATACCTATTGAAAGATTTTTCTTTGTAATAAAAATAAAATAAGTTACTTTGACAATATTTTGTGTATACCTTTTCCCAGGTTATGCTATTTGAACCATAAGAAGAAAGACACTATATATGCAACGTTAATTGGTATTAGAAGTAGTATTTTGCTTTGTAGAAGAAGATACCAATTAAATATGTAATAGTGCTAGAGGGTCAGTTTGTGCCTTTTAACCCCAGCATACAGTAATAGAATGATAGCTATAGAAAATGTCTTTGGCAATGCACATCCTTAAGTCCTAAGCTACTTTGTAGTTCAAAAGGAACGTTACATCATGCAGGTCTAATGCTATAAGCAAGTTGTCAGTGGAAAAGATTGTACACTATTGGAATGCCCATTAATAGGCACCCTGTAGGTTCCCCATTAAAATTCCATTGTAATTCAATTGAATTCATTTTACAAACAATTGGATTTTCGTTTTTGTGGGGACAACTCTTCTCAGTTATGTACCACCTCCAATCAAACACTGCAGGAAATCTTCATCTCTCTAAAAATATCCCTTTATGCAAAGTAACATTCTAAATGACCCAATCTTAGCAAAGAACAGTTGCATTCTACTTTCTGTCCTCCTAATGAGAGAAGGTATATTCAAAGTTCTTTGGAAAGAATAAGAATCAATGATATTCTCTGAACTTAATAAAAAAAAGTATTAGACATAGCAGCAAATAGGTTAAAATTTTCAATTTCCATCATGTCTGGAAATCTTAAACTGAAATACAGAAAGAAAATTACACAACTTTATAGGCAACTTGTTTATTAAACAAAATACCCCCAGGTCTCTAATAAAATAACTGAAAGTCATAAGGATGATGCCATAGGTACTTTTTTTTTACTCTAAATTTAATGAACTATAAAAAGAGACCACTCCCACATGCAGAGTAGTACAGAAAATAATATTATGTGTGAAACCATGATTCCCTCATATGCAACTTGCTACCTTTCAGGTACATAATAAATTCATTATTTTACCCCATAAAGCTGTCTTGCCTGCCTGTTTCTCCTTCTGAATATCCTTCTGTTCTCAACTATGCTATTGAAAATGCTTCAATGATCCTCTTTGCTTCCTTTTCTTCTTTTTTTTGGGGGGGGGGATCAAATTTCTCTTTTTTATATACTTTTCTTTTTGAAAGAAAAGAAAGTTTTTAAAAAATACTTAAAAGCGGAATGAAAATAAAGTCTTCAGTGTATTCATGCATATAATGTCCCTGGCCTAAAATAGATGCTTCTTTCTAGATTTTAAATTCATCACCTCTCTGGCAGGAAGTAGTAAGTGACATGTTTAATTCATTCACTTGGACCTAGAGTTATTATTTGAATGGTCAGAGTTGCTTTTCACACTTGTTTTTACTTTATAATATTGTTATTATCACATAAATTATTCTTAGTTCTATTCACTTCCCCCTGAGTAGGGGATCAAATGATTAAGATGATGGAGAGATTTTCTCTGAACATGACCATTTCATAATCTCTTTGGGAAAATAATATTCCACTACATCCCTATATCACAATTTGTTTAGCCATTCTCTAATTAGAGGATACCCCTCTTAGTTTCCCATTTTTAAAGAAGTGCTTTACACATTTTACCTCTTCTCTGTCATTGATTTCTTTAGGCTATAGTGTTAGTAATAGCATAGTTAGATTAAAATGAATGCACAGCTTAGTAACTCTTTGGGCATTATTCCAAACTGCTTTAGAAAACAACTAGAACGATTCATAGCTCCAACAAGAGTATACTTGTTTACCTATTTATTTGTGTTTTCTGCAGTCATTCAACATTTATAATTTCCCTCTCTTTTTAAAAGTTTGATAGCATAAAGGGTTGGAAGTAGAACCTCAAAATTGTTTTAATTTGCATTTTTTGTAAGTATCATCGATTTAAAACGTCTTACATGATTGTTGATTACTTGGATTTCTTCCTTTGACAGTCACCTATTCACATCACTTGATAATTTATCTATTGTAGAATGACTCTTAAGTCATATAAATTTGAATTAGTTCTTTAGATACCTTATATATGCATCATTTATCAAAAAAATTGCTACAGATATTTTCTCATGTACATATTTTTCTTCTCATTTTAATTATATTAGGTTTGTTTAAGAATTTTTATTTTTAGAAATGCGAGGGAAGGTGGACTAGCTATATTAGATTTTAATCTGTACTATAAAGCAGCAGTCATCAAAACTACTTGGTACTGGCTGAGGAAGAGAGTAGTGGATCAATGGAATAGATTGGGTACACGAGACTCAGCAGTCAATGACTATAGTAATCTCCTGTTTGATAAACCCAAAGACCCCAGTTTGGGGGATAATAACTCATTATTTGACAAAAACTGCTGGGAAAATTGGAATATAGTATGACAGAAACTGGGCGTAGACCATTATCTAACACCAATACCAAAATCAAGTCTAAAGGGGTGCATGATCTAGGTATAAAGGCTGATGCTCTAAGCAATCTGGGAAAGCAAGGAATAGTTTACCTGTCAGATTTGTGGAGATGGGGAAAACTTTATGACCAAACAAGAATTAGAAGGCATTATAAAATACAATATGGATAATTTTGATTACATTAAATTGAAAAGCTTCTTTACAAACAAAGCCAATGTAACCAGGATTTAAGAGGGAAGTAGAAAATTGGGAAAGAATTTTTACAACCTATGTCACTGATAAAGGACTCATTTCTAAAATATACAGAGAATTGAGTCACATCTATAAGAATACAAGTCATTCCCCAATTGATAAATGGTCAACGGATATGAACACGCAGTTTACAGAGGAAGAAATTGAAGATATAAGCATAGGAAAAAATGCTCTAAATCACTATTGATTAGAGAAATGCAAATCAGAACAATTCTGAGGTACCACATCTCACCAGTCAGATTGGCTAAGATGACAAAACAGGAAAATGACAAATGCTGGAGAGGATGTGGACAAATTGGAACACTAATGCATTGCTGGTGGAATTGTGAACTGATCCAACCATTCTGGAAAGCAATGTGGAATTATGCCCAAAGGGCTATAAATAATTTCATATCCTTTGACCCAGCAATATCACTTCTAGGGTTGTATCCCAAAGAGATCATAGAAGTGGGAAAAAGACCCATATATACAAAAATATTTATAGCAGCTCTTTTTGTGGTAGCAAAGAATTGGAAATTAAGGGGGTGTCCATCAATTGGGGAATGGCTGAACCAGTTGTGGTATATGCATGTAATGGAATACTATTGTGCAATAAGAAATTAGGAGCAGATGGACTTCATATTTACCTGGAGAGGCTTGTACTAACTGATGCTGAGTGAGAAGAGTAGAGCCAGGAGGAATTTGTACACAATTACAGACACAATGTATTTGCAAATACTATACTTGATTGTATGCCGCCATGGGGGGAAGGGGGGAGGGAGAGAAAATTTGACACTCAAGGAATTGTGGTAATGAATCTTGTAAACTAAAAGTAAACAAATTTATAAAGACCAAAAATAAATTTTAAAAAGAATTTTATTTTTATTTTAAATAATCCAAACTGTCCATTTTATCACATGAAATTTTCAATTGCTTGTTTGGCTGTGATTTCTTCCTGTATCCATAAATTTGAAATATGATCTCTTTCTTGTTCTTCTAATTTAGAATATGATCTTCTAAAGCTAGGCCAAGTAACAGCTTCTATCAAATAATGAGTTTCCCCCTAGTAACTGAGATCTTAGAATTTATCAAATATTTTGTTACAACATTTGGTTTCTTCTGTATATTGTATTCCTTATCTATTTCATTCAGACTCCCTTTCATTTTACCTTTCTTTATAATATGTAAAGCTATTGAACTTCTGAAAAAGACATTTCTCTTTTATCTTCTCTAAACATGTAAATCATTCATCCCTATGTATCCTTTCAAAATGTTTACCTTTCTATGTTTCTCTCTGTACATATGCTACCATTTTGAAATGTCTACACAGTTCTGACCTTTTCATCTGAAATCCTCTTCTTCATTAAATATCCGTTTTCCCCTTTCCTTTAGTATTGCATTTAATTTTGACAATGTATTCTGATTTGTAAGCCTCTTGCTTTTTGTAATTTCATATTCTATGCTCTCCTTTTTTGTAGAAGCTAGGTCTTGTGTATTCCCTATTTTTGACTATTTTGACTGCTTAGAATATTTAATTTTTAATGTGAAACATCAGGATTTTTGTCCATAAAATTCCTGGGAATTTCCATTTTGGATTTTTTTTTCTGGAAGTGACTGGTGGATGGATTTTTTAAAATTTTTCTACTTTGTGTTCTGTTTTCAAGAGTTTTGGATAGTTTTTATTTACAGTTTCTTGAAATATGGTATTTAGGGTTTTTTCATGCTTTTCCAATTGTGTGTGTGTGTGTGTGTGTGTGTGTATGTGTGTGGGGGGGGAAAGAGGAGGGAGAGAGAGAGAGAGAGATTTCTTAACATTTGTTACATTTTCTTCTAGGTCTTTTATTTCAAACTTGTTTTAATATTTTTTATTGTCTCGTTTTTTTTTCTTTGACCCATTATAATTTGAAGAGTATTTTATTTCCATGAAGTTTTCCACTGTCTGTTGTAAGGTATTAATTTTTACTGCCATTCTTTCTACCCTAGCTTCTTCATTCTATAACTTTTGTTTAGTTTTTTTCCCAAGTACTCCTTCAGTTCCTTGTGGCTAGAAGATGGATATAGACATATACTTACAAATGTATACACACACTACAAATTTATTTGTGTGTATATATGTGTATATACATACACACACATTTATAGATATATGCTTTTTCTCTGATGTTTTACATGGACTTGAAGTTGGATCACTTAGGCATCTCTCAAAGCAAAGTTTTAACCTGTTTGCTCATTTGATCCATCTTAGTATCTAGTTTGAGTGTCTTTCAATACAAACCTATTCAATGTAGAATATGAATGACATAGAGTAAAGGTATTTATTTTCTACATACACAAATAGACACACAATGTTTGACACAAAAGCCTCTTGTAGATTCTAACAAACAGAAAAATTCAAAAATCAATATAATAACATAACATAACTAATATTGTACTCAGTTTTCATTGACAGGAATTTAAAACTATATCTACACGTGAAGAATTTTTCTGAACTTCTGATTAAGCATTTTATATTTTACCTTTGCTTCAAGTCCATGTCTTCTGGAAAAATGGGTGAGGTTTAGGGTCAACCCCTTTTGGTCTTTGTCCTCTCCAAGAACACTAGAGTATTGGGAGAGATTTCTCCTATTGCCACCTGTCATCTATATCCAAAAGGACCATGAACTTTGGATATCTGTTGTTGTCGTTTAATCATTTTCGGTTGTGTTCTTCTCTTTATGACCCCTTTGGGGGCTTTCTTGGCAGAGATACTGGAGTGGTTGGTCATTTCCTTCTCCAGCTCGTTTTACAGATGAAGAAAGTGAGGCAAACAGGATTAAGTGATTTGCCCAGAATCTGAGGCCAGATTTAACTCAGATCTTTTTGATTCCATGCCCCCACTCTATCTACTATGCCACCTAGCTACCCTGTGCCAACTAAGACCTCTCAAAATTCACAGTGCCAACCTCAGGCCTGAACAGGGATTTCTCAGGGCATATACTCAAGCACCTTCTTAGAGAAGCAAATACAAAGTAAGTCACAGATCCAGTCAGTCAGTCAATAAGCATTTATTAACCCCTTACTATGTGTCAGGCACTGTGCTCATCACTGGGGTTACAAGGAAAAGCAAAAATAGTCCCTGTCCTTTTGAGGAGCTCCTAATCTAATGTGAGAGACACGCCTCAACTATTTACAAATAAATTGTAAAGAGGATAAACAGGAAATAATCAACAGAAGGATTGGGAAAAACTTCCTGTAGAAAGTAGAATTTTAGCTAGAACTTGAAGTAAGTCAGAGAAGGCTAAGATATAGAGATGAAGAGCAGAACAACCCCAAATCAAACTCATTTAATTGAACCCATGCACCGCGTGTGTGGAAGGAAAGAGCAAAACCTATCCCACCCCCTGCCCACCATGATTAGTTCTAGTGACAAACAGATTTGCCACATGGAAGAGAAAGAGAGGTTCAATCTCTTTTCTCTTTAACTAATGTGACAACCCCTCCACTCTGTCACAGGATTTCTAGAGGACTAAGGGAACATCTAAGCTTTGTTTTCATACTAAATGACCAGTGTTGAGCCACCACATGGCAGGAAGATTTTCATCTCCAATTCACTGAAGTATTCAGTCACATATGTGGTTGGCCAGAAGCAAAAAAGGCAACTTTGTACATGTTCTATTCAAATCCTGTTTTGTCTGTGAGTCCCCTTGCTGCTCTGCTTCTGACTCCCCATCATTTGCCACCACACCTCAGCCATCTTTTTAACACAGAACGCCCCTCCACCATATCAGTCCCTTTCTCCCTTTGTTGAATTGATGAAGTGATCTCCAGAAGCCTTCATTTAGGGGAGTGCTCAGGTTGGTCATCTTTCTGTCCCCTCTTGGCTCTGATTCTGACTTGATTTTGCTACCATTACTCAATAGCCTTTCTTACCCTGGAAATTCTTCCTTTCTTTTGACCCCCTTATCCTGTTGGTAAGTTCTATACATAGCCTAAATTTTGACTATCTATACTACTGTCCTTTCCTCATTCTGCTTCTGACTCTCTGGACTTCACCACCATGTTCCCAGTTCTTCTGGTTTTTCGGCTCCCTTTTATTTGGACGTGGATTTTGTTTGTTTGTTAGTATTTATATAGCTAGTACTTAGAACAGTGACTGGCATATAGTAAGTACTTAATACATGCTTTTTATCTGCCTGCTACCATCTTGGACTGGCCTATCTTTCTGCACTTGTAAGTATATTTTATTTTATTATGTTTCTTGAAGACACATTAAAAGCATACATTGGTTTAAATCAAACTAAAGCAGGATGTTTGCAAGCAAACTTTTATACATATATAATGTATGTATAAAATTGTTTATAGCTAAGTCATCTCTAAAAAAACATAGAATTCATTTTATACTACATTTTTTTACTTGTGCCTACAGACCCTTTGAATGGGAAAATGTTTTCTGCTCTTGCTCTAAAGTAATGCAAGATAACACAAATTTAGAGAGTCTATCCCAAATGTTTACATGGATTATTTGTGCCAGACCTGTGGTAGAACATTTGTCTGATCAGCCACTGTCGGACACACTGAAACTCGACTTTAGGAATAGTGATGTCACTTTGGTCCTCTTCAAGAATTCTCTTAAAATTCTTCCAAAAATTCTCTTAAAGGTTTGTTTCTGATTCAAATGTTAATCAGTTCTACATCCATTGGTCTATGGCCCTTAATCCTCTTCAGGTCCTCAATTATTGCTGTTAACTTAGAGTCCATCATCATCATCTTCTCTTCCAGCTTTGAAATTTGAGCATTTAGAGATTTAGTAGGAAATTCCACCTCCGATGCCTTTACTATAGATTTAGTTTTTAAAAAGTAGTATACAATGCTGTTCTTAAAAAGGCAGTAGAGATCCTTCAAGTCAGAAAAGGTTGCATATGTGGAGTAAAGTCTGAAGGACAGCAACCACTTTAGTCAAACCCTCCAGCAAATTAACAAACAAACAAATGTGTACAAAGGAAATTATTTAAAGGATAAATAAGAAGTAATTCACAGAGGAAGGCATTTGAATTAAGGGGATGGGTAAGGCTTTTTCTGGAAGGTGGGCTTTTAAATGGAAATGGTAAACTGGCCTTAGACTTAGAAAAACCTGAGTTCAAGTTCTGCCTGGGACATATACTGGCTGTTCAAGCCTAGGAAAGTCACTTATCCTCCCAATGCTCTTGTCAAAGTCGCTAAAACTATAAGTTGCAGAGATGGACCTGACCTACATCAGCAGTTGGGGATTCCTTACCTAGTAATTCCTATTAATAATTAAATTACAGGCCTAGTCCCTATCCCTATTACACAGATTACACTTGCATTATACTGAAGTTTTGATTACCCCCATACAACTATTCCTCTAGTGTATAGTTAATTTCCACAAAAGTTTATGAAAGTACAAGTATTTCAGTACAAATAAATTTCAATTAATTTTTTGGATAAATTTACTCTAGGAGCATAATAGGCCATTAGGGTAGGGATTGAGGAAGACACATCTCTGATGGGGAATCAAAGCACTGTTTGTCTGACACAGGTGTCCCAAGGAAAACCGACAAAATACAAGCACAGTATATACTTAAGTCACAGAAGAATAAAAGAGAACTACTGATAGTAGATATAGACTGGCTCAGTAAAGCAAGGACTAGTCTTGGAGTTGAGAAGATGTGGGTTCATATCTTGCCCCTGATAGATATAAGGTATGTGACTATGAAAAGATTATTTAACATCTGTATGACACAAGGCATTTCTCTAGAACAATAAGCTATGATTTTCCTGGAATGTTCTATACTGATCACATGATCACAGACCTAGGAACTAGAAGGTACCTTTTTTGTTGTTATTCAGTCATTTCAGTCATGTCCAATCTTCATGACTTAATTTGGAGTTTTCTTGACAAAGATACTATAGACTGTGTTATTCTTTACTTCTCAAACTCAATTTACAGATAAAGAAACTGAGACAAAGAGGGTTAAGTGACTTGCCCAGGGTCACATTGCTAATTAGTGTCTGAGGCTAGATTTGAACTCATCTTCCTGACCTCAGACCCAACACTCTATCCATTGCACCACCTAGCTACCCTCCAAAGATACTTTAGAGATCATGTAATCCAGCTCCATTTAAAAATTGAGGAAAGGGAAACCCCAGATAAATTAAGAGATTTGCCTAAATTGCATAGACGGCATGGGACAGGCAAGATTTGAATTCAGGTCCTCTTCAGAACCAGTTTTCATTCCATTGTACCACATTGCCTCTCAAAGAATTCATAAGTATGAACCTAAAGAAAAAAAGGAAATCATAGATAATCCCTTAAAAAAATTAAAGTCTTACAGGTGATACAACACACACATTTTTCTTTTGCATACGTCTTATAACAGATGCATTCCCCATGATCAAACTTTGAAACCATCTGGTTTCACTCAATTAATTATGAGGGGGAGGGGGAAGCAGAATAACAAGTCTGTACAGCTGGATTATTCTTACATTTGCATAAAAATTAAATGTGCATAAAATTAAATGTAAATTATGCAGGGTGAACCCAAAGTCCCTATACACCTGTCTTGCAAATGGCTTTTCCAGGTAGAAAGGAAATTTTGATTCACACTGGAATTATTTTTTCCCTTTAAGTCAAGTAAAATTATCCACTAATTTAACACCTGATGTGTTTTCTTTCCTTACAGTTTCTTGACTGATTTTTGTCTACTTTTGTACCCTTCACAAACACAGAATTATAACCTGTCTTTGCTTAATGGAAAAGTTCTAGGGGTTTCTCTATGGCATTTTGTCGTTAAATAAACTGCCTAGGGACACACACTGTTAGTATTACAGGTAAAATCTGAAGTTATGTCTCCTTGATTTCAAGCCTAGAAATCTATCCACTATGCTTTCTCAACATATTTCAAGTACATGACATGTACACACACACCTATACACACACATACCCAGGAACCCTTCATTTTTTACCCTTTTCATCAGGACCTGTAATTCCATCTGTAAGAGGAATATTCCCCAAAAGGAAACTCTCTCCATTGCTGCCAATTGACAAGACATCTATAATTTATGTATGAGATTTTCCTCAGACATTGAGAACTTACTAAACTGACATGGTCACAAAGCTGGTTTGTGTCAGAAGCAAGACTGAGCATATAACACCTAAAATTTAAAAGATATTTCTTTAAATAAAGTTTATATGATATACACTTATATATCAGTCACGACCAATGTACACTAAGTAAGTGCCTGGTTGTGTCAGGCACTGTTCCTCTAGTACTAAATAAGGGCTAAGCAGGATCATTGATTTACAGCTAAAAGCTGAGTTGGAGGTCATCTAGTCCATTTCCCTCATATTAGGCAGCTGGGTGACACATTAGATAAAGCAGATAGAGAACTGCCTTGAGACAGGAAGACCTGGTATCAGGCACTTACTGTGTGATCCTGGGCAAGTCACTTAACCTCTGTATGCTTCAGTTTCCTCAACTTTGAAAAGAGGATAATAATAGTATGTACCTTAGAAGGCTGATATAAGGATCAAACGAGATCTGTAAAGCTCTTAGCAGGGGAGGTACATGACATAGTAGATAGAGTGCTAGGCCTGTAGTGAGGAAGACTGATCTTTCTGAGTTCAAATCTGGCCTCAGACACTTGCTAGTTGCATAACCCTGGGCAGGTCACTTAACCTTGTTTGCCTCAGTTCCACATCTGGAAAAGGAAATGGCAAAGCACTCCAGTATCTTTGCTAAGAAAATCCCAAATGGGGTCATGAAAAGTCAGACATGGCCAAAATGACTGAACAGCAACAACAGAGGCCTTAGTCTAGAACCTGGTACAAAGTAGGAGGTACTTAATAAATGCTTATTTCTTTCCTTCCTGCTAAACTGTAGGTGAAGAAACTAAGGTCCAGAGAAATTAAATGACTTGTATAAGGTCACATAACTAACATGAAGTAACAGAAGTATCCTTTGACTCCCACCCAACGCACAAAATTGGAAAGGTTGGCAAAAGACATCTACTTCTACCCATGTGTGAATAAAAATCCCTTTTCTGATGTCTTGGCTAAACTGGCAATGAGCTGCCTGTAACCTGTGGTTACAGGCAGCTCACTTTCATACGAAGAAGCCCATTCTGCCCATGAACAATTCTAATTGTCACCATTTTTTCCTTAATAAGGAACTGAAATCTACCAAGCTGTCTTTTTCATCCTTTCCTCTTAGCTTTCCCCACTGCGGCCAGGCAAAAGCCAGTCTAATCCCTCTCCTATCAGATAGTTCCTCAAATACCTGTAATATTAAAGATAACCACATTTCCCCCAAGTTTCTCAGGTTCTCTAGGTCAAACACCCTTACCTTCCTCAAGAAATCCGCAAATAGCCTGTTTTAAACTAACTCTTACTCTTAATTTCCCTCTTTTGAACATGTTGAAGCTTGCCCAGCAGAACACACATTTGGAAATAAAGAAGTACAAGTCTAAAGGAAGGGTGCACCATCAGTTCCTACTAGTTTGTTTGTTTGTTTTCATTCAAGTACTTCAGAACGTATGGAAGTGTAGGAAGGCTAGCAATAGGAAAGAGAATGGCTACAGCTTTTAGAGGCCTAACTTTCTAGGACTGACTCTCCCTATAAAGCACACTATCATTTGTAAAACTCTTTGTATATATTTTCTCATTTGAATCTCTGAAGAACTGGTCAAGATGAGTAATGTAACTTAATTATTATTCCTATTTTGCAGAGGAAGAAGCTAAAGTGCTAAGAGATTCACAGTAATCATAGATTTAGATTAGGGAGGGACCAGTGCAGCTGTTTTATTTTGCAGATGAGGACATTGAAGCTTAGTGATGTTAAGGGACTTGCTCATATCACACAGCTAGTACGTTTCCTAGTAAGATTTGAACCCATATCTCTCTGATACTAGATGTAGGTTGGAGTCTGCCCTCTCTTAAAAGAAGAATATGCTCAAGGAGACATGAACATGGTATGTTAATGACAAGGTCAATTACATTTACTATTTCTTCATCAAAATTTACTGTTCCTTCATTGTGCAAAATCAGATAAGTCTGATGAGAGTTTTCCATTTAAAATACATGCTTTATTATTCAATATAGTCTAGTTATGAGCAAATTTATTTTTGGATAGCCTATTCTAGTACTTCTCTGTCTGTCAGGTATGTAATTTAAAGGGCTAGCCTTTTTCAGGCAAGGAAATTATGCCTGCTTCTGTACCAGTTTTAATGTTTTGTCCAAATTCCCCAGTTATTAACTCCATATTAAATAATCCAATCAAATGAGTAATTGGTTAGCTAAACTAATCTTAAACGTAGATTATGTTTTTACTTTCTTAATAACATTAATCTTTCCAGTTCTCAATGAATTTTTAAAAATATTAGTTTTTAATAACTTCAACCTGGTTGTGTTGTTTGTTTCACTCTGGCCTTTCTTTTTTTTTTTTTTTACATCTACCATACCATTCCTTGTAGAGCCCTCCTCCCCCAAACATCTAAGCCTTCCTTATAAAGGATTTACATTGAGGCAAAAATCAGTCAAATAAATAATCATAAATAAATGTGGGTACCACTTTCTAGGGGCAGCTAGGTGATACAAAGTATAGAGCACTGAGTCTAGAGTCAGGAAGATGTGAGTTCAA
Source organism: Petaurus breviceps papuanus (assembly GCF_028583685.1). Classification (NCBI taxonomy): domain Eukaryota; kingdom Metazoa; phylum Chordata; class Mammalia; order Diprotodontia; family Petauridae; genus Petaurus; species Petaurus breviceps. The sequence continues at coordinate 13,784,942 of NW_027187372.1, forward strand.
ATTCCGCTGTTTCAATTTCATGATGTTGTGATGGAACCCTCTCAAAGCATTCAGAGTCAGACCACCTCTAATCCAAGTACTGGCATTTATTGAGATTGACACCTCTCATGAAGTGGGCTAAATTTCAAGAGGAACCAGCAACTTCAGAGAAAGCAAGATGGATTTTATAGGATAAAGATGCAATTACATAACAAAAATTATAAATATTAAAGGACGAGAGGAGTTTGTTAAGGGATTAGGTAAAGGGGAGGGATCCCAGTCACAATGGAATGGCACATGAGATCCCTCACAATGCATACAGGAAAATCCACTTAGAAGTGTATGTATGTATCATAATGATATTATAATAAGCCTCTCTACATCATAAATTCACATACACTTTACTTTTACTGTCAAGGTTCCTGCTTAGGGAAAGTCCCCATCCTGCCTGGACATCCTGGTGGTGCTACTTTCTTATTGGCTGGGTATTGTGGTCCTGTCTGAGACTTAGATGGATGTGGTTGTGGTTGCGTGCATGGGCACACCTGCTGTTTCTGTGGGAAATATGAGGAATGCGTTTGGGAGCAGCGACTAGCTAGAGGCAGTGACTAGGATCCCATCTCACAGACATGCTTGCTGTTCTGTGAAAAATATGTATTCATGGATACACCTGTTCTAGTGAGCAATGAGGCATATGTGAAGAAGCTAGGATATTGAGTAGGGGAAAGGGGTGGGTGGCTAGGTCAGGGCAGTGGGCCTGTTGCTCAGTGGGGCCTATATAGCAATTAGAATATTGGGGCTGGGGGCAACTTTATTAGGATTCCATCACAGCTTCACACACTTACTAGCTCTGTGACCCTGGGCAAGTCACTTAACCATGTTTCCCTCCATTTCCTCATCTGTAAAAATGAGCTGGAGGAGCGGCCAGGTGGCTCAGCAAGTAAGAGCATTGGCTCCAGTGCTGGGATGACCTGGGTTCAAATTTGGGCTCAGATACTTAGCACCACACCCAGAAATAACTGGCCGTGTAACCTTGAGCAAGCTACTTAACCCCGATTGCTTTAAAAAAAAAATGAGCTGGAAAAGGAAACAGCAAAGCACCCCCAATATCTACTCCAAGAAAACCCTAAATGGATTCGCAAAGAGTTGAAGATGACTGAAAAAGGCTGAGCACTAGTAGCAACACCAACACCCCTTCCTAGATCCATTTTAGAGGAAGAGAGCGTGTTTCATCACCAGCTCTCCAAAACCAAAATTCCTCTTTAATTTTTCTTAGTTTGATGTTCGAGCTGAAATAATTTACATGATTATAGTCAATATGGATCTCGTTCTCTTCATTCTGCTCACCTCATCCTGCAGCTCTTCCTGTCAGTTTTTCCATATGTGTCTAAACTCCTTGTATTTGAAGTTTTCTTATATTACAGTAGTAGTTCATTGCATTCACTAATCAATATCTGTTCAACCATTCCACAATCACTTTGATCCTCATTTTGTTTCCATCAGTCTATTGTTTTTCAGTTAGCTAAGAAAGCAAACCTTTACAAAGGACTAGCAGATCTGAAACAATGATGTGTTACAGGAGTCAGGACCCTGAATTTGGAGTTAGGAGGTACAAATTTTATCCCTACAATCCATTTGAACTTATTCTTTCTCATCCTCAGGATTCTGACTTGTAAACCAGAGAAAACAATAGTATCTGTTTCACAGTTGTCATGAATATAAAATGAGATAACATTTGAAATGATTGGCAAATTTTAAAGTGCTATGCAAATTCTAGCTGCTATTATTATTATATTTGAATATACTTAGCTTACTTCTGTATTCTAGCTTGGTTCCTAGATCTCTGGGCCTATGTAGGACCTGTTTTCTATTTCAGACAACAATTTACCTTTTTGTTGTTGTTAGGACCAATCTAAAAAGAAGCAAATGCTTCTGTTTTTAGTATCATCTTATAACTCATAGGTCTAAGATACATAATTTTGATATTTTAACAAAGTAAAACTGCAGATTCATATTTTTCTAAATCCTGTTCTTTTCTCCAATAGGCATTATTGAAAATAAGGGCAAATTAGGCGTAAGTATCAAGTGACTGTGGCTGTGTCTATCCAGCTGTGTCCAAACAAACAGGCACTTTCAACTGAATCAACTAACAAATTCAGTCAAACAACTGATAGAACTGGTTTTTTGTCACCAGATGGTTTGATTGAATTGACCAGTTTAGGCTTTGTGTTGAAGCTTTTGTAATAAAAGAAGCCATTGAAATGACATCCAATCATGAATGAATCTATTTTTTAAGTGATTTCCTAAAGAATGCATTTTTAAAATAACATTCTTCATTTCAATTTATAGTTCAAGTTTTCTCTTTATTTCCCAATGATATCTGCATAAGGAATAAAACCCACTATGCTGATTACGATTTTGATGATTTGACTTTGTTCAGACACCTGCATAAAACACTCCATTTTAGTCATTTCCTAAACCTCCCTTTCTTTTCTTCATTCAAAAAAAAATGTTTTTTTAATGACAACTCAGCTGAGTTGGCCTTTCTAAATCCTTTGGATTTCTGGCCTGGAATCCGATTTTAACTGATTTGTCACTGGAATGTACTAGAAATTGTGGCAAAACAAGTATTATGTGAATTCATACTGGGGCAGATCTTTAAAAGGGTAACTGACGATTAAAGAGATTGATAAGGATTATAAGATTATTATTTTAGAGTTGGAAGAGACCTAGGAGGTTAGCTAATCCAACTTGTTCATTTTATAGATATGAAAACTGAGGACAATTCAACAATCAGGAGATATTAAGTTTCCAACATCACAAAGGTAGTACAGTCAGTGAGAGAATTTGAATACAGATCCCCTAATATTAAAGTTATCGCTTTATCAAGCTGTCTCTATACTTGTGGGGGTTTTTGGTGGGGATTTTGTTTTTTTGGTTTTTTTTGGAAAGGAAGATGAAGGAGAGGGAATGAGTTTCAGCGTATAAGACATTCAGATTTCCACATATGTAAACTATCACCATTGATATAAATCCACAACTTATCTATAACACATAATAATTTTTAAAGAGCTTCTAGAAGTACTGAAAGGTTAAATAACTTTCCCATGGTCATATCTCTAGTATGAATCAGAGGCAGGATTCGATTATTGCTCTTTCTGACTCCAAGGTTGACCCAGTGCCAAACTGCATCTCATTAATCTCTTTAGTGCTATATAGGTTTTAAGCATTTTAATCACCCATTCTTAATAAGTATTCCCCTCACAAATATTCATGTGGTCCTGAAATTATTTTTGTTGTTGTCAGTATCTCAGGGTGGATGTAAAAAAATATTGACAAAGGCAGCTTGATTTGGTGGCCTTCTAAAGGTACATGACAATTTCAGAATTGGACATGACCAAAAGGTCTGGCCATTCTTATTCACTACAGTTGAGACATCCATGTGAGGAGAGGCTTAGTTATTTCTGGGGCTCTGTTGTTCAGGAAAACCATGTTGAAATCCTACAGTGAATAAGTCTAACTGCATTTTTCAGTCATGTTTGATTAGGCTACAGTTGTAACTGCAGAGACAGCAGTGGGGAAATGGACCTCAGGAAGAAAAAAGGGGAGTTAGTACAGTAATGGGAAGTGAAGTCTTTTTTTTTCTTGGCACGAGTTTTCATGGGAAACAAGGAAGCAAAGGAGAAAACCAGTTCATTGCCTGTCAGTGTCACTCAGTGTGAATATTTGACAGATTTCGTCAGGTCACCCAAAATCTAGAGCTGCTGGAATAGAAAGTAAATTGCAGAACTTCAAGGGAGTAGGGGGAAGAAAATTGGTGATTGGTCTTACTTAAAATGAGAAAAGTAGAAAGTGTGCACTGATAAGAATTCCTCGGTGCAAATAAGATTTGAAGTGATGGAAAATGCTATTTAAACTCCAGAAATTAAAAATAGTAGGATGGGGTCTGAGTGTAAGGGCTAAGATTCAGGTGCCAAATAATGTTATTTTTTTTTCTAATCTAAGAATTCGTGATTAAAAAGTTGATCTATTACTGTTAATTGGAAATAAGGGCAGCCTCTGATTTAAAACACATACCAAGTATCACAAGAGAGAGTTATAATTGAAAAGCCTTTCTGGAACTAACATTGTAAATGTGTTCCAAAATTGATAGGAATAGAGCATTAATATTTTAGTAAAATTAAGAAAACTATGTAATTATGCACATTGGATAATCCAATTTTATAAACTATGTAAATATGCACATTGGATAATCCAATTTTATTTTCTCTTCCAGCCCAATCTATCATGCTATATGTGAGACACCATTATTATGATTCTTTGCTATCTATCTCATGGATCTCAAACCTAGCATAGCTCAAATTTATAAACAGGTTGCCTTGGATTGTCCAGAAAACTAATTTTCTACCACTGTTGTTGAAATGACTACTAAAACAAATTATCTACTATTATATATTAAGCTATTATGATGTGTGATGAATTCCTGTGACAATATCATCTCTCCAAAAGGAAGATCAGCAGCAAGAGCAGCCAACATTAAGTTTCTGGTGTTTATATATATTTGAATACAACTACTAGTATGCTAATACAGAGGCAAGAGAATGGAAACACACTGAATGTCCTTAAGGACTTTACATTATAAAATGAACATATTGACATCAGCATATGCAGAAAAAGCAACAATCAAGGGAGGAACAAAATAGGTACACTTAATATTACTATTTGGTCAAACAAATGAGTAGAATAGGATGAAAGAAAAGGCAAAAGAGGATAAAGTTAAAAAAATGAATACTAGTTAAAACTGAGAGTGGTTCAGTGCCTGAGAGAAGGAAAAGTAATATACAAATTTTGTGGGGATGTGGCATAAATAAAAATAATTTAGACTAGGCCAGAATGTATATACCATCAATTGAGTCCTACAAATGGATTCACATTTTCCAATTCATTGGAGAGTGTCTTAACTCCTACCTTGTGGGCAAAACTCAAGAGATAAAATCCTATCCATAACTACTTACTCGAAGCATTTAAATTTTTCATTTCTTCTGACTTTTTCATTTATCTTTCATTTAAGGCATGTAATAAATAGTACTGGGTCTTCTTTAACTTCTACTGTTTAATCAACCAATCAATAACTATGAATTTATTATGTGTCTTCTAGGTGTCAGGGACAGACAAAATTAAAACTTGTCCTGGCTTCAAGAAACTTACATTCTTTCAAGAGGAGACAATATATATAAAACAACATAAAAAGAAGTATAAACATAATAAATGCAAGGTAGTTTGGGGATACGGAGGCAATAGCAATCTGGGGGAACAGGAAAGGCCTGAATATTAACAGCTCAAACTAAAGGGACATATTCACTTTTCTATCTGCCTAAGTCTTCCCCAGCCTTACAAAATAAATAATAAACCGACTGCCGATTTCTCAAGGTATTCAACTCACTTCTCAATCCTGTTTAATCTGGTTTCTGATCTAACCACTTGATCTAAGTTGCTTTCCCCAAGATTATTAATGATCCCTTAACTACTAAATGAATACAAAACCAATTATTATCACTTACTTTGTGTCAAACACTATGGGAGAAGCTGGACATGGAAATTAATATGTGAGAAAGTCTGTAAATTCAAGGAGTTTATATTCTAATAAGAAAAAAAAACATATAAGCAAATGATTGGCAGGGAAAGGATTTTTGGTCTAGAGTCATATGCATGATTACTTGATTCATATAGCTATCTATTTTCTCGTTCTTTCCCAAAGCAATAATCATGTTAATTTGACTATTGTGCCCAGAGAAAGTATTGGAAAGCATAGAAGTGGGGGAGGGGTAGTTGCAGGGTAGATGACATTGGTTGGCAAATGCCCGTGGGCATGGACACATGTCTACTATAAAACAGAATAGTATTATAGAGAGAAAAAGTGGTTATTTCCAAAACACCTATATATGCATATAAGGAAATCACTTGAGACTGGAGAGGGCTTGAGACTTGATTCTCTATAAATAGTTTCTAAGATTAAATAAACTATTCTAAAAATACCCATTCTAAAAAATAACCATTACAGTGTTTATTTTTAAAATAGCTATCCAATACCTTATTTTTTTCTGTAATTTCTGTTCTTAGACAACAGGATATGAGTGGGAGCTCATGTGTTATTGTAGTTGCAACAAACGCTTATTCTTGAACATTTTTAAAATTACATTCTATGATCCTTTAGGTGTAATTCTTGTGATCTCTTACAATGATAAGTCAAGCTGGCTGGGTTTGGCGATATTAGAAAGGAAATGAAGCATATGGCCCTGGGGTACAGTGGGAGAAGTTTGTGCTCACTTATTTAACAAGTAGTATAGAGATAACAGGTGGAAGTTGCCGATCAGAATAGATTCAGCGATCATTTGAGTAAGTGTAGGATACCCAAGAGAGCCCTGAGAGTAATCACAGCACAGCTGCCTTCCTAGTTACCATCACAAAACCCCTGACACAACAGGACCCCGGTCACCATAGTCACCGTCACCATCACAATGAGTAATAAGGGGGAGACTAAGCAGCCACCAGCGGCCTAGCCCTTAGTATTCCAGACTCCAAGCCAAAGATCACCAGCAGTGGTGGGGGCAGGGAGGGGGGCATCCCCCTCCCCTCCCCACTATGGCCTCAACTGTCCAGGACAAGAAGATAATCACAAAGAAGGCTTGGCCAACAGTAAAATGGCTCCAGTGATACCAATTAAGATGTATTTTTACACCAGAGTGCCATAAAGAAGAAAAACCCTGGAAGTACCTTCTCAGCGTGGGAAATAGAAAGACTGGAGTTTTAAGGATGTTGAGCGAAAAGGGGGTTCGAAAGGAAGATAATGCGGCAGCGCGTGGTGCACTGGAAGGGAAGGCAGAAAATATACAGCCAAGAGTCACCATTATAGACATCTATCCATATAACAGGTGTCCTCCATGACTTTACCAGAAGAATTACCAGAAAAGTAAGATTGGGGAAAAGAACAAAAGATTGAGGAGTGCTCCAGAAATCCACGGCTAACAACACTGCTATCATCCCTACCCCACAGCGTTGGATCTCCTCTTATTACGTGCAGAAATCAGCATCCAGCACAGCATTCTGACCCTCCAGTGCAAGAAGTGATAGAGGGAAATGTTGATACAAGAGGCGCACAGATAGTGACAGAGGGAGCTGAGAACCAAGTCTAGACAGATAGCAGGGCTATCCACAATTCTGCAGGCACCATCCTTGTCAAAAACAGCCTGGGGAGGAAGATAATGAAGAAGGAAAACCAAGAATGTGAGACCCATAATGAAGAAGGAAAACCAAGAATATGAGATCCAGGGTCAGCAGCCACTTCCATGTTGGTGTCACTGTAATTTCAATTACCAACAGATGCCCGGGGAAACCTAATCCACGAGATGGCAAACAGTTAAAAGCAGTTAAATCATCAGCTGAGAATAAATTGGCTCCCAAGGCTGAGCAGAGCTGAACTGAGTAAATGCCAGCATGCCATCTCTACGATCATCTGGTTTAACCATCACTCAAGAAGAAGGAATATGAAATTCCATCAATAATAAGAAATGAAAAAAAAAAACGATTTGGAACTGCAGACCTAAGTGCTTGCTTTTTTTCCCCTTTTTTTTGGTTTATTTTTCTCTTTTTTCTCTTTTTGCTTATAGACCAGATAACTAAAACTATCTGCATTATCTATGCAGCATGAGTTTTGGTTGTTTTTTTTTTTCACTTTAAAAAGTTTTTTTTTTTTTGAGAGAATGACAAGCAACTTTTTTGTTGTTTTGGTTTTCTCAATTCAACTTTAAAGGTTTTTAATTGTTTTCTATCTGGTCAAGTTGAGATTAAGAATTTCATTTTCAATTTGTATAAAAGTTTCTTTGATTTCAAAAAAAAATAATCAACATCTTCAAGCATCTGTTAATACAGGTCTTTAAATTAAAAAACAATCTGTCAACTCACCTTGGATATTGGTATTTCTGGAGAACAGGTCAGTGGGCAGCATTGCAGTTGGAGAGAATTTAGTCATACTTGGTAGATTGATGAGATTAGATAACTGGTAAAATGTAAAGTTATGTTCCCACTCTCAACCCCAAGAGCTAATAAATTGTCACATCTCACTTCTCACCTGTCTTCTCTCTACTGAAGAAGCTTCTTGCCTCAGACCTTCATCTTTGCCCCTTGGACTATTACAGTAACCTTAATTCTTTGTCTATATCATCTCTATAATTTATGTTACTTACAGGTACTGAAAAGATATTCCTTAAGTAAGGCCATCACTTTATCATCCATATACCCCCAACACCGCCACCTTATACATATGTCTAGAATCTTTGATGATTGCATATTGTCTCTTGGAGAAAATACAAAATCCTCAGCTTGGCATTTAAAATCCACAATCTGGTTGCCATTATCTTTCTAGTCTTATTTCATATAATAGCACTTCATACATTCTCTGGCCTACTCAAACTATCTTTCTAACTGTTCCCTATGACATTCCATCTCATATTCTGGGCCTTGGCAAAACCGTTCTTCCACATGTGCAATGTAATCAACCTTCATCTCCACCTCTTGGAACACATAGTGTGTTCTTCAAAGCTCAGCTCAGGGACCAGCTCCCATAATAAACCTTTCTTGCCCTTGAAGTTACTTTCTGTTTATTTGTATATATTTTGTGCTTAATGTTGTCAATATTTCTCATTCTATCCAGTATGAAATGTAAGATCTTAAAGACAGGTGCTATTTTCATTGTATCTCTAGCCTAACAACTAGCAATATTCCCGACACATCATTGGCAAATAATGTTTTTTGAACTGAACTGTTGGATTGTACAGTATTACTTATCTTCACTATTTATTCTCTTTAGCTGTTTTGTTTTTTTTTTTTTCATTTCCAGCTACCAGGCTATATTCATTCCATTCTTCAAAAGCCCAAAGACCATTGTTTTAAGGTCAATGTGATGAGGTGCAGGCTCTGGGAAGGAAGATTGGACGTCCCACTTCCTGTGAGAGAGTGACTGGGGGGTGCTGGCTGAACTGGATCAGATGGATGGTGTAGAAGGCAGGAAATGAGGGGTGTTGGGCTAGAGGAAAAGGGAATCAAAGGGAATAGGGTTGGGGAGCAGCAGAAAGAGCTGGGGAAGCTGCTTCAGTGACCTGAGCAGGAGTTGCTGAGGGGGGGGAAGGGCTGGGGCTGAAGCCATAGGAAAGGGGTCATTTAATTGATCCCCATTGCCCCTCTGTGGAGGGGCTCTAGCTTCAAGCATCTCACAGTCTTTCCTGAAAAGACAACCCAAAGGCGAACTTTTGGGAGCTACAGGCATAGGGCTAGGCTAGTAATAGAGGTCTGGGCCCAGCCACAATGTAAGGCTTATGGCTTCATGCAAATGGCTCATCAAAAGGGATGATTTAATCAGAGTTCAAAGGGGGTTCCCAGAGCCTATATCTCAAAGACTCAAGGAGAACTCAAGGGGATTCCCAGAGCCTTCACCTCTTCAAATGTAAAACTTATCTATATCTTCCCTGACTGCCAATTTCACATTTGTTATATCTTTCAAACCCCATTCTCTTATACTGTCATCACTCTGATGTAGGCCCTTAAGTCCTCACCTAGGATCTACTGCAGTAGTCAGCTGGTGAGTCTGTATATCTCAAATATCGTGCTCCAACCCATCCTCCCATCAGCCACCAAAGTGATTTTATTAAAACACAGATCTGACTGTGTTGCCCTCTTATTCAATAAACTCTAATGGCTCCCTATTAACTTCAAGACTAAATGCAAAATTCTGTGGTATTCAAAGCCCTTCATAACCAACAACTCTGCAATGTGAAAAATGATTTTTCTTAGTAATCAGTATCTTGGGAGACTTAGAGCTTCCCCCCCCCCCCCCCCCCCAACTCCCTCCCTCTTCTTCCAAAGTTCAGAAGGACATTACTGATAATGAGATTGCATTGATTCTCCTTATCCTTGTCAAACTCCCACCTAATTCTGAATTGATTTAATCAAAAGTATGGAAGCTCCATTTTGTTCTGCTCAGGCTTGGGTGGAGAAAGATTCTTCTGCCTAGATAGCCCAAGGCTGGAAGTGGTCAGGTATGGTGAGAGGGTTGTCTGCCAGAAGAGGTATTTCCTCTGTTGGGGGGCAAAACAATAATGGGGTGATATCAGCTTCTGTTGAAAAATTAAGGATACCCCAGTCCCCAAATCAAGCCAGTTCTGGACTGACTCCCTTAATGGGGCCCAATTCTGGACTGTGACTCCCATGGCATGTTGCTATGATGAGGTGCAGGGTCAGGGAACCCCCTTGAACTATGATTGAATCCTCACATTTGATGAGGCATTTGCATGAGGCTATAAGCCTTTCATTATGGCTCTCTGCCATTTTGTTACTAGCTTGGTCCTCCATTGTCCTCTACTTCTCATCCTTGAGTCTATCAAAATATCTATACCCAAATCAACTGTTACCTGACCTCATTAACTCCTCCTGAACACTCTCCCCTAACTCCTCCTCTAGACCACCCCTAGATTCCTCCCACAACCTCTCTGTATATAAGACCCCATCTTGTCTCCATGTGGTGTGAAAGCACCATAGAATTTTCTAGCATAGACTTACTCTGTGTCCAATACAAGAGAACTTTTAATAAACTTTGTGTTTCTTTGGCTGAGAGAAGACTTGAGTCAAGTTCATTTGGCAGGACCTGGCATGTTGTTATTTTGGGGTCTTGAGCACAACTACCCTATACCTTATCATTTTATGATGAACCTCTTCAAGCTAACTTGAGAGAAAAACATGGACACAACCTAATTTTGTTTGTCTTTTCTTAGAACAAACTCTGCTGAGATTGACAGAAATCAGTTGGGAAACATGGGGAAACACTGACACAGGACCATCCAGCATAACTTGCCCACATCAAAGAAGGCCCTATGTTCTCTGAGTGAAGTAGAATTGCAGTAGCTAGAATTAAATGCAATATGAAGTTTTAGAGACATCTCCATTCCAAATGTTCTGTATCCAACCCGTGGTAGAGACTTCTGAGATCACATTTGTCTGATCAGCCACGGTCAGACACACTGTACATTGACCTAAGGTAGGAAATTTACTTTGATTCTCTTAGATAATAAAGGACAGCAACCAAATGAGTTTTATTTACTGTAGGGAGGCCATCCTATTCTGCCTGATATTTTATAACTTATTGATAATAGTTAGAACATTTATTTTGTGAATTTTATAAGTTGACAAATATTCTAAGAATTAAAAATGTGGGGATAAAGGTACATTTGTACTAAAATCATGTGATAAATATTACTGTATTATATGACAACTGCACAAACCATTTTAATGAAGTATGTTTAAAATGTGTGCTTCTTTGTGAAATACTATTACTTGAATTTTATCTCAATTCCTTTATACTTATCCTGGATTTTGTGCATTTTATCTTGCTTGTCTATTCAACAATTAATCCTAAAAAATTGATATCCTCTTATTTTGAGGTAGGATTTTCTGTTTTAAAATACATTTCCATAAACTCTTCACATTTTTTTAGCACCCTTACAGAATACTTTTCATTAGCCCTCTTGACTAATATCCAAGACACCTCCTTCCCAAATATTGTAGTCCTCAGGTTACTAGGAGAGAGAATAAGGGATGAGGATGAGAGTCTTTGGTAACAAGTATAAGTGGAGGAAGAATTAAATAGAGAAAGGTACTTTGAATAGAATAATCAAAATCAGAGGGACAGCCTGGGATTTCACAGATGCAATTTTTGTGTCATATACGTACTACGCTGTCTGACAGGAGCAAGTTTAACTTAACCTCTCCTTGAGCCAGGGAACTTGCTTATTATAAATTATGGAAGTGCTATTTTATACTGGTAGGAGTTGCTACCTGGTTTTTAAGGGTTTTCCTTAAACCATTCCTAGGTCCTGAACCCCACTGTTCTGAAAGGGAAAAACAAAAAAAAATAGTTTTGGTGTTTCTGAAATAAAGTATTTTAAAAGAATGCTTAAATTCTCCTTGTTTACACCTGGCTGTGTAACCTTGAGCAAGTTCTTAACCCCAATTGCTTAGGGGCGGCCAGGTAGCACAGCTAGTAAGAACACTGGCTCCAGTTTGGGGATGACCTGGATCAAATCCGGGCTCAGATACTCAGCACCACACCCAGAAATCACTGGCCGTGTAACCTTGAGCAAGTTACTTAACCCCAATTGCTTAGGGGCGGCCAGGTGGCTCAGCGAGTAAGAGCACTGGCTCCAGTGTCGGGATGACCTGGGATCAAATCCGGGCTCAGACACTCAGCACCCTCCCAGAAACACCTGGCCGTGTAACCTTGAGCAAGTTACTTAACCCCTATTGCTTAAAAAAAAAAAATTCTCCTTGTTTGTTAATTCATCCTACCATGATTCACATTTGAAGGGAAACTGTTAATATTTAAGTAAATATTAGGTGCTGACATTCTCATTACTCAATGATAACTTATTAAAAGCCTGTTATGTTTCATACTCAGCTTAACACTGGTAATAAAAAGGCAAAACTAAAACAAGTCCTTTTCCTCAAGGAGCTTATATTCTCTAGAAGTCTCCATGTACAAACCTAAATGTGTGCATATCCATATACATATACATACATGGCATATGCAGAGTATACATGTATACTTCTGTGCATATATGCATATTCATATGTGAGTGTACACCTTTCGACAGCTATGCCTATCACTCTATTTCTATATCTACAGACAGAGAGATAGAAAGGTATTGTTGCTTTTCTTGTTTATCTGTTGTTCTCCAAAAGTAAGATGGCCTCGGGAAGGTGATGTCTTGACTTGCAGTGAATTGGATTTAAGTGATGTAGGGCTGTGCAAAGTCACCAGCTTCACTCTCTCCTCCGAAATCCTCTGGGTGTACCGGCAAGATATAAATCAGGACCACTGAAGATGGGCCCTGATGCAGTAAGAAACCTTGACCTATTTAAAGCAAAAGTCTTTCCCAGGTCTCAGTTTGTCTGAGGCAACACCCATTCAGTGATTAAGGACAGATAAGAAGTGAGGCCCCTGGGGTGGCTAGGTGGCGTGCAGTGATTAGAGCACTGGCCCTGGAGTCAGGAGGAACTGAGTTCAAATCTAACTTCAGACACTTTAACACAAAAACTAGCCATGTGACCTTGGGCAAATCACTTAACCCCATTGTCCTCCAAAAAGCAAAAAAAAAAAAAAAAAAAGTGAGCCCCCCCCCTAAAAAAAAAAAAGGCCTTTTTTACTTAGTGAAAAAAAAAATCAATCTAGGAGGGGAAGAACCTCAGGGTTTCTGGTCAGAACGTTAACAACTGCTATTTACACTCACTTTGAACCATCAAAACCCAAAGGATGAGGCTTAAACTGGGACCTATTGCTGGCCAATCAGTGACAGCCAGAGTAATTTCGGTTTAAGGCATGGTCAAGTAGCTTCATTTGAATTTCAGTGGGCTTTATGGAAACCTGATTTTTCAGTGTAATATTTGAAGAAATCCTAAATGAGACTATTTGGAACAAATATTTTGAAACAATCGGTTTCTTATGGTAAGTCATAAAACACATATATAGGTACATACTAATGTTTTCAATTAATAAGTAAAAGCTTCAACATTAGAAACATAAGATCAGAAGTTTAATAGTGGTAGCTTAATTTTGTGGTTCACCTATACATTCATTCAATGGAAAATATATACTCCTCTAGAATTCATGGCATCTTCAGCCACTTCTAAAAATTACAACATGATTTAAAAAGGCTCAACTCTTATAGAATATTAAAGTCATTAAATGTTTTTTTACTACAGTTCTTATCTTGATAGATCACTATTTAATGTGAATTCTACAAACAGCAATTACTCGTAACTCAGAAAATAAATGATACAAATAGAACATTCAGTAATATACATAATGGTTCAAATTAAATTATTGTAGTATAACATATTTTTAGCATAAAGTTTTTGCTCAGGATAAATAGTCAAGCTTGAATTTTTTTATAATAAGCAATGAACATTTTTAAGGCATTTCTCTCATAGACTTAGGAAGAAGCATTAGTGTTTTGTTCCTTTCTACTTTTTTAATCTATACTTATTATTTCTATGCTAAACATAGGGGATTCAAGGAATGGAAAGTCCCTATACTAATAAAGATTGGTTCTTGATCTAAAATTAATAGTATTAGATTGTTGCCTGAAGTTCTGAGAAGTTGAATGAGTTGCCCAAAGTCACACAGATGATATTTGTCATAGATTGGACTTGAACACTGGTCTTCATGAATCCATTCTTTGTCCTTTATTCCCCATTTCACCTTTCTTACTGATGTTTTAGAGGCTATTAAAATACCAAAAACAAAAATGTTTAAACACTGTATCTTAATCCCAGGACCTTATATGCAAAAGGTAATTAATAAATGCTTTTTTGAATTTAATATTGTAATAGTTAATAATAGAAAAGTGAACACTTAACAACTACAAGCATTTCTAGGTTATCATGGATAATTGTGAGAAATAAACCCTCATGCCCAAATAGATGGGATAAATTAGACAGACTCAGTATGAATGAAGCAGTTGTGTCATCTGCTGACTGAGTGAATGTTATAGGCCTACTTGTGAACATACAAGATTCTGCTTACCATTGATGAGGTGCAGGTGCATAAGTCCTGCATGGCAGGTGTGGGACTCAAGATGAGCTCCCCCAATTGTGAAAAATAATCATCTTATTGTGTGGGACAAAGATAACCCTTGCCCAAAATAAAATAAGCAGAGATATCTCCAAGTAGAGACAGGAAGGATTTATTTAATTATTTCTTCTTGCAAGAAGGGCCTTCTCACTAGTAGAGGTAGTCTGGTAGGAGAGGCAAAATACAAAATGCAAAGCTTGGTTTTACAAAAAAGACCCAAAAGACCACCCTTTCCTCCCTTGCCCCCTTGTTCTGTCCTATTCCCGGTTAATTAGGAACTGAGGCATGCAATCTTTATTTTTTTTTTTAAAGCAATTGGGGTTAAGTAACTTGCCCAAGGTTACATGGCCAGTTATTTCTGGGTGTGGTGCTAAGTATCTGAGCCCGGATTTGATCCCCAGGTCATCCAAACACTGGGGCCAGTGCTCTTATTCGATGAACCACCTGGCTGCCCCTGAGGTACACAATCTTAACTGCAAAAATCTGCTGGTGTTTGCAGGTGAAATGTCAGTAATTCAAAAAGCAGAAGGTATATGTCCAGTGGGCATGAAAACAGACAAAATATGTCATCAGTATCAACTTAGATATGAAAGCAGAAGATAAATGTTCTAACACTATCAATATAAATATGTAAGCAGACCATATTTTATGAATCATGGGGATTTTAGGAGATGGTGACCTACCCAGAATTCTGCAATGGGATTTCCAATTTTATATTTCTACAGGTAAGATGGTGGTCAGTGGAAACAAGTCTGGGACATTCAATCCTATGGTTAAATTTTCAGGGTCTGTGCTTTCCCCTCCTACACTTAGCTAAATTTAGCAAAAACTTCCAACTTATGACCAGGGAAGTAAGGCAAGGGTCCCAGGCTCCCAGCACAGGTTGCTAAGTCTTTGGTACTTTATTACAATTCTTGTTGAGATTTCTGGAATTCTACCTGAGAAGTTTCCATTTTTATCCCATTCTTTGCCAAAAAAAACTCCACATTGCCCTCAGTGAATTAAGGAAAGATTTTCTTAATCTTTCTCCTGCTGGAGATGACAGAAATCAGGTGACTCACAAGGAGACATGCCCTTTCAGACAATTACAAAGCTTTTTATAACCCATCCAGATTTGAATTTCCCTCCTGCATCCCACTGGTTAGGCATTTCAGGGTTCATGCCTTTTCTTAAAATACCTAAACCCCACCCCCACATGGGTCTACACCCCAGTTTATAGCTCTCATTTTCTTTATTCTTTATTTAGGAAAAGAATGACAAGTCATAAATTCTTTTCAAGGAATTTTCTCAGTTGATAAGAGACTGTACTCAGGTTGTTGCAGTTTCCTTCGTCATTAACATAGAGTCTCAATATTCAAGATATTATTGTGGAATGAAGTTCTCCTCCTTTCACAACCTTTGGAGTGGTGGACACAAAAGAAACAATTCCTGGCTTTTACTCAAAGCACAAGGGAAGGAGATGTTTGCCTTTAGACATTCTGATAAGGGGGCACCCACATCCCATAGAGTGAATTGTTAATCAATATTTCTAAGACTTTCCTTCAAATCAATTTGTTTTCCTGCATTAGGTAGCAAATAAAAGACTTTCTGGTATTACATATATTACATGTTTTCTATGGAAACAAAAGTTTAATTCATCTTTTACAATAATAATGAAGAGGCTTAGGGTAGGGTTAGGGGTTCTCGAGACCCCAAAATACCAACACGCCGGGTCCTGCCAAATGAATTCTACTCAAGTCTTCTCTCAGCCAAAGAAAAGTACAGTTTACTAAAAGTTCATTAAAAGTTCCCTTGTATTGGACACAGAGTAAGTCTGTACTAGAAAATTCTATGGTGATTTCACACCACATGGAGACAAGATGGGGTCTTATATACAGAAAGTTTGTGGGAGGAATCTTGGGGTGATCTAGGGAAGGAGTTTGGGAAGGGTCTTCAGGAGGAGTCAGATGAGGTCAGACTCCAGTAATGAGTTTGAGGAGGGTCTTCAGGAGGAGTTAATGAGGTCAGGTAACAGTTGATTTGGGTATAGGTATTTTGATAGGCTCAAGGATGGGAAGTAGATGGACAATGGAGGGCCAAGCTAGTAACAAAGGTTTGGGCAGAGCCACAATGAAAGGCTTATGGCCTCATGCAAATGCCTCATCAAATGGGACAATTCAATCAGAGCTCAAGGGGGTTCCCAGAGCCTGTGCCTCATCAGTGATAAGCAGAATCTTGGATGTTCACAAGCAGTCCTACAAAATTCACTCAATCAGCAAGCATTTCTTTAGCATTTATCATGTGTCAGGCACTATGCTAAATGGTAGAGATACAAAGGCAAAAAATAAAACTTTCCTTGTCCTCTAGAAGCTTGTTTTGGGGAATGGAGAGAGGCCATGTATACATGCAAATTTTTGATCAAATGTAAATTTACGAGTTGAATTACATGGTTTCTCTAGCATCTTCTGGCTCTATAGCTCTGATCTTATATATATATGTGAAAAATACATACATGGTATATAGGGGTGATGCCCTGGGGGGGGGGGGACGGGAAGTGGAAAGAGGTAAAATTACCTTGAATTTATTTTAGTTTAACCATTTTTAACCAGTGGTTGTGATGAGGTACAGGCTCTGACAACCCCCTTGAACTCTCCTTGAATCTTCCCATTTGATGAGGTATTTGCTTGAGGCCATAAGCCTTTCATTATAGTTTGGCCCAAATCTCTTATTCTTACTAGCCTAGCCCTCCTTTGTCCAGTTACTTCCCACCCTTGATCCTCCCAAAATAACTACAGTATGCCCAAATCTTGTTACCCTTAATCTAGCCCAGCCCTCCACTGTCTGTCATCTCCAGGTAGCCTCCAGCTACTTCCCACCCTTAATCTGTCATTACTGGAGTCTGACCTCATTTGACTCCTCCTGAAGACCCTCCCCAAACTCCTCCACTAGACCACCCCTAGATTCCTCCCACAAACTTTCTGTATATAAGGCCCCATCTTGCTTCCATGAAAAAAAAAAAAAGCCAGAGAATTTTCTCACAGACTCACCCTGTGTCAAATTATTCTGGTCTGCTTGTCAAATACAAGTGTCACAGATACCGAGGCTCTTTAAGAATCTACACAGTATGGCGAACCTTTAATAAACTTTGCTTTTCTTTGGCTGAGAGAAGGCTTTAGTTGTATTCATTCGGTGTGTTGGTATTCTGGGGTCTCGAGCACCCCTAAACCTTAATCTGTCACTCTTCCTACTCAATAAACCCCTGTGTCTCTCCATTGCCTCCAAGATCAAATAATAAATCCTCTCATGTTCAAAACCCTTTATATCCTGGCCCCACCTACCTTTCCAGTCCTCTCATACCTTACTGTTCAACATTTCCTCCTTGATCTGCTGTTATGAGCCTCCTTACTGCTCCACAAATTAGATACTCCATCTCTCTGCTCCAGACATTTCCAGCTGTCCCTCAAAGCTGGAATGTTCTCCCTCATCTCTGTTTCCTGGCTTCTTTGATTTTCTTTAAATCCCAACTGAAATTCCATCTTTTACAGAAAGCCTTTCTCTAACCCCTCTTAATTCTATGGTCTTCCCTCTGGTAATCATTTCCTCTTTATCTTGTATGTCACCTACTTTGTATATGTTTGTTTTCTTGTTGTCTCCCCTAGTAGACTGTGAGCTTCTTGAGGGCAGGAACTGACTTTCTTCTCTTTGTCAATCAATGAACATTTATTAAATGCCTACTGAGAGCCATGCATTGTGCTAAGCATTAGAGATGCGAAAAAGAGCAAAAGACAGTTCTTGCCCTTCATAATCTAATGAGACAGACAACTGACAAATATGTGCCAACAAGCTTTGTGTATTGCTGGCCCTTGGCAACTGTCTGACACATAGTGGATGTTTAATGAATGTTTATTGACCAACTGACATGGTACATTCTAAACTAAGGCAGTGTCTAACTTCAGTCTTAAGAATAATATTCAAGAAGTATTGGTAAAAGCCTCAGGAGCGTAATTTAACAAGATTGCAGCAGAGCGAGGACTTGTAAAACTTTAGAGAAAGATATGTTTAGCTATCTTGAAGTACTCAGACTGATTTACCTTTGCTTTTTTTTCTCTAGTCAGTGACAGTGCTTCTTATCTCATTGAACAAATTTCTATTTGGAAAAGATTTACAGTTATAGTAAATTACCTTATTAAGAAAATTGGTGACTGTATAAACGTGTCTTGGAAATTCTTTGGAAATTCCTGCCCCTATCTTATCATCTTTACAATTTACTTAAAGTCCCTGAAAGTGAGAGTATTTGCCACTAAGATATCATAAACCTGATTTTTTTTTTTGGTGGGAGGTGGGGTGGGGGATCATCATCTACAAGAAAATGACTTTCTAGGAGTAGAACTCATATCTAGATACAACTAAGTATAATAATATTGTTTTCAGTACAATTAGAAAAAAATTAAAATGGAGACTATAAAGAAATATACAGGAAAATTAAATATTTTAGGCTGAAGCATGTATATATGTGTGTGTATATACACACACACACAAGTATATATATGCATGTATATATATATATATATATATATATTCTGTACTACTTGAACCCTTTAAAACAAATTCATAATTTGGAAGCATCTGAATCTTATAATAGTAAATATTGTCCATTGAATAAAATTTACAGATAAACCACATATAAAGTCTAGCAAAATTTGATTATAGATCTTCTCCAAATTTTTTCCCCACTATACCATATCATATCTCAGAGTTTTTATAGAGTAGGAAGAAAATTCCATGTTTCTGACATACTGTTATTTTTATACATCACAATATTATCCACAACTCTTATACTACACATTAGTACTATATTGCCATTTTAGGTTCAGCTGAACACCTATTATTTCCCCCACTGCCATGCTTAATTAAAGCTAGTCAGTTTTGACTTTGTATGCCTGTAATTTATTTTTCTACCTAATTCTACTGCAAAGTATATATAGGAGTCTATGACTATATTCTCTCTTTTTTAAAAAGATAACTGGAAACTTAACTGATAATAATGGGTAAATTTCAATTCAATTCTAGAATTCAACAAGCATCTATTAAATTTCTAACATATGCAAGGCATTGACCCATAAGGGAAAATAAATTATTTTAACCAAATGAAAGATAAGTTTGATTATAAGAAGGCCAAGAATTTTCCACCTATTTTTTTTCATATTTGAATATGTAAAATGAACTCATTGACTAATTTTATCCAACAAAATGAAATAACAGATGTACAGTCAGTTTCTCTAGCAACTGAATATTAATTTTTAAAAGTTCTGTTTTGATATTCTCAGTAGAAAATCAGTATGACATCTATAATTAACAACGTATGGTCTGTGGGCTAAGAATTTTCATCCATCAAGTGCATGTATGTTATAATTTATATTTTATGTACACTGAGATGGTATTGTGGAGTCTAATATATAGTTAATCTCAGGGTCATTAAAACATCAGTTCAAATCCAGCCTGGATACATATTGTTTATCTGACCTTGGGCATTTAACAACTTTTTATTGCTCTAGCCTTGAGTTGGAGTGTAAGTTTTAACATATTATACTTGTCATTCACTGGTAGAGGGAATTACCTATACAAATGAAATCACAAGTTAGGTTTTAAAAAAGAAACAGAAAAATAAGTCTATATACAGATATGCACGCATATGCATTTTGTTCTTGTTCAGTTGTTTTAGCTCTGTCCAACCCTTTGTGACTTTATTTAAGTGGTTTTCTTGGCAGAGTTCCTGAAGTGATTTGCCATTCTCTTCTCCAACACATTTTATAGATATGGAAACTCATTAAGTGATTTGCCCAGGTACACTCAGCTAGTAACTGTTTGAGGTCTCATTTGAAACTCAAGTCTTCCTTACTCCAGGCCTGGCACTCTATCCATTGTACCACCTATCTGGCCCATATATGTACATATGTATATGCATACATATACATGTGTGTATATGTGTGTATGTGTCTATGCATAGACATGTGTTGCTACTCTTATACTATTACTACTTGGCATTATATAGCACTTTGTATGTGTGTATGTATATGTATGAGTGTGTGTATATATACATATGCATATACCTACATATACATGCATGTGTATGTATTCATACACACAAACACATATATTTATTTTTTGCTTAAAACAACAATCCTGGGAACTAGGTAATATTATTGTCATGACCATTTTACAAATGAGTTAACTGAGGCAGACAGAGATTAAATAGCTTGTGCAGGGTCATACCTAGTAAATATCTGATGCCAAATTAGAACTGAGGTCTTTCTGCCTCTAGGTCCAGTGCTCTATCCCTCTATCCATAGAGTTCCTTCTAGCTGCTTCCTATACCATCTGCCTGCCTCATGCACTAACTATTTCTGCATTTATGTATGCAAGTATTTATGTATATATATGTATACAGGTATGTACACATACATATGTGAGCTATTGATGCATGCATGTATATTTGTGCACACATATATTGTATAATGCACTATGTATATGTCTCTATAGATTGTATGTATGTGTTTAGATAATATCTATAGATATCTTTTATAGTTGTATTCATATGTGTTGCAAACATACAAATATGTACATGTGCCTTGTTTGTACATGCCCGCATATGTGGACATACAAGTATGTGTATATATGATGTGTGTGTGTGTGTGTGTGTGAATTTGTGTATAGTGAAGAGAGGGCAATGTCTTGAATAGAGTACAAAAGTGAAGTCAGGAAATCTATTCAAATCCAACTTCTAACTTTTAATTCTATGATCCTGGGTAAGTCATTTAAACTTTGTATTCATCAAGTATCTGTACCAATGGGGTTACTTATTTGCTGCAACTAAAACTTAAAATGATTTATGAGATACCCAAATCTCATAGACTTGAAATGATGTATAGAAAATTCCTCCAAATCTTAGTGAGTTGCTCAAGAATTGTGTTTGGATAAGTTTGGAAAACTTGTCCACACTTGAGATATTAATTGAGAAGGTCTGGATTCAGGAGTTTGGGAGGAAATATGCTGAGGAAAAAAGGTAGCAATTAGTTTTGGTAAAGAAGGGAGATACTGAGGAAGATTATTGGTTCTACAGACATTTATTTCAGAGCAGAAAATCTGGGCTGAGAAAAGTCCTAAGGAGAGTTTGTTGGCTCTTTTCACAAATTTCCTTCCTACTGCATGGTGATCCATAAACACTATATAAAAATCTGTTCTTACATTATATTTCATTTTTACTAAACTAAATTTTGTTTGAAACACAAAAAGCCCAGAGGTTAAATATATAGAGATATAAAGTTAGGAAGAGATTGACTTCTGCTTAAATCTTAGGAATTTCCTTAACTAAGGGCTCAGATTGACTGTAAAAGAATTCATAATTTTTTTTTATCTAAAATAAACACCCTAAACCTAAGGAGGAGAGAGTGACATGTGGAATTTATGGGACTTTATATGACCCCTTAGGATTAAAACAAGCTAATAATTTTAAGTGGGTGTTACACAGTTTTCAAGGATGAAATGTTTGAGTTACTATTACTAATGAAACCATGGGTGTGTTGAAATATTGTCATAATTTATATATAACATATCATCTATCATCTGGCAATCCTTTAAGTGTTTATTTCATCTTACCAAAAAATATCAGCCACATCAATCTTAAATTTGCATTATTTTTTTTTAGAATTAGAATGCTTACATATTCAGTTATATTCATATATGTAAAGCCAAGCATGAGTAGCTTTTCAGAGGACTGCTGTTGTGAACAGCTTTAAAGGTTCTGATCACATAGTATAGTGAACTCTCTATTTACTCAACAGTAAATTAAAGCAAAATGTTCACAGAAACCAAAGTATAGCACTTACAATGTTATAAAATAAAAGCTTATTACTAAAGTGGTCACATAGATTTCACCAAAGTGGCCACATAGTTTTAAGCAAAAGATATCATGCAGTAAGTCCTTAACTCAATCATCCTTAAGAAGCGATCTTCCTTAAGGGACACAAAGTACAAAGGTCAAAGTTCTCCAACTCTAGGTCACATTTTCTTAATCTCTCAAGTACAAAATTCTCCCACCCCAGGCTACAGTAAATCATGATCTTCTCACTCAGCACTAAGTACCCAAGGAGAGCTCTTTTTCATCTTGACTTGAGGTTGGCTCCCAAATTCCATGATTCCTCTTCCATAGGTCCAGCTCCTGCCTGAATCTACCCAGTTATCAGCTGGATTTATAGGTAGGCAGCTCTCAACTCCTTGTCTAGCTCCTAGTCCAGTTCCTTGTCCAGTTCCTCATACAGTTCCATATTGAAGCCCACAGTATCTAGTCCACCTCAAGTCCTTCTCAGTTTCTGTTTCTGGAAAGACAAAGCTTAACTGAGCTAAAACAACATTCATTAACTGCTTGTGAAATCAACACAGATCCACAAACAAGGTCTGATAACTCAACACAAATAGTCAGTATAGTCCCAGGGCCTCCAAAACCCTCTTCCAGGACTACTGTAAACAGACAACAAGAAAATCCTCTTTCAGGGTTTCCATTAAAGTCTAAGAGCTTCTGTACAAAGTATCATAAACAAAAATCAACACAAACAGAACAAACAGAGTGCCTGGCCACCACAAAGTTCCCCTTCTCAATTCTGCCACCACAAGTGTTCTCTCCCCATTCTGCTCTTTACTAGCTTGGGCTTCTCCTTATATATTGTCATTAGCTCCTCGCTGTTTCATCAGTAAGTTCCTACCACTGTGGGGTGCACAAGCTCTATTTCTTAACAAAGACTTGATATAATCAGGGCAAGGCTCAAAGATACTTGAACTCAAACAAGGTGCTAAATACTTAAGTAGCTGAAACAAGGAGCTAAGTACTTCTTTGCTTGCCATTACAATATAATACTTATATACATATATATTCAGTAATATGTATGGTTTTATGTGTGTATAACTGGGTAAGTGTGTATATGCATACACATGCATATATAATGTTGTCTATACAGAGATTATATGTATGTATACATATACACATGCATATCCATATATACATATATGGATATTTGTCTTTAGTTTATAACATGGTGAACTGTGATGGAAGACTTGATTGGAAGGAAAAGAAAATAATACATACATATACACATACATGCATATATGTGGACAGCTTTATGGACACACATATATGAATATATTTATTGGTTGGTTGTTTTCTTTCATTTTTGAAGAGAGCCAAAATGACATCACTATGCTAAAATCAAAAGTTTCAAGGTATCTAACTATAGCTGATCAGATCACTATGAGCTTGGAATGCTCTACCACAGGTTGAGTACAAATAGTCCGTGCGATCATTTGGAGTAGATACTCTAAATTTGTGTATCCTGTGTTTCCTTTGAGCTGTTTCAATTCTGCTTTGCTTATAGAGCACAGCATCTTCTCTGAGCACACCATGCTCAGTGATCTTGTGCCAGTGTCTCCCATGTCACACAATCAATTCCAAAGTTCTTAAGAGAGACCTTGAGAGTGTCCTTGTATTGCTTCTTCTGACCACCATGTGAACACTTTCCCTGTGTGAGTTCTCTATAAAATAGTCTTTCTGACAAGCATACATTTTGCATTTGAACAACATGGCCAGCCCATCAAAGTTGTGCTCTCTGAAGCAGAGTTTGATTGCTTGGCAGTTTTGTTCAAGTCAAGACCTCAGTGTCTGGTACCCTATCCTGCCAGGTGATCTTCAGAATCTTCCTAAGACAATTCAAATGGAAGCTATTCAGTTTTGTGGCATGCTGCTGGTAGACTGTCCAGGTTTCACAGGCATACAACGATGAGGCCAGTACCATGGCTCTGTAGACCTTCAGTTTGGTAGTCAATCTAATCCTTCTTCTCTCCCATATTTTCTTCAAAGCCTCCCAAACACTGAGCTAGCTTTGGCAATACATGCATCAACCTTATTATCAATATGTACATACCCGGAAAGTATACTACCAAGGTAAGTGAACTTATCCAGAGCATTCAAAACTTCTCCATTTGCTGTAATTGATGGATGGTGTGATGGAGCACCTGTATTTATATCTGTAAATATATGTATGTGCATTGTATACACACATGATATTTATGTGTATAGATGTGTGAATACATTAATAAACTTTTGTTACATACCTACTCTGTGCCAAGTACTGTATTAAGCACTAAGCATATATCTGTGTATGTATATATGTATGTGTGTACATATTTATTTATGATTTTCCTCTACTTCCAATTATTTCATCACAGTTTAATGGTTTATATACAGTGATTAAAGACAATATTTTAAGTAGCATTTTGATTTTGAAAAACCTCTTCACTCCAATAAACATGGGAAGAACATAGAGCATTCCTTTAAACTTCTGGAATGCCAGTACAGCTTTCTCCCTCTCAGAAAGTTTAACTCCGGGATAAGTATTGTATTAACCAACTTTCATTCCTGAGATTAAAAAAAAAATACATTGCATTGTGCGTGTAAAATAGTGCAAAATCAAAGTCTGACTGTTTTGCTGCAGTCATAATGCAATAATTATCTTAGCATGGCATCTTTTTTCTGTGTAATCTACTTATTCCTTTATCCATAATATATCTATGATAAAACTGTGCACACCATGCCACATTTGATTACTGTGTTATAGGCAAGTCTCAGAGTGCAATTGTCAAATTCTTTTTTTGTAGCTTCTCCCACCACTTTTGTTTTCAAGACCAGTAAACGCACTATTTGCTTTCTAAATAAGATTCATTATCAGAGGGCTTTGTTTTTGTTATGGTCAAAAATAATTTCATGGCTGTGTCAAAGCACACAATTGTTTAAAGGTCCGTGATGTTTACCCATTTTTCTCTTCAATAAATCTGCATGAAATTCACTGTCCCTATCCAATTAAAAGTTCTTTTTATACATCAACAATTTTAGTCAATCGTTTTACTTTGAATAAAATACCTATTTTTCTTTTCCTTTAAAGGTTATAAGCAATATTAGACTTGTAATATAGGTGCATTTTCCTATAATATATAGCCTGAAAACTAGGTAAAATGAAAATATATATATATATATATAAATATTTTAAATTTATTTAATTCACTGTTACCTTGAAAACATCACTGATGGATTTTTTTAAAGTAGATATGAAATGTGAACAATTAATTAGATATGGATCCTAGCACTAGAGATACAAATGAAAAAAATGACAGTCACTGCTCTCTAGAAGCTTGTTTAGTTCAAAAGATTTTAAAATATTGGGTCAAACTGTAAGAATGAGACTGTAAGAAACTGCTGGTATTTTTTAAAATTTGCTTTTAGTTTGCAGCATTCAGTTCCACAAGTTTTTAGGTTCAAAAATGTCTCCCCCTCTCTCTGCTCCTCCCTTGCCCCCCATGGCGGATGCAATCTGATAGAGGTTCTACATATAACTTCATATTAAACATTAGCCAAGTTGTAAAGAAGAATTATAACCAAGGGAATGAATAATGAGAAAGAAGAAACAAAAAGAGAAAGAGAGAGAACAAGTAGTTTGCTTCAATCTGCATTCAGACACAATAATTCTTTCTCTGGATATGGATAGCCTTTTCCATCATGAGTCCTTTGGAATTGCCTCATAACCTTGTATTGCTGAAAAGAGCTCAATCAATCAAAAGTAGTCATCACAGATACAGTGTGTCTGTAATTGTGTACAATGTTCTCCTGGTTCTGCTCCCCTCACTCAGCATCAGTTTATATTATTATGAAACCCTTCTGCTCCTTTTTAATGCTGCTATTTTTTTTTAGGTGAAGGTTTGCTACATTAATTAAAGATTAATATTTAGTGTTCTATGCAAAGCATTTTTAAAATTCATCATCCCTTTCTCCTCCCCTACTCTCTTTTGTCCTTCTAGATTTAATATGCCACACCCATTTACAATAATTAGCTCATTTTAGTCTAGTTGTCATATAATTATGCTGTTCATTTCTATGTGGTCCCTTTCTATACTATTTCATAGAGGTTATATTAAACAAAAACTTTAGAAATATCAGCATAAAATCACAAGAGCTCAAAAGACTTCATTTAGGGAAAATTCTAAAATATGGAGATTTAGCTCTTTGACAATGTTATTTGTATTTATCTCCGCTAATTACTGGTCTCTTTATGGGTGAAACAAAAATTCAGGTTACTTGTAAATATTAGGAGTACAGAAAGCTTCTGCTAATAAATAAGAATCAGGAGGAAAAGTATGTGTATATATATATATATATATATATATATATATATATATATATATATATATATATACATACATACATACATATATATATATATATATGGTTGGGAATGTGAGGGTTGGTAAAGAGCAGACTCTTGTAATTTTCCCCAGCCCCTGAAAAGGCAGATATAACTGGAAGTTTAGGCCTTGGTCTTCTTCTATGAGATGCCTATAAAGGATGACAGCCTTTCTCTATCTCTCCTTTCTCTTCTATAGCTCAGTACTTTTTTTTTTTTTTTGGTCCCTAGCTTCTTGCCCTTGTACCACCAAATCTCTCCCATTAAGCTTTTGAAGCCCTTTCTTCTCTCAGTCTGTCTCTTGAAGACACTATGTATCTCTTTAAGAGCCCCCTAGGCATGACTCAATATTGCCTTCTAGCTCTGAGATCAAGGTACTTCCAAATCACTGTCAAGGCTGAGAAAAGAAATGCTTATGCTTCTGAACTACAAATCCCAAGATGCCAGTCGGTACAAAGGTTATATTTATACAATGGATAATTCAAGAAAGAGAATGACAATGGAAATGGTCTCCAGAATTACCTTTCCTTTATTTAAGAAAAAAGTAGTGATGTGGAATTCATATTGTTTCAAACTGACTTATTTTGTCACATAATTTATTTGCTATTATGTTAAGAGTATGCCATGGAAAAGAGAAAATCATTGGCAGCAGAGCACCATTATTTTTTCCTTAAAAAATCAAACAACAAAAGTTGGATAATAATAGCAACTTAATTTCCATAGCAATTTTCAAGGTTTCCTCTCAGAAATCCTGTGAGGTGAGCAATACAATTATTATAATCTCCATTACAGCTGAGCAAACTGAAATTCAGGGACTAGTAAAAGGATTTCTATGACAAAAACTATGTTACCAACAAGCATGGCAGTGGGTGCCTACAGCTATTGCTATACATAGTCATTTATAATTAGCAGTGGTTTGCCATATCCAATAAACTAGAAACAAACATTTTAGCCCTATTATCTCTGGTGTAGTTAGCTTCAATGGCCCTAATAATTATGAGACTTAATTTGGTTACAAGATTGAGAATAAGGACAATAAATTAGGATCCAAGAAGTTTTCGGTGAGTTGGCTGTGATTCTTAGGGTTTTCTCTCCATTTTCCCCCTAGTAATTGTAGTGGGGCTATCTTCAGTTGTCTGGACCTTTGTCTTGCCACTGGACTCTTGTGACTCTGGAGGAGAGAGTGAGGCTGATGACTGACTTCCTGCAACTTTGCCTCACTTAAATCCAACTCCAGTACATCAACACATCATGCTCATGATATCATTGATCCTCTGGTAGAAAGCAGGACAAACAACAAATGGGTGTGGTCCTGGCTTCACTGCCTCTAGAGAACAGTCAGCCAGAAGCTAATATCCTATGTCAATTGACTGTCAATTAGTCAATGAACAGGACAATAAACACTTATTAAGCACCTACTATGAGGCAAGCACAGTACTAAGCATTGGGAATACAAAGGAAAAATACTCTTTTTTTTTTGCTTTCAGGGAGTTCATAGTGTAATGGGGAAGACATCTTGCAATCAACTAGATGAAAACAAATTTTGTGCAAGATCAATTGGAAATAATCAAGAGAGGAAAGTCAATAGAATTAAGGGAGACTGGAATGATTTCCTGTAGAAAGTGGGATTTTTGTTATGACTTGAAGCAAGGGAAGTAGAAGGGATGAAGAGGGAGAGAATTCCAGGCATGGGGAACAGCCAGTGAAAATACAAAGAGTAGGGAGGTGGAGTATCTTGTGTGAGGTGCATCAAGAAAGCTGATATCACTGAATAACAGAGTACATGGGGGTGTGTAAGGTTTAAAAAGACTGGAGAGTTGCGGGGGGGGGGGGGAAGAAGAGGCGAGAAGTTTTGAAGGACTTTAAATCCCATACAAAAGATTTATGTTTGTTCCTGGAGGTGAAAGGGAACCACTTTGATTTTATGAATGGAGGATGATATAGTCAGACCTGTACTTGAGGGGGTTTGATTTGGCATGTACAGGAAGGATAGACTGGCGTGTAGAGACTTGGGGCAAGGAGATCAATGAAAAGATTGTTTTGCTTGTCCAGGTATGAGGTGATGTGACAGAAAGGTGGCAGTGGCAGTAGAGAGAAAAGGGATATTTTGAAGATAGAAACAACAGGACTTGGCAACAGATTAGATTTGAAGGGTGAAAGTGAAGAAGAGTTGAGGATGATACTTAGGTTTCAAACCAAGGTAAATGGGAGAACTGTACTGTATCAAAAGCAGGGAAGTTTGAAACAGAGGAAGCTTTGGAGGGAATAAGTTCAGTTTTGGAAATGTTGAGTTTAAGATTTTTAGAGGACATTCAGTTCAGGATGTCAAAGAGGCAATCAGAAATACCAGTCTGGAGTTTAGGAGAAAGGATAGGGCTGGAGAATTTATCTGAGAATCATCAGAATATAGATAATTGAATCCATGGGATCTGATAAGGTCACCAAGTGAAATAGTATAGATGGAGAAAAGAAGAGGGGAGGGCCCAGGACAGACACTTGAAGCACTGAATTATGTTAATGCACAGGTATATGTGAGGGAAATTTATAGTAATGGAGCTCTAGGAAGAATTACAGAGGGCAGCAGTTTCATTGATCAGAAATGCTTTGCAATTTGCATTTTTTTAATTGGTTGGCCATTATACCATCAGTATCTGACATGATGTGAATGCCTCACTAACCCATTTGTCCTCTGTATAAGCTCTATTTGGACCATATGTTAATACCTCAGGGAGAGATAATTTCAATCTTTTGGGTACACCCTCTGCTGATATTAATCAAAAACCCTTCTGTCCTAATAAACCTCATCCTGTTGGAACTGGTTGTTTAAGGATCTTTTTGTTCCACCCACTCATTTTATAGACATGAAAACTCTTAAAGGCCCAGTGACTTACATGAAGTCCCCCATGTAGTTAGTGATGTAGTCAAAGTTATAAACAAAACAAAAAGAAAAGATTTCTTCATTTCCAAACATTTTGTTCTCTACTGCACCATGCCTAAATATAGTGAAAAAGACAATGCTATGCTCCACATAGAAATCCATCCAAAAAACTAATTGAAATGCATATGTTGATATAGCTCTACCTTCTTGATATTGTATGGAAATGAGTAAAAAGGCATATATGTGTGTAAATATAAGCAGATATGATCTAAGTAAAATATAATAATAGTGATTGAAATGAAATAATCACTGTGTCTATTATGCATCAAACACTGTGTTATGCAATTTGCAAAAATGATCTCATTTGATGTTCACCACAGTGAAATTACTAGTTGAGATATTATCTTCATTTTCCAATCATTGAGGAAACTGAGTCAGGCAGATGATAAATGACTTGCCCAGGATCACAGAGTAGGTGTCTAGAGGTTAAATTTGCATAGTCTTTCTGACTCTAAACCCAGCACTCTATACCCTGT
The DNA here is from genome assembly GCF_028583685.1 of Petaurus breviceps papuanus. Classification (NCBI taxonomy): domain Eukaryota; kingdom Metazoa; phylum Chordata; class Mammalia; order Diprotodontia; family Petauridae; genus Petaurus; species Petaurus breviceps. Next base: position 13,815,272 of record NW_027187372.1, read on the forward strand.
GTCAGGTGAGGAAATCTCCTCTACCAAGACAAATAAAAATTTCCCCTGAAACTTGGAGTCTTAAAGGATTGCATACAGCATTGAGGGGGGTTAAGTGACTTTTAGGCTCACACATTCAGTATATGTCAGAGGAGAGACATGAACTTAGGTCTTGCTATATTTATTTCATCACACTTTATGAAGTCACATTCACTGTGACCAAATACTTTGCTTTGTGACCACAAAGATCCAAAATTTCTGAAATGTACTCTGGGAGGCTAGGTGATGCAGTGATTAGAGCACAGGCCATGGAGTCAAGGAGGACCTGAGTTCAAATCTGGCCTCAGACACAACACAAAAACTAAACATGTGACCTTGAGCAAGTCACTTAACCCCAATTGCCCTCCAAAAAGCAAAAAAAAAAACAAACTTTGTAGTATTTACAATTAATAAAGGTAGTAAAAAATGTCCCAATATCTATAGACATAGTATCATGGGATATATATGGAGAGCTGAAAATGAATTCTTAAGGTCTTGTAATCCAAATCCCTCATTTACAAATGAGAAAACTGAAGTCAAGTGAGTTTAAACGACTGACAAAAAGTTACACAAATTGTAAGGTCCAGGGGGTAGAGACCACGTCCTCTGATTCTAAATCAGATCCATGTTCCATTGCACTTTGCTGCCTCCCCTCTCAAGGTGAATAACAACAACAAAAAAAATTACATGGATTTGCCCTAAAGAAAATCAATCAATATTTTACACTCATGGTCATCTATTGATTAAATGCTGTATATAATTCGGAGCTCCTTTTATAGTGGATTTCATTTCTGTGCAAGGAGGTTCATTAAACAATCAATACTAATTTACATATATAATTACTTTAAACTACCAGTGGAAATTTATAATTTTGTTTTGAAATAAAACTGGCATGTTAAAAGTGTGAAAACATATATTATTAGGACCTCAGCTGTATTATAGATATTAAGAAATAAAATTATGCTAGATGTTACTATGACCCTAAGCAAGTCACTGAACCTCTACCTGCCTCATTTTCTTCAATTATTAAATGTGGATATAATAACATCATCTAACACCCAGCAGGGTTGTTGTGATGATTATGTGAGATAATATTTTTAAACCAGTTAGCACAGTATCTGGAACATATATAAATTATATATATATATATATATATATATATATATATATATATATCACTATTGATATCTCTATCTGATATATTGATATCACTATATATCTTTCTATATCTATATATCACTATCTCATATATATATACACACATACACACATATCTAGTCCATATAGTATATATGTGTATATATTACACACACATATCTACATCTGCATATACACACATAAACTATTAAATGATTATTTCCTCCCCCCCCCCCCTCACCTTCCTGTTTTATCAAGGGGAAGCTATTTGCAGTGTTTGGCTTTATTTTGCCTTGTGCTCCTATGATTTTTGACTTCCTTCTTTCTTGGTTTTCTTTGGGTCACCTTCCACCTTCTTTAAGCACATGTAAAACTTGAACCAAACCACAGGTATTCTTCAGACTGATCTCAGGCAAGGGTCCTGGTGATAGACGTGTGTAGATTTTGCAAGAAGCACTTTTTGTGCCAATCTCAGGCCTCAATGTTTTACTGTGGTTCTAAGCATTCTATTATTTTTGTTTGGTTTTAGTATTCACTTTGGTCTCTGATGCTTAGCTTAGCCTTTCACGCCCAGATCTAGCTGGGAGCTGAGGAATTTGCTTTAGAGACCAATTGGACTGAGATCAAACAGGAGTTCCTAAGCATACACAGGTCTTCTACTCCTTTTATATTCTTGCTTTTCTTTGGAATCTGAGCTCAATTCAACTAGCATTTTTGAAGTGTCTACCTACTATGCGCAATGAAAAGTGACAGGTACTTGGGATACAAAGCCAAAGACCGAAAAGTTCCAGCTTTCAGGAAGGTTACATAGTGCTGGGATTGGGGTAGAATACAATGTATGTAAAAAGTAAGTACAAGTAATAGGAGAAGGGATAGAGAGCACCAATTATCAGGGTGCCTCAGAAAGGCCTCTCTCTCTTCCTAGGAGATGATACCAAAGCTAGGCCTGAAAGGAGTTAAGAAAGGTACTAAGAGGTGAATGTGAAGAGACAGCATTACAGATAAGGACAGACATCACGTACCACAAAGGTAGGACCTGAATTAGCTCATATATCTCAAACTTTTGTCATAGGACCTCTGTTTTTATCCTGTCTGTGAAAAGTACCATTCTTGTGATAGTTTTGTAATATACCTAAGCAAGCCATGTAACCTCCTTGGGTCTCAGTTTCCTCATCTATTAAATGAGAAGATTGGACAAGATATTCTTTAACATGCTTTTCAGCTCTAACCCACTGTCAAATTCTGCTTTCTCTCTTCAAAACTTCTCATATATACTCTTCTCTTTGCTCATATAACCACCACAGTCATCATTTCTCATCTGGTCCCTTGAGATAGACTTCTAAATGGCCTTTCTGTATCAAGTCAGGAAGCCCTAAGGTCAAATGTAGCCTCAGGCAGGTACTAATTATGTGACTCTGGCAAAGTCCCATAAACTGTCTGCTTCAGTTTTTTCATCTGTAAAATGGGGACAATAATAGCACCTACTTCCAAAATTTGTTGGGAGGTTAAAATGAGAAAATTTTGGTAAAAGTTTTTAACACAGGCCATGGCATATGTGCTTAGCAGAAAGTGCTTAATAAATTCTCGTTATTATTGTCACTAATCTTAAAAGTCCTGGAAGGTAGCTGCCTGGGAAGGAAATAAGGGTCAATAATACTACCAATTCCATTTCTGGAACATCCTTGCTTTCATGACTTAAATACAGGATATTTTAGTTCCTTTCTTATGACTTTGATTCCTGGAACATTCACTGCTTTCTAATTTCTTGATTTCTGCTATTGACTCTAATTAGAATCCTGAATAGAAAATTAACAGTTATTATCTCAGCCAGTAACTTCCATGATGGTCAACCATTTGAAGTGCTTAACATAGTGCCAGGTAGGTAGTAGATGCTTAATAAATATTTATTCCTTTTACTGACCTGCTAAAAAGCATGATTGCTAATGGTGTGCCTTAGACCCGATAACTTAAGCAACACAGTTAAACTGGTCATTATGTGCAGAAATGCCATAAGATTTCAGAATGCCTAACTATTTCATGACAACTTTTGAAATACAGGCAAAAAAAAAATTCCCTAAGTCAATGCCCAGGTTTTTTGTTTTCATCCAGATGTTTGATTTTATGTAGTACAGATCAAGAGAATCTATTTATTTATTTTAAGCAATTGGAGTTAAGTAACTTGCTCAAGGTTACATGGCCAGGTGTTTCTGGGTGGGTGCTAAGTGTCTGAGCTTGGATTCAATCCGCAGGTCATCCCAACCCTGGGGCAGGTGCTCTTACTCACTGAGCCATCTGACTGCCCCTCAGATCAAGAGAATTTAACCAGTAAGATATGATTGTGCAATGGAAAGGACATGGGATTTGGAACCAGGAAAAGGAAGTTCAATCTTGGCTGTACTGCTGTGTTACCTGAGTGTAAACTGAACAATTTTAGTGAACCTCTGTGGCTCTTCATTTGTAAAAGGAAAGAGTTGAACTCATCCAGGGGTGGGGACCCTGTGGCCTTGAGGATATAGATTCCCTGCCCCTGAACTAGATGATCTCTTAAGTCCTTTCCAGCTTTAAATCCTATAAACCTCATTCATTGTATGCATTCTGGCACTTGACTAAAAACTGAGAATGGCAACAGAATAAAAGCATAAATGATTGAATTTTAGAGTTTGAAGGGACTCTAGATCAGGATCCTCTGCACAAGTTGCTTTAGATGTCTGAGGGAAATGAGAAATAAAATTATTTTAAAAGATTCTAGGGTACTGATAGACTCAGAGTTTAGACTGAAGCATACTATTTTTCCCTTTATTTCTCTTTCTTTTTTGGAATATGGCTTATGCAGACATATATTTTTATTGATTTCCTATGTATAAGAAGTACTTTGCCTTCTCAATGGCTGGGGGAGGGGTGAAAGGAGAGAGAATTTATAACTGAAAATAAAATAAGATTATAAAAAAGAAAAGTACACTATGTATTGTTTATATGTATAGATGCATGTATGTATTATACACTGGTATAAAGCAATACATTGCTTCCTCTAGACAGACAGGATTTACTTTGGTAAATACAATGAAATTAGCCTGGTTAAGTAAGGTGGATTCAGATTATGGAGAGGGATAACCATAGTACTTAGTTCCATGATATTTATATTAGACATTTATTAGATAACCAACCAATCAAGTAACAAACAGTTTGAAAGCACTTCCTATGTTCCGGGCACTGTGCTAGGTGCTGGGAATATAAATATAAAGAATGAAGCAATTTCTGCTTTGAAAGAGTTTACATTCCATGGGGATAAAACTTTTATGCATATACAAATTTACAGAAAAAATACAAAATAAATAAAAGTTAATAAAAAACAAAATGGTTTGGGTATGGTGAGCACTAGTAGCTAGGAAACTCAGGAAAGGCTTCAGGAATGTAAAATGTGATATTTGAGATATGTCTTGAAGAAAGAGGTAAGAAGAGAAGGCATTTGGGGTGACTAAGTGGCACATGAATAGAGTACCGGCCCTGGAGTCAGGAAGACCTGAGTTCAAATCCGTCCTCAGACACTGAACAGGAAACTAGCCGTATGACTAGCAAGTCACAACCCCAACTGCTTATCTTCCCCCCTCCAAAAAAGCAAAAAAAAAGGGGGGGGAAGGCATTCCAGGTAGATGGGAAAGCCAATGAAAATATATGTCAATTAAATAATTGGAAGAATGAATGATTTTTCAGTCATCAAAACATGTTTTCTTCAGTTCCTAATTGCCTGGAGTTCTGTCCTCTGAATTTATAAAGAATGAAACATGGACCACACATGATGCTAGCAGGAACTTACTCTTTCTTTGAAAATAACCTCCTCTAAGCTTACAAAGAATGCATTTCAAGCTAATATTTACCTGGTTCCTTATCTGTAAAATATAGCTAACTTCAAAGTTGGGAGGAAATAGGCTTCCATGATATTTATTATGGGTCTGGTAATTATTTATGTTTGCAAACATTTTTGGATGTGTGTCTTACGCTGAGTCTTTACATAACGATTAGCAACTCTAAATATGTACATGTGCATATGGAATATGATTATAAAATAAGGCTAATTTTCTCATATGACTTGTCAACTTGCTTCAAAGGCAAATTGTTTGGAAAATTAGTGTCAACCAACTAATCAATCAGCAAGCATCCATTGAGAACTTGAAACATTGCAGGCAGATTGCTGGGGACTCAAAGACAGAAGTGTATGTTTCTTATCTCAAGGACCATACATTCTAAAGAGGGAAACTATATGTGTGTATGTATATACATATATGTATGTATACACACTTACATATATACATATAGATACAGATATATGTGTGTATACACACACATATTTCAAGAGAAAATAAATATTTATCAAGAATCACCTATGTAGCAAACATTATGCTAAGTGCTGAGCATACGAAGGATGGTATAAGACAGGCCTTCTCTCAAGGAACTCATAGTGTAGTGACAGAAACAACATGCAAACAACTATGTAAAAACAAGCTATATGTAGGAAAAAAAGGAAATAATCAGTAGAGAGAAGACATTAATATTATAGTGGATTGGGAAAGGCAGTCTGTAGAAGGTGAAATTTTAGCTGGGACTTGAAGGAAGCCGGAGAAGCCATGAGGTAGAGATGAAAAGAGAGAGCATTCTAGGGCTGGTGGACAGCCAGTTAAAATTCCTGGAGGTGGGAGATGGAGGGTCTTGTGCCAACAGTAGGAAGCCATTGTCACTGAATTACAGTATATAAGATGTATGAGGACTGGAAGTATAATAGGACTGGAAACTTTTTGGCAGGAAGTTATGAAAGTCGTTGAATACAAAACAGGATTTTATATTTGATCCTGGGGGTGATAGGGAGCCACTAAAGTTTCATGAGTAAGGAGGTAATATTGTCAGACCACCATAAGAGGAAAATCACCTTGGCAGATAAGTGGAAGATGAACTGAAGGGAGGAAAGGCTTGAGGCAGGGAGAACAAGCAGTACACTTCCTGTAGTATTCTAGGCATGAAATGATAAGACCCTGCCCCAGAGTGGTGTCATTATCAGAGGAAAGAAGGTAAAATCAACCAACTATGGCCTCAGATTGGATGGGGGCTGGGTGAAGTGAGAAAGAGAGTGAAGAGTTGTGTATTCCATCTAAGTTGCAAGCCTGGGGGATGGGGAGGATGGTGATGCTCTCAATATTGAGTAATGGGAAAATTTGGAACAGGGAATGTTTTTGGGGAAAAGATAAATTCAGTTTTGGACGTTTTGAGTTTAAGATGTCTATAGGAATGTGGTTAAAGATATACAATAGGCAGTTGGAGATGTATGACTGGAGGTCAGTAAAGAGGTTAGGACTGGCTAAGTCAATTATCAGCATAGAGATGATAATTGAATCCATGGGAGCTGATGCAATCAACAAGTAGCATAGAGAGAGAAGAAAACAGGGTCCAGGACAGAGGCATGAACTAGATGAAGATACAGCAAAGGGGACTGAGAAGTAGTGGTCAGGTAGGTAAGAGGAGAACCAGGAGAAAGTATTGTCATTAAAACCTAGAAAAAAGAGAGTTTAAAGGAGAAGAGAGTGGTTGACAGTGAGTGTCAATGACTACAGAGGTCAAGAAGGATGAAGAATAGAAAAGACCATTAGATTTGACAATTAGCAGAATCCATAACTTTGAAGACAGCATTCTTGGTTGAATGATATAGATGAGGAAAGGAAGTAAAGGCACCTGTTGCAGACAGCTTTTTCAAAGAGATTAACCATAAAAGAAAGGAGAGATATGGAACAATGACTAGTCAGGAGAGATGGATCAAGTAGGGGTTTTTTGAGGATAGGAAGGCATGTTTGTAGTAAGTTGTGGGATCATTTTTATATTGACCCTTCAAAAGTGGCCTCTCTAATTGGAACAAGAAGCATAATTTAAAAAAATAACTGAATTGTCCTTGTTTAATACTCATATTGTCCAGTACCCACTGCGGAATATCATCGTGGAGGTAATGGAAGTAAGGAAGGAAACTGGCAGTAGTCAATGGGAGATTAAAGTTAACTAGGCAATGGGGTTGATAGGACAATCTGCTAGAGAAGACACAATGGAATAGCTTCACATGTGAATGTAGAGGGGTTTTTCTTAGCAAAGAGAAAGTCTTACTCTTCATATGAGACTGGACGAAGGAGGAGAGAGTAGATGAAAGCATCTGGGTTATATGAAATGAGATGAGAAGTGGGAAACTCTTGAATCACCTTATTTTTCACTAAAATATGAGGTAAATTTTGGGAAGGAAGCTATGGGGAAGGGAGTTTGATGAGGAATTAGAAAGTTTGAAATATTTGTTGTGGTCAAGATAACTGAAGGAATTTTACTAATGTCTCCCTCCACATAACATCTGTTTATGGGTCATTCTAGTTATTATCAGAGGATGCATACACCCTCTACTGGATTGAATACCAAGGTCAATGATCTCAAAAGAATAACAGAGAGGCGCAGCTAGGTGGTGTAGTGAATAGAGAACTGGCACTGAAGTCAGGAGGACCTGAGTTCAAATCCGACCTTAGACACTAACACACACACTCACAAATAGCTGTGTGACCTTGGGCAAGTCATTTAACCCCAATTGCCCTACCTTCCCCCCTCCAAAAAGCAAAAAAAAAAAAAACCAAACAAATCCAAAACAAAACAATAACTTCATCATCACATTACTGATTATAATCTGAGTTTTCTAACTTTCAGAGGCTATATCTTTGTTAAATCATTATTATGCCCAAAAGAAGGAGGACTCTCCAACCCAGCAGTAGTACACTCCTGACCAGGACAGATTTCTATCGGGTTGTAATAACAGTTGACCCTTTCCAATCCTGCATTTTTATTTGCTATTCAGGGTTGCCTGGGCCTCAAAGTTTCTCTTCCTGTGAAGATTCTATACAATCCAGGGAAATAGGTTAGCTTTCCCTTAATGGATAACTTTCCTATAAACCTGGGAAGAGTCAAACAGTTCCTAAAGAGAAAGTTTGTGGGCAACAAAGAGATGGGATTGTTTGCAATGATCTTTTCTTTTTGATATGTGAGTGGTAAAACTACATTTTAAAAATCATGATGAAGAGGAATAGACTTGGAAAAAAAGAGATCCCTTCCTTTGACATTTTTTGTAACTTCGAACACCAAGATGAAAGTGAAAGGAAGTTTTGATCCAGCCCCAATAGTTGAAGTGGAACATCCCTTCTGCAGAGATCACCAAAGGGCCAAAACCTGGTGTCATCTTCCTGATGGGGTTCGTAGGAAAAGGGCTGTGGAACACTGAGTGTTTGAAGGTATGAGCTGAGTCTTGGTACCAAACTAAAGTCTGGTGCAGTTTGAATGTAAGAGGCCTATGACCTCTTAGATAGTGATTCAACTAATCCAGATCTTTAATGGGAACATACCTCTGGTGCTGCTCCTAGATATTCTTGATTGTTTCTCACTTTGGTAGACTCTTTGAACTGCCTCTGGCAAATCATCCCCTCCCCCTAACTCATACATGCACTCTTATTTAAAGAAGATGATTGATATTGTTTTATGTTTTGTTATTTGTATTAAGTTCTACCTTCAATGGTTTAATTTATTATTGATTTTTTCCACTTAATTTTAAAAATTAATGTCAGGTCCTCTAGAACAATTTTAGAAATTACGCCACCAAGGAATAGAATATTTGACTTTCACTGGGAGAGACCTGCTTGTCCTGTTGAACAACTGAGAACTTAAAAATTCTTACATGCCCAGATATATTGGGGCTATAGCCCAAACCTCTTCTCTTCCTCATGCCTCCCTTTTGCTCAGCCTTGTCTGGCACTTTACTTATCAGGCAGTTTGAAGAATAAGAGGTTTAACTAGAGGAGATTTTGTCAGATTATTCTTGAGTGCCAGTTGCCTGCAGGTTAGCCCTGGACTTCATCATTGTGGAGGGGAGTAATGTTTTATATCCTTTTAACTTAAGTGCATTATTCTAATTCCCAAGAAGTATGAAAGTCAGATTTAATTGGATTTTTCAGTCTATGAGTGATTATTGCATTTTAAACCTTGAAAATGAATGGTTGGACTGGACTAATTTAGGCTTAGCCCATAATACCATTTTATATTATTTTGGGGAAGTGAGAGGTCATAAGCTCCTTTGATTATAACCTTACAGACTTCCTCTTTTTCCTTCATATTTCTTTCTTCCTTTTTTTTCACAATTTTCCAAAGGCATTTAAGCCTACTTGACTATTCCTATTAAGACTAAAGATCAAGGGTCTCTTCAAGGTATTTATATACACACAGACACACACAGGAGAGAGAGAGAAAGAGAAAGGGAGTAGACAGAGATACACCCATATGTTTGTGTGTGTGTGTGTGTGTGTATATATATATATATATATAAAACACATGCATTTATATATACTTGTGTTTATACATATATACATTCATACATATATCTACATATACCTACTTATACATATACACACAAGATAATTAACATTTAAAAAACTTTAATGCTTTAAGTTTTGAAAAGCATTTTACATATGCTATTTCACATGATACTCACAATAAAAGAAGATAGATAGTATTATTTATTGCCATTTTAAAGATGAAGAAACTCAAGCTGAGAGATGTTTATGGATTTTCCCAGAGTCACACAGTTAATAAGTGACTACATCGGGCTTGAACTTGGGCCTACCTGACTCCAAACCCAGAGATCCATAAATTATACCAAGCTGATTATGAATTATACCAATTCTGATCTCAGTTTAACATCTATAACCAGAATTTTACAGACAGAGATAACGATAGAGAGAAAGAGAGAGATAAGGGCATACACACACACACACACATGTATATATAAACATATTCACAAATGGGTATAAATAATATATATGCAAATGTTGCTACTTATAAATGTACAGATGGAAATATAGCTATGACTATATAAACATGCATATATTTGCACACTGTTATATGTGTATTGTATGTAGACCTAGGCATAGACATAGACATTCATGGTTGTATGTAATGAGGCACACAGGGTATCTCAAAAGTTTTAGTGAAGTTTTAAGGTTTAATAATTTTAGAAGTAGAATAATTAGAGGAAGAAGAATCAAGATGGTGGAGTAGAAACAAGACCTCCGCATGGCTATGGCTCCCACCACCTCCAATTCATGTAAAAAGGGACTCTGAACAAACTTTGGAGTTACAGAACCCACAAAATGACACAGAGAAGCTAACCTCCTGCTGAGGACAGCCCAACAGGCCGGCAGGAATCGGCCAGAGCAGAGCTTTGGGAGCCGGCCCTAGCACCAAGTGAGCCAGAGGTTTTAGCCCCAGGGTGGGTCTGACCAACCTCTGGCTGGAGGGACTCCAGATCAACAGGAGCTGTGGCCGTTTCCAGAATTATCAACACATAGATGCTAAGTACAAAGTGAGAGGTCAGTGCAGTCTGGACTTTGGGACCCAGTAGTTGGGAGTGCATGGCTTTTGCCCCTGGAGCGAGAAGCCACCGAGGTGCTGTGGCTGTGCAGCTGCTCCCACAAGGTAGCTTCAGCTCCTGGCCTGAAGAGTGTAGAGGGACCAAGCACCATTCTGAGGGGTAATCGCTCTTGCTTTAACCTTCTTGGATCTGGATTGCAGTCTAGGGTGGAGGTCCTGGGATGCGTGTCCAGCTTGCCAGAGCATGCAGAGACCTCAGGGAGGGCATCCATCTAATACCTCCAACCTCTGAGAAAACCCCAGAATTTGAGATGAAAGCTCCCCTGTCTGGTGGCAGAGTCCTACTGTGGCAAAAAGCCCAGGGATCAAGTGACTGAGTGGCGACATGACCAGTCAAAGGAAACAAAGCAAACAGAAGATTCCAACATTAGACTCCTATTTTAGGGACAAAAAGGAGCAAAGCATGGAATAGGAGGAAGACAGTGAGGTCAGAACTCCTGCACCAAAAGCTTCCAAGAAAATTATGAGCTGGTTACAGTCCTAGAGGACCTTAAGAAGCAGATAAGAGAAGTGGAGGAAAAATTGGGAAGAGAAATGAGAACAATGCAAGAAAATTATGAAATGAGAGTCAACAGCCTGACTGAGGAAAATAACACCTTAAAAAATAGACTAACTCAAATGGCAAAAGAGGCTCAAAAATGCAATGAGGAGAAGAATGCTTTAAAAAGCTGAATTTGCCAGATGGAAAAAGAATCTGAAAAGCCCACTGAGGAGAATCATTCCTTCAAAATTAGATTGGAACAAACGGAAGCTAGTGACTTTATGAGAAATCAAGATGCTGTTAAACAGATCCAAACAAATGAAAAAATAGAAGGTAATGTGAAATATCTCATGGGAAAAACACTGATCTGGAAAATAGATCCAGGAGAGACAATTTAAAAATTATTGGACTACCTGAAAGGCATGATCAAAGTAAGAACCTAGAAATCATCCTCCAAGAAATTCTCAAGGAATACTGCCCTGATGTTTTAGAACCAGAGGGCAAAATAGAGGTTGAAAGAATCCACTGATCACCTCCTGAAAAAGATCCCAAAAAGAAAGCTCCTAGAAATATTATAGCCAGGTTCTGAAATTCCCAGATCAGGGAGAGAATATTACAAGCAGCCAGGAAGAAACAATTTGAATATTGTGGAAACACAATCAGGATAACCCAGGATCTGGCAGCTTCTACACTGAGGGATCAAAGGGCTTGGAATATGATATTCCAGTGGGCAAAGGAGCTGGAATTAAAACCAAGAATCACCTGCCCAGCAAAATTGAGTATCATGTTTCAGGGGAAAATATGGTCATTCAGTGGAAAAGAAGACTTTCAAGCATTCTTGATGAAAACACCAGAGTTAAATAGAAAATTTGACCATCAGATACAAGAAGCAAGAGAAGCATAAGAAGGTAAACAGGGAAAAGAAATCATAAGAAACTTATCAAAGTTGAACTATTTAAATTCCTACATGGAAAAATGATTATATATATATATGTATATATATATATATATACATATATATAATCTCAGAATATATACAGGCATATGAATACATATGTGAATGTGTATATATATTTTTACAGTTATACATAGATAGAGGGCATAGGACCAATTTAATAGGAAGGGATGATATTTAAAAGGTGAAATTAAGAGGTGAGAGAAGAATATAATGAGAGTAGATGGGGAAAAACATAATGGGCTAAACTATCTCATATAGGAAGCAAGGGAAAATGGTTGCAAAGGAGGGGAAGAATAGGAAGGCAAAAGGGAATGGATCAACCTTTTTCTCATTGAATTTGGCTTGGGGAAGGAATGACATACACACTAACTAGGGCATCTCACCCTACAGGAGAGTAGGGGGGAAGGGGATGAGAGAGGGGATGATAGAAGGGAGGGCAGGCTTCAGGGAAGGGAAGTTGGAAGCACCGACTTTTGAAAAGGGACAGGTATCAAAGTAGAGAATAGAACAAGTGGGAGGTGGGATAGGAGGGAGGGAAATATAGTCAGTCTTTTTTAATATATCTACTATGGTAATGCTTTTTACATTAGCTACACATATACAACCTATACTGAATTGCTTATCTTTCCAGTAAGGGCAGGTGACAAGGGAGGAAGGGAATGTATCTGAAATCCAAAGTTTTGAAATCAAATATTAAATATATACATATATATATATATACACATATACATACACACACACACACACACACACACACACACACACACATATATATATATATATATATACTATTATTAATACTATTTTACATGTAATTGGGAAATAAGATATACAGGCACTGGGACATAGAGATCTACCATGCTCTACTGGAAAAGTCAAAGGGGGTATGGGAGTAGATATGGGAGAGAACAGATTGGAGGAGGGATATCCTGTGGGACCGCTATTTTGGGGCTATGGGTAGGGAAAAAACAGGGAGAACATTTGTAACTCAAAATCTGGCTGAAATGAATGATGTAAACAGAAGTTAATAAAACATTTGAAAAAAAACAAAAAAATAATTTTAGAAGTATAAGTTCTACAAATTAAAAAAATCAGTTAATTACAACTTCTTTTATACTTAATTATTTTTGTAAATTTTGAATGAACTATTTTTTTAACTTTTTAATTTTAATAATTCAGGGAACTCTGTCATTATTTTGCATTGTATTACAGTTTCTTTATGTCACTTTCTCAGACTGGTAGATCAGTAGAGGGAGATTATTTTGTTTAGTCACCTTGTTTTCTGTTATCATTAGACTTTTTTGTCATGCCATTTCAAAACTGTCACTGTCCATCAAAACCTTATTCTTTCAATGGCCTTAAGTCCAATGTTACAAATAAAATCCTTTCAGTCACTGAGCAGCAACTGATGAAAGTTTTTGCAATTTAAAAATCAACTGTAGAAATGTCTAGCAAATAGTGTGGTTATATTTAATTTTAATAAGAAAGTTGTTAAAGCTTAAAATTGTCCTAAGACTTTGGGGAGAAACCCTAAATTGTGAGACATGCAAATTTAAAGACATCTCTTTTCCACTAAGTGTTCATAGAGAATATCTGTGCTGAACCTCTGGTAGAGCATTCTGAGCTCATATTGGTCTGATTAGCCACAATAAGGCAGAATGTCCCTTGACCCTGACATAGTGATGTTATATTTGTCCTCTTCAAACACAAAGGACAACAAGCAACCTACCAATTCATGCTTAAGTGTTTTCTAAAATTCTTTATCCATCATTATAAATTATGGCTTTCTGGGAGTGGAGGGAGAGAGGAATATTTATTGAGAATTGTGAAGTAATGTGTAATTGATATAAATACACTTAAAATAATTTTGATAAAGTCAACCAAAAATAAGCACATTGGGTAGTTTTTAAGGGGATTGAATTAATGGTCTTCATTTTTTTGTTGTTGTTTTGTTTTGTTTTTGCTTTTTGGAGAGAGGAAGGTAGGGCAATTGGGGTTAAGTGACTTGACCAAGGTCACATGGCTAATAAGTGTTAAGTGTCTGAGGCTGGATTTGAACTCAGGTCCTCCTGACTCCAGGGCTGGTGCTTTATTCATTGTGCCACCTAGCTGCCCATTAATGGTCTTTGTTGTTGTTGCTGTCATTCAGTAGCTTTTCAGTTATGCCTGACTCTTGATGACCCCATTTGTGGTTTTTTTTTTAAAGCCATCAGGGTTAAGTAACTTGCTCAAGGTTACACGGCCAGTTATTTCTGGGTGTGGTGCTGAGTATCTGAGCCCGGATTTGATCCAGGTCATCCCGACACTGGAACCGGTGCTCTTACTCGATGAGCCACCTGGCTGCCCCTCATTTGTGGTTTTCTTGTCAAAGATACTGGCATGGTTTGCCATTTCCTTCTCCAGTTCATTTTACAGATGAAGAAACTGAGGCAAACAGGGTTAAGTGACTTGGCAAGGGTCACACAGCTAAGGTCACATTTGAACTTACAAAGATGAATTTTCCTGATTCCAAGACCAGCACTCTATGCACTCTGCCACCTAGCTGACCCATGAATGGTCTACTCTGGATTATTGCTTTCAACAATTTACCTGTTTCCTCCTAAAATCCTTACCAAAGATACCCTTAGTGTTTGTGTGTATATTATTTTTTTTTTGTCTAGATGGCATAGAATTCAGTTGTTCGTGTTCTCTTGGTTTTATTTGCCTATTTTTGGTAGAAACAAATTCTGAATTTTCCCCTCATACCTCTTTTCTTTTTCCTCAGGTACCTTGAAAATTGACCACTCACTGCCCTCTGGATTGTATTATCTCTAGCACAGACATCTTCTGTGCATACTTAGAATACTACAGCTCCTATTTGCATCTTTGCTTTCACTTCTAAAAGTGTATCTGAGAGATTATGATGTTCAAAGTTAGGTGCAGTAACTGTATGGATAAAAACATAATTTCTATAAAACTCCAAAGCAAACAATTTAAAGAAATTATTAACATCAAAAAGTGTGAAATTTGTAGAATAAAAGTGTTTTGACCCAAATTATAAATATTTCATAAGTAATTTAGCAACTGTAAAGCACTTGCCATAATCAGGATATCAGGAACTTCAAAATGGTTTTAGTCAGTAAACATCTGACTTACTTGCCAAGCAGAGTGATATGACAGGCAAGGGTAACACATGTTGAGGATATAACACCATTTATACAATTATATGGAGAATGGTGGTGGGAGATTGTGGAAAGTATTTTCATAAAAATAAGAGAAGCAGCCAAGAGGGAAAAAATAGTTTAATGTATGTTTAGTGAGAAACCCAATAAAGTTCTCTTAAGGGTTGAGAATGAAACTAGAAAGACAATCAGCAAACAAAACATTGAAAAGATCTACAAATATGATTGTGTACCTATTTATAAAAGCTTTATATATACACATAGATATTTAGCAGGGTTAATTCTGGGCTTTTGTTCATTTTATGGTTTTATTTTGCCTTTGTGATAAGTATTGAATATTTTTCTCAACTATAACTTGAGGGTTGACATATTGGCTAATAGGAACTGTATAATTCTGTTCTTTTTTTTAAGTATACAAACATACTTAAATTATTCTATTTATGCAAATATTTGTTATTATTCTGTCATTTATATTTCCTTGGCAATATTGATTTTTTCAATTTTTCAAATGTGTTTTCTTGTATACTTAATGTTGTTTGCATAATTTTGGTAGCAATGCTGACTTTAAAATACAAGAAGGAATGATTTGGTACTCTCCTATTTTTTTTTTCAATTTATAGCTGCATACAAAGCCTATGTGCAAAGCTGTTTGTCTGCATTGCTGCTAGAAACTTCTATAAATAAGGAAAAGAATGATCTGTTTACATTTTTCTAGTCTTTCATTTTGGGAAATCAAGTGCTGAAATTTCTTAAACAGTTTAATGGTATGTAATATTTTCTTCCATTCCTCTGACATAACATAATAATTTGATTCTTTATTATTGCCTTAAAAATACCTAAAGAAGTCAAAGTTAGAATATGCTTTTATTTTCTCTTCTTGTTTTAAATCTTAGTAAGTGTGACACCTTTTAATGCTGTATGTTCAACTTATTTTTATCCTAGAGAAGAGATAATAAAACATACCTTTCTTGTCTCAGCTTAAAGATGGGAGATAACAAGGGTAATACATTGCATGCTACCAAGTGCACGTATTGTATTGGTTATTTTTCCTTGACTCTTTTTTTAAGGGATTGAGATAGGAGATGAAGCTTTATTCAGAAATGATGTATTAGGTGGGTGGCACCCTCCTGCATCCTTTGCTACTAGGGAGACTGAAGCTAGCAGATTGCTTGAATTTGGGAGTTCTCTGCTATAGCAGAACTAAAGATGACCTGGTGCCCTCTCAAAATCTAGCACCAATATGGTAAGTCACTTAGAGATAGGGGAACCACAAGACTGCTTTAAGAGGGGCAAAATGAATGATATTGGGAAAGGAGCAGGTCAAAATTTCCATTTAGTGATGTTGGACCTGTGAGTGGCTGTTGTACTTCCAATCTAGGGTGACATAGAAAAGGAGAAATTTAAAAAAGAAAACTGTGACATCAATGATGTCAAAAGGCATCAGAACAAAGTATTTTTAGTGTATATGTAGATCCCTTGCATCCCTAAGACTTTTCATGAAAGAAACACTTCTAGAAAAAAGTCTAAAAAACTGTAGGTGGTGCAGTGAATAGAGCACCAGCCCTGGAATCTGGAGGACCTGAGTTCAAATACGGCCTCAGACACTTAACACTTACTAGCTGTATGACCTTGGGAAAGTCACTTAACCCCAACTGTGTGCCTTCCCCCCTCCAAGAAACAAAACAAAAAACAATTTAAAAAGTTAATTAATTGATCTTCAGTCAAGGACTTTACTTTATATCAAGATTTGCAGGGAAAAAAAAAATCAGCGAAACAATCAGACCCCAAATAAAATCCTTTTTTATAGACACTTTCATCATTGAATTAGTAATATTTTCCACTCAATTGCTAAACCAGTAGAAGAACTTGGAGTGGTGGGGGTGGCAGAGTGCAAGAGGAAGATTGATCGTCATAATGCTTAGTCCAAAATATAGTACTAAACAAAAGACCACAAATTCTATGATTCTCTTAAATAAGTCTGGAACAATTCATGTAGAACTTGACTTTCTTCAAAGCAATAAACATGGCAAGAGAGGTAAATTGTATGAATTATAAATATAACTTTATTCAATTGATTTAGTAATACTAAAATCAAAACATTGGGAATACCAAGAAACTTGTTTAATATGATTCTTGCCTCAGAAATTCTCCCACAAAACTACCTTTCAAATTGATGGGTAATAGGAGATGTTATGAACACAAAAGGAACACAGAAGATCAGAAGAGACAAGAATGGTTGCCTTTATTACAAAAAATTAAGAAGTTTTTTGCCTAAAACCAACACAGCTAAGATTAGGAGGATAATATTTAATTGTAAAAAAATCTTTGTACTAGTTTCTTTGATAAAGGTCTAATTTCTAGAATATTTAAAGGATTGAATTAAATGTACAAAAAGTTAAGAACAATTCCATAACTGACAAATGGTACAAGAACATAAAAGAGCAGTTTTCAAGAAAGCTCCAAATTATCCATAGTCTTCTGAAGCAGTGTTCCAAATCATGAATAATTAGAAAAATGCAAATTAAAACATCTCTAAGGTGCTACCTTAAACCCATCAATTTGGCAAAAAAAATAATAATAATAAATGTTGGAAAGGCTACAGGAAAACAGGAACATTAATGAAGTATTGATGGAGCTACAAATTTGTTTTTCCATTCTGTAAAGCAATTTCAAACAATGCCCCAAAAGTTATTAAATTATTAAATTACCTTAGATTCAACGATACCACTATTATGCCTATACCCTAAAGTGACCAAAGCATATATGTGTATATATACATATGTATATGTTATATATACATATCTACATATGTAGATATGTATATGTGTTTTACTCTTATAGGAACACTTTTGTGTGTATATAGAAGGTCTTTTGTAGTGTCAAAGAACTGGAAACCAAAGGACTGCCCATCAATACTGGAATGGATGAACAAATTTTGTTATATGACTTTAAAGGAATATTCTTTTTATTTTCATTCCCCCATGAGATTGTGAGTCCCTTGAAACAGGAGCTGTCTTTTGCCTCTTTTTTTTAATTGTTGTTTTTTAACCCTAGTGCTGACCACAGTGACTGACACATGGAAGGTGCTTAATAAATGTTTATTTACCGACTACTTTAATACAACATCTGATAAGGTTTCAGAGAAATTGGTGACTGGAACTTGTATGAACCAATACAGAATAAATGAGTTGAGGCAGTAGAAAAATTTACAAAATAATAACATTAAAAAAAACATTTTTGAAAGACTTAAGGACTCAGATAAATTCAATGGTAAAGCATAATTCTATATCTAAAAAGAGCATCTTAGGAGTGTTAGGCACATAGTATGGACCACATAAGTAGTTATTCTTTACCCATTCCTCTAAATTATAGATAATTTGCTGATCCATTTCAGCAAAGGGACTTTACATGCCCAGGTGTTTCCTACTTTTATGAAATCGTACCTGGATTTGTTTTTGTTCAGTTGTTTCCTGATTTGGGATTTTTATTTTCAGCAAAAAATACTGCAATTGTTTTCCATTTCCTTCTCCAGCTCATTTTATAGATGAGGAGACTAAGGCAAACAGGGTTAAGGGACCTGCCTAGGGTCACTCAGTTAGGAAGTGTCTGAGGCCTTTTTGAACTCAGGAAGATGAGTCTGGCTCTTTGTCCACTGCACCATCTAGAAATGCCTGCATGCATACCTATATAGATACATAAATAAAACTCCTTCATCCCGCCAAGAAAAATTGTTGGATAATTTTAAAGATTAAAATTCCTCTCTTCTCCTAGTTTAAACAGTGGGGTTGCTTTTGGAAAACAGGCACAATAATATCTAATCAATGATAGAGACTGGTCCAAACCTTCTGAAAGCCATTTTGGGAATTATGTGAGAAATTCATACACTTTGTCTCAGCAGTATCACCACTAAACATAAAGCTAAAAAGATCCAAGAAAGTTCCCATATATGCCAGAATGTTCATAGAATATTCTGGTAGCAGAAAAAGAATTGTAAATAAAGTTATCCATTAATTGGAGGATAACTAGACAAATTCGGGCATGTGAAAGTATTGAAATACTTTGTAGAACAGTAGCTTCTAAAGTTTGGTGCATGTAGCCTACGGATTACACAAAGCAATCTCTGGAATCTGGGAAGAAGATATTGGAGCTAAGTAGCACAGCTATGGAATTGTCTTGTACCTGCCTATATCTGCTACTTGCCAACCCCTGATTGGATGAGTGGAGGCTTTACTGGAGAATCAGAAATGCATGCCCCTCCCAAGACAGGTAGGCAGGGAGGAAGTCATTACTTGCCCTCCAACTTTATATCCATTCCCTCCTCCTCCTCATCCCTTTGTAGCAGCAACATTCACCTTATATATCCTCTCCTGGTTTTACTCAAGACTGCCTGACCTTTTCAATTCCTCCTTATCATCCTAGAGATGCCTCCATTATGGGTACCCCAAGTCAAGATCAGAGTTTTATGAAATTTTCAAGTCATGCAGGAGTCTCTGCTGTCTCCACTCATGCTTTATTCATCCCTACCTTCTTATCAGACTTGTTCCTACCCAGGAAACTTTTCTACCCACCACCTATTTTCCAGTTCTCTATTATGAATTATGTTCCCCCATTAGAATATTAGATTTTTGAAGAAAAAAATAAGTTCTATCTTTTTTGCTTTTATTTGTATCTCCAGCAGTTAGAACAGTTCCTTGCACATAATAAGTGTTTAACACATAATTTTTCTATTTCTCCATTATCTAGGGCTCCACACAAATGCAATGCATGAGCTACTTGATGTCCAGTATGACTTTTACCTTACTCTCCCTGCAGGAAAGCAAGCAAGACTAATCCCCATCCAAGAGAAACTCCCACAAGGAAATCCCAAGAAGTTCAGGCACAGTGATTATTGAAGTCATGGAGCTTGGCCAAGCAATAACAACAGCTAAGAAGAAGTGAGAAAGTGGTAGTTGCTGCTGCCAGTATACTGAGAGTTCTAGAAGTAAGTCAATTAACTTTCTCAAAGAAAAAATGGAGAAAGTCTGGGAACCACATGTGTCTTGTCTTGAAGGTGTAAATCAGAAGAACATTTCTCCTCCCCCATACTGTTGTCAATTCCACCACTCTCACAGTCAAGGAATACATTCATTTGAAAGAGAAATCATTCAGTGAGAAGACTGGTGTGAATGTTATGTAATATATGTAGGCATGATTACTACAAAAATGAAATAAATTAATAAATATTTTTGGTTAAGTACCAATAATAAAATTATTTTTTTTATCTTTAGAAAGAAATTTCATTTAAATGGACTTAGATTTAATTACATTCATATGTATATATTAAAATCTTTTGTGAGGAGTTTGCCACTCTCTGAAAGTAATGCATTTCTTCAACTAATCTGCTGATAGATGTGCACACATATATGTATGTATATGTGTTCATATACATGTATGTGCATGCATATATGTATTATATATACAACATAAAATTCAATGATTTTTTTTTTGTAGTGGTGGTGGAGGGAAAATTTCTGGATCAATTACCTGAAATAAAATCACCTCAGAAAAAAATAAAATCAGTATTCTGATTATAACGAGAAAATATTACTTAAAGAACTATTAAATGTCTTGTAAAAGGTTCTTTGCTTTTTAATGCTCAGAATATTTCATAGTATTTGAAACACATCTAAGAGAGCTGTTTTTGCCAAATTTCCATGCAATTATCTCTTAAACTAATCTGATCTCCCCATAGTCAAATAGGAACAAAGCTCACGCTAAACCAACTAATCTGGAGAGCTGCCCCCTTGCAGCACCTACGGTAGTTATTGTATCAAATATAATGGAAGTTAAGATCAGCATTTCAGTTAAGATGAAATCATTACTAATATGTAAAAACATAAGAAAGAATGATTTTTTATTTTTATAAGAGAAAGATTCTGAAGTATAACAGTTGTTAGAAAACATGGGTAAGGGGCAGCTAGGTGGTGCAGTGAATAGAGCAACAGCCCTGGAGTCAGGAGGACCTGAGTTCAAATCCAACCTCAGATATCTTGGGCAAGTCACTTAATCCCAATTGCCCTGCCTTCCCCCCTCCAAAAAGAAAAAAAAAGAAAACATGTGTAAGTAGTTATAGAGCCTTTGAGATAATTAAAATTCTTTAAAAAGAAGTTTTCTTTACATCAAAACTAAATTTGCCTGTTTGCAAGTTTCACATGTTATACCGGGTCAATACTTAGATCCAAATAGAATGACTCTAATTCTTCTTTCACAGGATAATCTTTCAAATATTTGAAAGTAGCTACCATATTCCTCTTAATTCTTCTCTTCATACAAAACTTCCCCAGTTTCTTCAATTGATACTCATAAGGTAGACCTTTTACCAACTCAGTACTCTCCTTTAAAATTTGCCTATTTTTTCAATCATCTGCCTAAAATGTAGTATTTATAATTAAACACAGTATCCCAGACGTGGTGTAACATGGGCAGATTTGGTTCTCTAAATACAGTCCAAATTTGTGAATTTTTAAACCAATAAAAGTCATACTTTTTTCCCCCCAATGAACTGCTATCTAACCATGGTTTTCCTATCTTGTACAATTAGGTTATAATTAAAGCAAATTTGAATGATGTAAAATTCAATTTATTGCAAATTATAAAAAGATGTCAGGGCATATTTAATTTGAGCCAAAATTCAATTAATGATACATGTGAGCTAGGCAAGAATTTTAACCTATTACTATGTCTATGCTCTCAATCTGCAATTATCTATCATAGAGTATGGATGAAATAGGCTATTGTATACCACATTACAAACACTCGTGTTATTTTTTTTAATATAACAGCTAAAAGGAAGAATACATCAGAAGGAAACATAACCAGCCCAAAAAAGGAAGAGTCTTGTCATCACATTAAAACAAAAATTTGATGTAGTTGAATTTCAATATGATCACAATAACTCTAAAACAGAACAAGATATCAGAATGACAGTTTTTAGTACAGAATGTAAAATACTCAGGTAAAATGAAATAAAAGGGCCAAGTCACATCATCTTTTTTGTGGTTTAAAAACAACAAGGAATAGAAATTTTACAATGATAGAAATGGAGTGAATTAGCTGGATGGATTAAAGATTGCATTAAAAACATGCATACCTGTTACCAGATTAGCCATTCATATAAAAGTTTCAAGTTTTTGAAAGGCAGTAAAAGAAAATGGATAGTGGAGTGTGAAGAAACTTTTACCACAAGCGTTGGTTGGTTTGATCATTTTAAAAATTGAGTTTGAAAGTTTCAAGTTTATGAAAGGCAGTAAAAGAAAATGGCTAGTGGAGAGTGAAGAAACTTTTACCACAAGCTTTGTTTGGTTTGGTCATTTTAAAAATTGAGCATGATGTTAAAATTACTAGGGGTAGCCAGACCTGGTAGTTAAATAGCTTGGTATTCTGAAGAAAATAATTGAAAAAGATGGATGTGATGATCCATAATTATTTAATGTGGATGAAAAAGGCTTATTTTGGAAGAGAATGCCTTCTAGAACTTAAATTCCTAAGAGAGAGAGAAAAAAACTCAACTTGGATTTAAAGTGTCGGGATTATCAAATACTTGTATTATAAGGTAATAATAGATGGAACTTTAAATTAAAACCAGTGGTTGTTTATCAGTCTTGAAATACTCCTGTTCTGAAAGGCTATAGCCATTTATCACTTCCACTTCTTTGGTGGTCTAATAAGAAAACAGGGGGGACTAAATTGTTTTCCAAGACTGGCTTTCGAATTATTTTACTTTAGCTATTGAAAAATACTGCAGGGACAACTATATTGCATTTAAAGCATCTCTGAAGGGTGGCTAGGTGGCACAGCGAATAGAGCATTGGCGTTGGAGTCAGGAGGACCTGAGTTCAAATCCAACCTCAGGCATTTAGCACAAAAACCAGCCATGTGATCTTGGGCAATTCACTTAACCCCAATTGCCCTCTAAAAAGCATAAATAAATAAATAAATAAAGCATCCCTGAATTTATGTAATGCTTCAGGTCATTCAGCTATAATTGGTTCATTGTGTGAGAATGTATGTCACTTTGCTGAGATGTGGCTAAAGCTCTCTACATTTACCACTATGAGGGTTTCAGAAAAGAGAAGGCAGTTCAGTCTAAGCTGCTAAAATGGCTTAAATAATAATTACATGATGAGTTTAGACTTGTTTTTAGGTGGAAAATTCAGTATTTTAAAATTTTGATTTTAAATTTTTCATTCTATGGGTATTCCATAAGTTTGTAAAAAAAAAAAAGCTTGTATAAGAAATACATGTTCTTGTATATTACTGTTATTTTACATTAATAAAACTGCATTATATTAATTAATAATAATTACATATTTTATTGAGCTATAACTAATTCTCATATTTTATAAGTAATTATAACTGAAAATACTGTAGATTTGAATAATGCAACCACTTCATGAGATTCATTATTTGTATGGCTTGACTATATCTTGAGAAGTTGATTTCTTGAAGCCAAGAGAAAATTTTTACATTTATACTCATTATATTTTATCTTATTTGATTTAGCCCAGGGTGGGTAATCTGTGACCTCAAGTCTCTTTAGCAGGATTTGTTCTATAAAATTTGGAAGTGGTCAAAGGGCAACAATCGAGGACCTAAAGGGTAACATGTGGCCTCAAGGCTGCACATTCCCACCCCTAATCTAGCCCTGTGTTCCAGGTTGCCAAAATCTCTCTGGATCCTGAATCTACCATCCAGTCTCTCAGTTATTCCATTCTCCTAACATTTATGTCATTTTCACATCTTATAAATATATCGTATTCTTCCTCATCCTCAGCACAGACATCTGGCCTTGTTTTCAACTCAACACTCATACGTGTCATACAGAAAAAACAATTCCTTTGGAGAAGGGGCCAGCTATCCCCACTAACTGCCAACCAATGACACCAACCGGTCAGGGTAGCTAGTTTATCTAAGGGTACCAAAGTGCCCTGAGGGAGAGGCAGGAGATAGATTGTGCCGAATAAGTTAAACCAACCACTTTGATCATCATCTTCCCTCAGATCCTAACAGAGACAGAAAAACATTAATATCTACTTTGCCACTATATCTTAGGAACCATATTGTATTATATATTCAACTGAAACCTTCTATTAGAATATGAGCTACTTGAGAGCAGGGACCATCTCTCTTTTCTATTTTTATCCTCAGCACTTAGCACAGTACTTCACACATAGTAAGTACTTCATAGATGATTTTTTCCCATTCATTCATCCATCCATCCATCCATCCATCCATCCATCCATCCATCCCTTCATTAATCTCTACCTTTATCCAAACCATTGATAAAATATTAACAGTACAGGAACAAGGATAGATCCCTAGGTAACTGTACTGGATCTCTCTCCTACTTAGTTGACACGAAGCCATTAAACATTAACACCCACTCTTTGAGTCCATTCATTCAACCTATACTACATCCATC